>NC_135822.1:177216-544878 GCF_964213995.1 Mustelus asterias
GGGGGGGGGAGTGAGGGGGACGGGGGGGGGGGGGGAGTGAGGGGGACGGGGGGGGGGGGAGTGAGGGGGACGGGGGGGGGGGGGGGGAGTGAGGGGGACGGGGGGGGGGGAGTGAGGGGGACGGGGGGGGAGTGAGGGGGACGGGGGGGGGGGGAGTGAGGGGGACGGGGGGGGGGGGGGAGTGAGGGGGACGGGGGGGGGGGGGGGAGTGAGGGGGACGGGGGGGGGGGGGGAGTGAGGGGGACGGGGGGGGGGGGGAGTGAGGGGGACGGGGGGGGGGGGGGGAGTGAGGGGGACGGGGGGGGGGGGGGAGTGAGGGGGACGGGGGGGGGGGAGTGAGGGGGACGGGGGGGGGGAGTGAGGGGGACGGGGGGGGGGGGAGTGAGGGGGACGGGGGGGGGGGGTGAGTGAGGGGGGGGGGGGGGAGTGAGGGGGGGGGGGAGTGAGGGGGACGGGGGGGGGGGGGGGAGTGAGGGGGACGGGGGGGGGGGGGGGGAGTGAGGGGGACGGGGGGAGTGAGGGGGACGGGGGGGGGGGGGGAGTGAGGGGGACGGGGGGGGGGGGGAGTGAGGGGGACGGGGGGGGGGGGGGGAGTGAGGGGGACGGGGGGGGAGGGGGAAGGGGGGGGGGGGGAGTGAGGGGGACGGGGGGGGGGGGGGGGGAGTGAGGGGGACGGGGGGGGGGGAGTGAGGGGGACGGGGGGGGGGGGGGAGTGAGGGGGGGGGGGGGGGGGAGTGAGGGGGACGGGGGGGGGGGGAGTGAGGGGGGGAGTGAGGGGGACGGGGGGGGGGGGGGAGTGAGGGGGACGGGGGGGGGGGGAGTGAGGGGGACGGGGGGGGGGGGGGAGTGAGGGGGACGGGGGGGGGGGGGGAGTGAGGGGGACGGGGGGGGGGGGGGGAGTGAGGGGGGGGGGGGGGGGGAGTGAGGGGGACGGGGGGGGGGGGGGAGTGAGGGGGACGGGGGGGGGGGGGGGGGAGTGAGGGGGACGGCGGGGGGGGGGGGTGAGGGGGACGGGGGGGGGGGGGGGGAGTGAGGGGGACGGGGGGGGGAGAGAGGGGGACGGGGGGGGGGGACCGTTATTCGGCGCCTCGGCCCGGCAGTGCTGTGGGGTGTACAACGGCAGCCCGGGACTCGGGCCGGACTCTCACCGACTCGGCCGCCGATTCCTGCAGGTCCACCGCCAGCGCCCACGAGTCCGTCGCCATGATTCCCCACCAAGGTGAAGGCCTCTGTGCGCAGGCGCAGTGTGCGGTTCCCGCTCGCCGGCTCCGGGCTGCTCCCCGAACTCCGAATGTTGGTTCCGGGGCTTCCGGACACAACCTCGGTCAGATTGTGAGTCCCGCCAAAATCATTCATATCCCTCGAAACTGAGAGAGAGATTCCCAGCCCAGCTCAGCCTGGCTCCTCTGGACACTTTTGTATCTCTTCCCTCTCACCTTAAACCTATGCCATAGAACCATAGAAAATTACAGCTCAGAAACAGGCCTTTTGGCTATTCTTGTCTGTGCCGAACCATTTTATGCCTAGTCCCACTGACCTGCACTTGGACCATATCCCTCCACACCCCTCTCATCCATGAACCCTTCCAAGTTTTTCTGAAATGATAAATGTGACCCCGCATTTACCACTTTATCCGGCAGCTCATTCCACACTACCACCACTCTCTTCATGAAGAAGCCCCCCATAATATAGAACATAGAACATAGAACATTACAGCGCAGAACAGGCCCTTCGGCCCACGATGTTGCACCGACCAGTTAAAAAAAAAAACTGTGACCCTCCAACCTAAACCAATTTCTTTTCGTCCATGAACCTATCTACGGATCTCTTAAACGCCCCCAAACTAGGCGCATTTACTACTGATGCTGGCAGGGCATTCCAATCCCTCACCACCCTCTGGGTAAAGAACCTACCCCTGACATCGGTTCTATAACTACCCCCCCTCAATTTAAAGCCATGCCCCCTCGTGCTGGATTTCTCCATCAGAGGAAAAAGGCTATCACTATCCACCCTATCTAAACCTCTAATCATCTTATATGTTTCAATAAGATCCCCTCTTAGCCGCCGCCTTTCCAGCGAAAACAATCCCAAATCCCTCAGCCTCTCCTCATAGGATCTCCCCTCCATACCAGGCAACATCCTGGTAAACCTCCTCTGCACCCTCTCCAAAGCCTCCACATCCTTCCTGTAATGTGGGGACCAGAACTGCACACAGTACTCCAAGTGCGGCCGCACCAGAGTTGTGTACAGTTGCAACATAACGCTACGACTCCTAAATTCAATCCCCCTACCAATAAACGCCAAGACACCATATGCCTTCTTAACAACCTTATCTACTTGATTCCCAACTTTCAGGGATCTATGCACACATACACCTAGATCCCTCTGCTCCTCCACACTATTCAAAGTCCTCCCGTTAGCCCTATACTCAACACATCTGTTATTCCTACCAAAGTGAATTACCTCACACTTCTCCGCATTAAACTCCATCCGCCACCTCTCGGCCCAACTTTGCAACCTGTCTAAGTCTTCCTGCAAACTACGACACCCTTCCTCACTGTCTACCACACCACCGACTTTGGTGTCATCAGCAAATTTGCTAATCCACCCAACTATACCCTCATCCAGATCATTAATAAATATTACAAACAGCAGTGGCCCCAAAGCAGATCCCTGAGGTACACCACTTGTAACCGCACTCCATGATGAATATTTACTATCAACCACCACCCTCTGTTTCCTATCCGCTAGCCAATTCCTGATCCAATTTCCTAGATCACCCCCAATCCCATACATCTGCATTTTCTATGATATGTCCTTTAAACTTTTCTCCTTTCACCCTTAACCCATGCCCTCTGGTTTTTTTCTCCCCGAGCCTCAGCGGAAAATGCCTGCTTGCATTCACTCTATCTATGCCCATCAAAATCTTATACACCTCTATCAAATCTCCCCTCAATCTTCTACGCTCCAGGGAATAAAGTCCCAACCTATTCAATCTCTCTCTGTAACTCAGCTTCTCAAGTCCCGGCAACATCCTTGTGAACCTTCTCTGCACTCTTTCAATCTTATTTACATCCTTCCTGTAACTAGGTGACCAAAACTGTACACAATACTCCAAATTCGACCTCACCAATGCCTTATATAACCTTACCATAACACTCCAACTTTTATACTCGATACTCCGATTTATAAAGGCCAATGTACCAAAGGCACTCTTTACGACCCTATCCACCTGTGACGTCACTTTTAGGGAACTCTGTACCTGTATTCCCAGATCCCTCTGTTCAACTGCACTCTTCAGAGTCCTACCATTTACCCTGTACGTTCTTCTTTGGTTTGTCCTTCCAAAGTGCAATATCTCACACTTGTCTGCGTTAAATTCCATTTGCCATTTTTCAGCCCATTTTTCTAGTTGGTCCAAATCCCTCTGCAAGCTTTGAAAACCTTCCTCACTGTCCACTACACTTCCAATCTTTGTATCATCAGCAAATTTGCTGATCCAATTTACCACATTATCATCCAGATCATTGGTATAGATGACAAACAACAATGGACCCAACACCGATCCCTGTGGCACACCAAACGTCAATGTTCCCATGGTTTGCACAGACTGATCCATTTTGTTAGAATTGTGGCACAGATTTGTAGGTGAAGCAGTTTAGAAAGATAACGCAGTTTAATGGAAGTCTGTCAAAACTCAGAAATCCGACAGCAGTGAATTCAGAAATAAAATGAAAATGTTTGTGCCCCAGGGCTCTTTAGCCCCCACTTTCACCACAAACTGATCAAAAGTGGAGATAGGATGTATGCGCATTTAGAAAGGAATAAACTCATTAATGATAGTCAGCATGGTTTTGTGAGAGGGAGGTCATGCCTCACTAACCTGGTGGAGGTTTTTGAAGAAGTGACTAGAATGGTTGACGAGGGAAGGGCCGTGGATGTCGTCTATATGGACTTTAGTAAAGCGTTTGACAAAGTCCCTCATGGTAGGCTGGTGCAAAAGGTTGGATCTCATGGGATAAAGGGGGAGGTGGCTAGATGGGTGGAGAACTGGCTTGGTCACTGAAGACAAAGGGTGGTAGTGGAAGGGTCTTTTTCCGGCTGGAGGCCTGTGACTAGTGGTGTTCCGCAGGGCTCTGTATTGGGACCTCTGCTGTTTGTGATTTATATAAACGATCTGGAAGAAGGTGTAACTGGGGTGATCAGTAAGTTTGCAGACGACACAAAATTGGCAGGACTTGCAGATAGTGAGGAGCATTGTCAGAGGCTATAGAAGGATATTGATAGGCTGGAAATTTGGGCAAAGAAATGGCAGATGGAGTTCAATCTTGATCAATGCGAAGTGATGCATTTTGGTAGAAATAATGTAGGGAGGAGCTATACGATAAATGGCAGAACCATAAAGGGTGTCGATACGCAGAGGGACCTGGGTGTGCAAGTCCACAGATCCTTGAAGGTGACGTCACAGGTGGAGAAGGAAGTGGTGAAGAAGGCATATGGCATGCTTGCCTTTATAGGACGGGGCATGGAGTATAAAAGTTGGGGTCTGATGTTGCAGATGTATAGAACGTTGGTTCGGCCGCATTTGGAATACTGCGTCCAGTTCTGGTCACCACACTACCAGAAGGACGTGGACGCTTTGGAGAGAGTACAGAGGAGGTTTACCAGGATGTTGCCTGGTATGGAGGGGCTTAGTTATGAGGAGAGATTGGGTAAACTGGGGTTGTTCTCCCTGGAAAGACGGAGGATGAGGGGAGACTTAATAGAGGTGTATAAAATTATGAAAGGCATAGATAGGGTGAACGGTGGAAAGCTTTTCCCCAGGTCGGTGGTGACGTTCACGAGGGGTCATAGGTTCAAGGTGAAGGGGGGGAGGTTTCGCACAGATATCAGAAGGACATATTTTACACAGAGGGTGGTGGGGGCCTGGAATGCGCTGCCAGGCAAGGTGGTGGAGGCGGACACACTCGGAACGTTTAAGACTTATCTAGATAGCCACATGAACGGAGTGGTAATGGAGGGATACAAAAGAATGGTCTAGTTTGGACCAGAGAGCAGCACGGGCTTGGAGGGCCGAAGGGCCTGTTCCTGTGCTGTTTTGTTCTTTGAACAGAGAGATCTTGGGGTCCATATCCACAGATCTCTAAACGTTGTCACTCAAGTGGATAGAGCTGTGAAGAAGGCCTATAGTGTGTTAGCTTTTATTAACAGGGGGTTGGAGTTTAAGAGCCATGGGGTTATGCTGCAACTGTACAGGACCTTGGTGAGACCACATTTGGAATATTGTGTGCAGTTCTGGTCACCTCACTATAAGAAGGATGTGGAAGCGCTGGAGGCCTGCTGAGCGCAGAGGAGTGCAGAGGAGATTAACCAGGATGCTGCCTGGTTTGGAGGGTAGGTCTTATGAGGAAAGGTTGAGGGAGCTAGGGCTGTTCTCACTGGAGCGGAGGAGGCTGAGGGGAGACTTAATAGAGGTTTATAAAATGAAGAAGGGGATAGATAGAGTGAACGTTCAAAGACTATTTCCTCGGCTGGATGGAGCTATTACAAGGGGGCATAACTATAGGGTTCATGGTGGGAGATATAGGAAGGATATCAGAGGTAGGTTCTTTACGCAGAGAGTGGTTGGGGTGTGGAATGGACTGCCTGCAGTGATAGTGGAGTCAGATACTTTAGGAACATTTAAGCGGTTATTGGATAGGCACATGGAGCACACCACGATGATAGGGAGTGGGATAGCTTGATCTTGGTTTCAGATAAAGCTCGGCACAACATCGTGGGCCGAAGGGCCTGTTCTGTGCTGTACTGTTCTATGTTCTATGTTCTAAGTGTAACACCTGCCTGCCCTTTTCTGCCTGTGTGATGAGCACAAAATTATACATTGTTTTGATATGGCAGGTGGTAATCGCTGGACTCAAAGGAAGCTTGATCAAGCTCTCACCACAGTTTGCAATGTGTATTTTACTATGAGAAGGTATGTGCACTTAAGACAGGAATAGATATCCAAAACCACTTTTGGAGATTTTAAATATTAAATTAAATTTCTCACAAATAAATAACTTTTCTGCAAAAATTCCAGTAATATTACCACAAGGCATCCACTGTTGCTATTGGGGAAGTATTTCACAGGGCTTTTCTCTCTCACTCAACAATGGAAATTCAAAGCTTGTAACAAAACCTTGCATTCTGGAACAAACAAACATTTCCCTGGGGATGGCTAGAGATGCTTACTTCGCAGGTCTGGACTTGGAGCAGCACACTCTTCGAGATATCACATGGCCACTGCTCCTAACACTGTCAATCTCTCCTTAAATATGTCTCATCTTTGAACTCATTGTTATTTGGAAGTTCACTTTTCCAGAATATAAAAATCTTTTCTGTTGTCTTTATGGCCACTAAATATTGCTTTATTCATTTATGATCTTTGCCAGTTTTAAACCTTCTTTTCATTTCCCTTCAGATATTCACCAAGTAAACACAAACAAACCTTTACTATATCCTCATGGAAATTTCCATCCATGTCATTTACTTATCCCATCTCAGCTTTGCTCATCTTCACTTCATAGAATCATAGAATCTACGGCACGGAGATAGGCCCTTCGGTCCAAACTGGTCCATGCCGACCAAAATGCCTATCTAAGCTAACCCCATTTGCCTGCATTTGGCCCATATCCCTCTAAACCTTTCCTATCCATGTATCTGTCCAAATGCCTTTTAAATGTTGTCAATGTCCCTGCCTCAACCACTTCCTCTGGCATCTCATTCCACATACGTACCACCCTCTGTGTAAAAACATTGCTCCTCAGGTTCCCATTAATTCTTTCCCCTCTTAACTTAAACCTATGCCCTCTAGCTCTCGATTCCCCAACCCTAGGAAAAAAACTGAGTGCATTCACCCTATCCATGCCTCTTATGATCTTATACACCTCTATAAGATCACCCCTCAGTCTCCAATGCTCCAAAAAAAAGTACTTGCCTGTCTAATCTCTCCCTATAACTCAGTCCCCTGAGTCCTGGCAACATCCTTGTAAATCTCTTCTGCACTCTCTCCAGTTTAATAACATCTTTCCTATAGCAAGGTGACCAAAACTGAACACTATACTCCAGGTGCAGCCTCACCCACATCCTGTACAACTGCAACATAACTTCCTAAATTCTATACTCAATGCCCTGACTGATGAAGGCCAGCATGCCAAAAGCCTTCTTCACTGCCCGATCTACCTGTGACTCCATCTTTAGAGAACCATGCACCTGAACTCCAAGGTCCCTCTGTTCCATGATACTCCTTAAGGTCCTACCATTCACCGTGAAAGTCCTACTTTGATTTGACTTTCCAAAATGCAACATCTCACACTTATCTGTATTGAGCTCCATTTGCCATTTCTTGGCCTACTTCCCCAGTTGATCAAGATCCTGCTGCAATTTTTGATAACCTTCCTCACTGTCTACAATACCACCTATTTTAGTGTCACCTGCACACCTACTGATCATGCCTTATACATTCTCATCCAAATAGTTGATATAGATAACAAACAGCAATGCGCCCAGCACTGATCCCTGAGGCACACCACTAGTCACCGGCCTCCAGTCTGACAAGTATCCTTCCACCATTACCTTTTGCTTCCTAGTTTACATTCTCTTTACATACGATGAACGTCTGAGGATCGTGGGATTATATTCATTGGAGTTTAGGAGGTTGAGGGGAGATCTGATAGAAACTTACAAGATAATGAACGGCTTAGATAGGATGGACGTAGGGAAGTTGTTTCCATTAACAGGGGAGACTAGGACGCGGGGGCACAGCCTTAGAATAAAAGGGAGTCACTTTAGAACAGAGATGAGGAGAAATTTCTTCAGCCAGAGAGTGGTGGGTCTGTGGAATTCATTGCCACAGAGGGCTGTGGAGGCCGAGACGTTGAGCGTCTTCAAGACAGAAATTGATAAATTCTTGATTTCTCGAGGAATTAAGGGCTATGGGGAGAGAGCGGGTAAATGGAGTTGAAATCAACCATGATTGAATGGTGGAGTGGACTCGATGGGCCGAATGGCCTTACTTCCGCTCCTATGTCTTATGGTCTTATGGTCTTATGGTCTTTACAAACGGTCATCTAGACTCGAAGCGTTGGCTCTATTCTCTCCCCACAGGTGCTGTCAGACCTGCTGACATTTTTCAGCATTTTCTGTTTTAGTTTATATTCTCCTCAAAATACTCAGATAACTTAAAGTCCTCGAGTCATAGAGGTTTACAGCATGGAAACAGGCCCTTCGGCCCAACTTGTCCATGCCACCTTGTTTTTTAAAAACCCCTAAGCTACTCCCAATTGCCCGCATTTGGCCCATATCCCTCCATACCCATGTAACTATCTAAATGCTTTTTAAAAGATAAAATTGTACCCGCCTCTACTACTACCTCTGGCAGCTTGTTCCAGACACTCACCACCCTTTGTGTGAAAAAATTGCCCCTCTGGACACTTTTGTATCTCTCCCCTCTCACCTTAAACCTATGCCCTCTAGTTTTAGACTCCCCTACCTTTGGGAAAAGATATTGACTATCTACCTTGTCTATGCCCCTCATTATTTTATAGACCTCTATAAGGTCACCCCTCAGCCTCCTAAGCTCCAGAGAAAAAAGTCCCAGTCTATTCAGCCTCTCCTTATAACTCAATCCATCAAGTCCCGGTAGCATCCGAGTAAATCTTTTCTGCACTCTTTCTAGTTTAATCATATCCTTTCTATAATAGGGTGATCAGAATTGCACACAGTATTCCAAGTGTGGCCTTACCAATGTCTTGTACAACTTTAACAAGACGTCCCAACTCCTGTATTCAATGTTCTGACCGATGAAACCAAGCATGCCTAATGCCTTCTTCACCACTCTGTCCACCTGTGGCTCCACTTTCAAGGAGCTATGAACATGTACCCCTAGATCTCTTTGTTCTGTAACTCTCCCCAACTCCCTACCATTAACTGAGTAAGTCCTGCCCTGGTTCAATCTACCAAAATGCATCACTTTGCATTTGTCTAAATTAAACTCCATCTGCTATTCGTCAGCCCATTGGCCCAATTGATCAAGATCCCGTTGCAATTGGAGATAACTTTCTTCACTGTCCACTATGCCACCAATCTTGGTGTCATCTGCAAACTTACTAACCATGCCCCCTATATTCTCATCCAAATCATTAATATAAATGACAAATAACAATGGGCCCAGCACTGATCCCTGAGGCACACCGCTGGTCACAGGCCTCCAGTTTGAAAAAACAACTCTCTACAACCATCCTCTGGCTTCTGTCAAGAACGCCGGCATCTCCACATTCTGTCAAGAAGCCAATTTTGTATCCATTTAGATACCTCAACCTGGATCCCGTGAGATTTAACTTTATGCAACAACCTACCATGTGGTACCTTGTCAAAGGCCTTGCTAAAGTCCATGTAGACAACGTCAACTGCACTGCCTCATCTACCTTCTTGGTTACCCCTTCAAAAAACTCTATTAAATTTGTGAGACATGATTTTCCACTCATAAAGCCATGCAGACTGTCCCCAATCAGTCCTTGCATCTCTAAATGCCTGTAGATCCTGTCTCTCAAAATACCTTCCAACAATTTACCCACCACAGATGTGAGGCTCACTGGCCTGTGGTTCCCAGGCTTTTCCCCTCAGCCCTTTTTAAACAAAGGCACAACATTTGCCACTCTCCAATCTTCAGGCACCTCACCTATGACTATCGATGATTCAAATATCTCAGCTAGGGGACCCGCAATTTCCTCCCTAGCCTCCCACAATGTCCTGGGATATACCTCATCAGGTCCCGCAGATTTATCTACCTTGATGCGCTTTAAGACTTCCAGCACCTCCTTCTCTGTAATATGTACACTCCTCAAGACATCATTATTAATTTCCCCAAGTTCCCTAACATCCATGCTTTTCTCAACAGTAAATACTGATGAGAAATATTCATTTAGGATCTCACCCATCTCTTGTGGATCCACACATAGATGACCTTGTTGATCGTTAAGAGGCCCTACTCTCTCCCTTGTTACTCTTTTGCCCTTTATGTATTTGTAGAAGCTAACTTCTGTGCATCCAGAAAATGAAAATTGAAAAAAATCACTTCTAAAGTCCTTAATGCTGAAAAAATACCTCCCTAATTCTGGAACACTGAGGTTAATTACAACTCAGCCTCTGCCCTAACTGATATTAGCTAACTCAGTATAGGCTAAAGCCAGTTGAGTTTTAATCTGTGCATAACCTAGATATGTCTACTCAGACAAGTTCTTTATTGGCAAGTAAGAAACCCGAGCAAAAACATGAACATGGTCGCAAGTGTCTGGAGCATGAGCTGTCCAATTGAAATTAATAGAGCCTTAGTCTGTCATCAATAATTCCATTTATTTTTCTTATTTTCCTTCTGTGCAGAGGCTTTCTGTTGTATTATATGAAGTTGTGTCTTCAATTCCAAATGCTATGTCTAATCCATAGTTAATAAACCTGTAATTACTTTACAAAAATGGGAAGTAGTTTTAACTTTTTTAAATTGAATTTGAACGGCAGTGATAGATAGAAACATAGAAACATAGAAAAACTACAGCACAAAACAGGCCCTTCGGCCCCACAGGTTCTGCCGAACATATCCCTACCTTTTAGGCCTACCTATAACCCTCCATCCTATTAAGTCCCATGTACTCATCCAGGAGTCCATTAAAAGACCCTATTGAGTTTGCCTCTACCACCACTGACGACAGCCGATTCCAACCTACACATCCCAGGACTCTAAGGGGCAATTTTTTTTAACCTGGCCAATCAATCTAACCCGCACATCTTTGGACTGTGGGAGGAAACCGGAGCACCCAGAGGAAACCCACGCAGACACGAGGAGAATGTGCAAACTCCACACAGACAGTGACCCGAGCCGGGAATCGAACCCGGGACCCTGGAGCTGTGAAGCAGCAGTGCTAACCACTGTGCTACCGTGCCGCCCTTGATTTATTATTTGATTAGGAACATTTTGGTTTCTTAACTGGCTAGATTTTAAGCTTTGCAGTGTTTTTATATTTGGCAAACCTTGAACAATAAATGGCACATGAAATTCCGACGGCAGTACATAATTTTAACTAGTTCAGAATACTAAACTATCTGACGTTCGTAAATCGCGATATTCTGCAATTAATACTGTATTTCACTGACTTGATACACTTTAAACTGACTCATAGACCTCAGTCTTTTGTTCCTGCTTTTCTACCTTTCCACAAAATAACTTATTTTCTTCTCTTAACTCCTCAACTAACTCTTATAATTTCTACTTCAAGACAAAGGAAAGAGCACATGCTTCTTTCCAAGGTTTAAATCCTTTCTTAACATTAAAACATTAAAGCAAACAACACCAAAGCATCCACGCAACCACTTTGTTTAAACACACACACACACACATGGAAGCTTCCAAAAGTCATTCCACGGCACATCCTTTTTCATTCAAACTTATCATTTCAAACTGGGATGAGTGTAAAACATTCAAAGAGAATACAGAACATTGATTAAGACAGTCGCTTTTATTCTTCTTTCTTCCAAACTGTAATTGACTCAAAACAGAAGTAAATTCAAGAAATCCTATCACTTTAATCTTTAACAGTTTTAACGCTCTCCCAGCCCCCCTGAGGCTAAACCAAGGTGCAATGTACTGCACCCACTGCCTGCAACAAACATTCCACAGGAACAAACAGGCTTCTGCAGCTCCCTGCTCTCAATCTAATTACAACAACAACCATCTACATTCGACAAGCTACCAGATCTCACAAACACACTGAAATACAAAAACTAAGATCTCTCCTATCCATCTCCAGGTATGCCACTAGCCCATTCTACCAATTGATCGTAATCTTGGGACATAATCACTCCCATTTTTAGGATGACCTGGTGAGAACTAGAGAGTCCATCCTTAAAAGCCTAGATGAACGCTCGATCTCCTCGCCCTGGATTCCCTTGTCCTGAGCACTCTTGGTATATTCGGAACAACCGTTCCCCGTACTCAGAGGCTCCTTCTCCCTTTAGCTGTCTTGTGGTGGTAATTCTGCTCCAGTTAGTGGGAAGTTTAACAACACCAGGTTAAAGTCCAACAGGTTTATTTGGTAGCAAAAGCCACACAAGCTTTCGAGGCTCTGAGCCCCTTCTTCAGGTGAGTGGGAATTCTGTTCACAAACAGAACTTATAAGACACAGACTCAATTTACATGAATAATGGTTGGAATGCGAATACTTACAACTAATCCAGTCTTTAAGAAACAAAACAATGGGAGTGGAGAGAGCATCAAGACAGGCTAAAAAGATGTGTATTGTCTCCAGACAAGACAGCCAGTGAAACTCTGCAGGTCCACGCAACTGTGGGAGTTACAAATAGTGTGACATAAATTCTGATTCTAGGATCGCATGATAAAGACTCAGGAGGAAAAAAGCAGAAATATTTATGTGAAATAGTGTGACATAAACCCAATATCCCGGTTGAGGCCGTCCTTGTGTGTGCGGAACCTGTTGCGTGGACCTGCAGAGTTTCACTGGCTGTCTTGTCTGGAGACAATACACATCTTTTTAGCCTGTCTTGATGCTCTCTCCACTCCCATTGTTTTGTTTCTTAAAGACTGGATTAGTTGTAAGTATTCGCATTCCAACCATTATTCATGTAAATTGAGTCTGTGTCTTATAAGTTCTGTTTGTGAACAGAATTCCCACTCACCTGAAGAAGGGGCTCAGAGCCTCGAAAGCTTGTGTGGCTTTTGCTACCAAATAAACCTGTTGGACTTTAACCTGGTGTTGTTAAACTTCTTACTGTGTTTACCCCAGTCCAAAGCCGGCATCTCCACATCATGACTACCAGTTAGTGGGAGCATTCCCTAAGACCCTCTGAATTTCTTCTTTAAACTGTAGGAAGGGTGCCTGTTGGGCATCTATTTCTGCTGTTAGGGGGATTACATGTGTCCACCGTCCCCCACTATAATCCTGTGCTATAGGGGCAACGGGTCCCCCTGCTACCTGCCTCCACTTATCCGCTGGACAGGCTGCCCTGACCAGCTGGTGTACGTCTCTTAGGTGTAATTGATGTCCTACCCAGATTGTGTCTAATTCTTCCCAGAATGTAGTGTTCGCGCTTCTAGTTTGTAATTTGCCCAGGGAAGCCATTATCTGCTGTCTCTCCCCTGGGGTAAAGGACTTATAATTTGCCTTTGGTCGCGCTGCTGTCCCCCCTCTAGTTATGGGCGCTAAGTTGTGTTCCAGCTGTTCCCATTTTTCTGAGGGTGCGGTTGGTCCTTGCTGGGTAGACTCATAAGAAGGTAGAGGATCAGTTTCTCCTCCCCCTTGCCTTTCTAAAACCTGATTTTGTTTTTCCAGTTCCCTCACTCGGGATTCTAATTCTCTAATTCTTTCTTTATCTTCCCTCCATTTGTATTGTCTCCAGACAAGACAGCCAGTGAAACTCTGTGGGGGTTACACCGCTCGACAATCACCAGGCAAGACTGTTCTCTTCCTGTTGGGGAGCACTTCAGCGGTCACGGGCATTCGGCCTCTGATATTCGGGTAAGCATTCTCCAAGGCGGCCTTCGCGACACACGACGGCGCAGAGTCGCTGAGCAGAAACTGATAGCCAAGTTCCGCACACACGAGGATGGCCTCAACCGGGATATTGGGTTCATGTCCCACTATTTGTAACCCCCACAGAGTTTCACTGGCTGTCTTGTCTGGAGACAATACACATCTTTTTAGCCTTTCTTGATGCTCTCTCCACTCATGCTGTTTTGTTTCTTAAAGACTTGATTAGTTGTAAGTATTCGCATTCCAACCATTATTCATGTAAATTGAGTTTGTGTCTTTATATGCTCTGTTTGTGAACAGAATTCCCACTCACCTGAAGAAGGGGCTTGCAGCTCCGAAAGCTTGTGTGGTTTTTGCTATCAAATAAACCTGTTGGACTTTAACCTGGTGTTGTTAAACTTCTTAATGTAGATTTCAATCAGGGAACCTGCAGATCCCCTTTTAACTTCACTGTCTGCCATTTCGCAGACTTCACTAACCCCGGCCACGATTATTCTTTAGTAAAGTGTGCTAACTACCGTAGGGACTTCACTACCCCCGGCCACTATTACTACTCTTAGCAAAGTGTGCTCTCTACCGTAGGGACTTCACTACCCCCGGCCACTATTGCTATTCTCACACCGTGTTTTACTGCCGTTACAGGGTTTTAAGTTATACTCACGGCTTCCACGATTACCACTTCGGCAATGTGCTTCTCCACCGGATTCCGGTTTAGGTCAGAGTTGATCAAACTCCTGTTCCGCCCCGCTTTTCACAACATTGACAGTACAGTTCCCAACTTTTCAAACTTTCATGCAATCAGATGGCAACTCTGCATCTGTTCGCCACTACAGAGGGTGATGTTAAACCGACTTCTGCCCTTTTGTGCTTCACAATCCTTTAGTGCCCTTGGTGTCTCTCATTCACTTCAATGACCTGAGCTTCACGTGGCAGATTTCTGCTCTTAATAGCCAGTCTAAGGCACAGCTTTTGAGACAGGCACTACCTTGTCCTTTTGTCGATCAGCACAAATAACAATTATAACAGTTATTTATTCCTATCAGCAGTTAGTACTTATCACTATAACAAATACTATCACAAATACACAGTACAAATATTTCCCCCTTATAAACCGTATTTTCCGATCCAGTCCGACTCTCACAGATTCCGCGATCTCTACCCCGGTTGCGACCGTGGCCAATCGGTCTCACCAGTAATAGGATCCTGCCGACTACGCCATTTGTTGTGGGAAAAATCCACTAGTAGTCAGACTTCGAGATTCAGAAAATACGATTTATTACACGGAGCTCCGTGGAGACAAGGCACATGTCTGTAGCAAACCTTCTCTCAATAGTATGTCGGGAGCGGTTCATTTTTATACCCTTTACACAATGGGTAAACCGGTGATTCGAACATTATCACATTGTTTAAGTGAGTACAAGTATTTAACATTTTATGAATGGGTACATTTCCTCATGTTTACAAAAGTACAAACAGATATAGACATTTAGCATTTTATGAATGGGTACATCTCCTTATGTCTGTATCTATCAATGGCTAGTTTCGTCTCGTTCAGGTGCTAATCGGTTCCCTCGCATTCATATTTCCCGCGTTCCTTTAAGATTAATCTAAGCTCTTTGTTTTGGGGTTTCCTTATCTTAAAAGATGTTTGACCCTTGGCTTTGACTTCCTGAGGTGTTTATTTGCTGTGAGTCACTGTCTGTACTTTGGAAGTGGCTTGTCTGTTAGGTTTTGACTTGACGTGATTTCTGAACAGCGGGAGCCTGTGTCTGCTTTTCTGGCTTCTTTCCCAGTTAACCCTTTATGTGCCAGGCAGCCATTTTAGAGTGTGCTTTCTTGTATTGCCATTTTAAAGTGTGCTCCCTTGTACTTTTCCCCTTACACCATCATCTCACGTGAGAACACCATCTACCAGGTACATGGTACATACTCTTGCAACTCGGCCAACGTTGTCTACCTGATACGCTGCAGGAAAGGATGTCCCGAGGCATGGTACATTGGGGAAACCATGCAGACGCTACGACAACAGATGAATGAACACCGCTCGACAATCACCAGGCAAGACTGTTCTCTTCCTGTGGGGGAGCACTTCAGCAGTCACGGGCATTCAGCCTTGGATCTTCAGGTAAGCATTCTCCAAGGTGGCCTTCACGACACACGACGGCGCAGAGTCGCTGAGCAGAAACTGATAGCCAAGTTCCGCACACACGAGGACGGCCTAAACCGGGATGTTGGATTTATGTCACATTATCAGTAACCCCCACAGCTTGCCTCCTGATCTTGCAGAATCTTGCTAGCTGTTCTGTCTGGAGACAATACACATCTCTTTAACCTGTGTTTAATGTTCCCTCCACCCACATTATCTGTACCTTTAAGACCTGGCTGGCTGTAGAGATTTGCATTCTAATTAGTATTCTGTAACTTGATGTTGTGTCTCTGTGCACTGTTGGAGAACAGATTTTCACTCCACCTGACGAAGGGGCAGCGCTCCGAAAGCTTATGGTATTTTCTACCAAATAAACCTGTTGGACTTTAACCTGGTGTTGTGAGACTTCTTACTGTGCTTACCCCAGTCCAACACCGGCATCTCCACATCACTTCTGTGACCAAGCTACCTGTGGGGGTAGGGCCTGGGTAGGATTGTGGTCGGTGCAGACTCGATGGGCCGAATGGCCTCCTTCTGCACTGTAGGGTTTCTATGTTTCTATGTAAGCCAGTTCTCCACCCATCTAGCCACCTCCCCCTTTATCCCATGAGATCCAACCTTTGTCACCAGCCTACCATGAGGGAATTTGTCAAACGCTTTACTAAAGTCCATATAGACGACATCCACGGCCCTTCCCTCGTCAACCATTCTAGTCATTTCTTCAAAAAACTCCACCAGGTTAGTGAGGCATGACCTCCCTCTCACAAAACCATGCTATCGTTAATGAGTTTATTCCTTTCTAAATGCGCATACATCCTATCTCTAAGAATCTTCTCCAACAACTTCCCCACCACGGACGTCAAGCTCACCAGCCTATAATTACCCGGGTTATCCTTCCTACCCTTCTTAAATAACGGGACCACATTAGCTATCCTCCAATCCTCTGGGACCTCACCTGTGTCCAGTGATGAGACAAAGATTTGCGTCAGAGGCTCAGCGATTTCATCTCTCGTCTCCCTGAGCAGCCTTGGATAGATTCCATCAGGCCCTGGGGATCTGTCAGTCTTTATATTCTCGAACAAACCTAACACTTCCTCCCTTGTAATGGAGATTTTCTCCAACGGTTCAACACTCCCCTCCGAGACACACCCAGTCAACACATCCCTCTCCTTTGTGAATACCGATGCAAAGTATTCATTTAGGATCTCCCCTACTTCTTTGGGCTCCAAGCATAATTCCCCACTTTTGTCCCTGAGAGGTCCGATTTTTTCCCTGACAGCCCTTTTGTTCCTAATGTATGAATAAAATGCCTTGGGATTCTCCTTAATCCTGTCTGCCAAGGACATTGCGTGACCCCTTTTTGCCCTTCTAATTCCCCGTTTGAGTTCTTTCCTACATTCTTTGTACTCCTCCAGAGCTCCCTCCGTTTTTAGCTGCCTGGACCTAACATACGCCTCTCTTTTCTTTTTGACCAGTCCCTCAATGTCCCTGGTTATCCACGGTTCTCGAATCCTACCCTTCCTATCCTTCTTTTTAACAGGCACATGCCTGCCCTGTAGCCCTAACAACTGTTCCTTAAAAGACTCCCACATGCCAGATGTGGATTTACCCTCAAACAGCCTCTCCCAATCAAGAGCTGCCAATTTCTGCTTAATCCCACTAAAGTTAGCCTTCCCCCAATCCAACACCTTACCCTTGGGACACCACTCATCCTTTTCCATCACTATCCTAAAGCTAACAGAATTGTGGTCACTATTTGCCACATGTTCCCCTACCGAAACTTTGAAGACCTGACCGGGCTCATTCCCCAGTACTAGGTCCAGTATAGCCCCCTCTCTAGTCGGGCTATCTACATATTGTTCCAAAGAACCCTCCTGTACGCATTTTATAAATTCCTCCCCATTCAGAGTCCCAGCTCTCAGCGACTTCCACTCTATACCAGGGAAATTGAAGTCTCCCACTACAACAACCGTATTTTTCCTGCACCTATCCAGTATCTCCTGACATATCCGTTCTTCCACTTCCCTTGGGCTGTTGGGGGGCCTGTAGTATACCCCCAACATAGTGACTGCGCCCTTCCTGTTTCTAAACTCCACCCAGAGTGACTCGTTACATGACCCCTCTAAATTGTCCTCCCTTTGCACAACTGTAATATGCTCTCTAACTAATACTGCTACTCCCCCACCTCTTTTGGCCCCTCCTCTGTCTTGCCTAAAACACTTGTACCCCGGAATATTCAGCTGCCAGTCCTGTCCCTCTTTCAGACAAGTCTCTGTCACCACAACCACATCCAAATTCCTCGTGAGCATTAAGGCCCTAAGTTCGTCTGTCTTACCTGGTACGCTCCTTGCATTGAAGTAGATGCACTCCAGACCTCCAGGCCCAGTGAGGTCATCCTCCCCCAGAGTGCTCTTCTTCTTTGCCAGCCTTCTCCCAGCCCCAAGCTCGTCCCCAGCCTCTACACTTGTAGACCTAATATTTTGATCCCCACCCCCCTGCCATACTAGTTTAAACCCCCCCGAACTGCACTAGCAAAACTCCCAGCCAGGATATTCGTGCCCTTCCAACTTAGTTGTGACCCATCCTTCTTGTACAGGTGCCATCCTCTCCTGAAAACTTCCCATTGATCTAGGAAAATGAAGCCCTCCCTCCTGGACCAGTCCTTTAGCCAAGCATTCAATTGTACTAACTCCCTATTCTTAGCCTCACTGGCACGAGGCATTGGGAGCAGCCCAGAGATGACCACCCTGGAGGCCCTACTTTTTAGTCTATTTCCCAACTCCCTGAATTGCTCTCGTAGGATCCCCCTGCTCTTCCTATCTACGTCATTTGCACCAATGTGTACAATGACATCCGTTTCTTTATCTTCCCCTTTTAAGATGCCTCCTATCCGCTTGGAGACATCCATTACCCCAGCACCAGGTAGGCAGACTACCATCCTGGAGTCCCGTTCGCACCCACAGAATCGCCTGTCCGTGCCTCTAACCGACGCATCCCCCACCACTATTGCTCTCCTAACCTCCAAAGATCTCCAAAGATGTGCGGGTTAGGTTGATTGGCCAGGATAAAAATTGCCCCTTAGAATCCTGAGATGCGTAGGTTAGTGGGATTAGCAGGTAAATATGTGGGGGTAGGGCCTGGGTGGGATTGTGGTTGGTGCAGACTCGATGGGCCGAATGGCCTCCTTCTGCACTGTAGTGTTTCTATGAACCTCTCTCTTTCCTTTCCGTGTCACAGAGCCTGACTCTGTGCCAGTGACCTGGTCACTGTGGCTTACCCCTGGAGAGTCATCCTCCTCCTCACTATCCAAAACAATATACTTGTTTTGGAGTGGGACAACCACAGGTGACCCCTCCACTAATTGCTCACTCCGCTCCCCTCTCACACCTGTCGCCGAGCCCTTCCTATTATGAGAGACAGCCACTGGAATACTCTCTGGTACGTTACCCTTCTGACCTTTACTCCTCCTAACTGTGACCCACGTGTCTTCCTCCCGATGCCCCGGTGTAACTGGTTCCCTATAACTCATGTCAATTATTCTCTCATTCTCCCTGACTAGACCAAGGTCAGCAATCTGCAGCTCCAGTTCCGTGATGCGGTCCCTCAGGAGCTACAGTTCAACGTTGGAAGGACAAACCAAAGTAGAACGTACAGGGTAAATGGTGGGACTCTGAAGAGTGCAGTTGAACAGAGGGATCTGGGAATACAGGTATAGAATTCCCTAAAAGTGACGTCACAGGTGGATAGGGTCGTAAAGAGTGCCTTTGGTACATTGGCCTTTATAAATTGGAGTATCGAGTATAAAAGTTGGAGTGTTATGGTAAGGTTATACAAGGCATTGGTGAGGCCGAATTTGGAGTATTGTGTACAGTTTTGGTCACCTAGTTACAGGAAGGATGTAAATAAGGTTGAAAGAGTGCAGAGAAGGTTGACAAGGATGTTGCCGGGACTTGAGAAGCTGAGTTACAGAGAGAGATTGAATAGGTTGGGACTTTATTCCCTGGAGCGTAGAAGATTGAGGGGAGATTTGATAGAGGTGTATAAGATTTTGATGGGTATAGATAGAGTGAATGCAAGCAGGCTTTTTCCGCTGAGGCTCGGGGAGAAAAAAACCAGAGGGCATGGGTTAAGGGTGAAAGGAGAAAAGTTTAAAGGGAATATTAGGGGGGGCTTATTCACGCAGAGAGTGGTGGGAGTGTGGAATGAGCTGCCGGATAAAGTGGTAAATGCGGGGTCACTTTTAACATTTCAGAAAAACTTGGACGGGTTCATGGATGAGAGGGGTGTGGAGGGATACAGTCCAAGTGCAGGTCAGTGGGACTAGGCAAAAAATGGTTCGGCACAGACAAGAAGGGCCAAAAGGCCTGTTTCTGAGCTGTAATTTTCGATGGTTCTATTTTCTATCTGAATCCCGGCACCTGGAGTATCCAGTCCTGTCCCTGAGACATCCAAGTCTCCGTAATGGCCACCACATCACACTTCCTTTTAGCCCTCCTGATTTCCCTCAAGTAGCTTCTTGCACTTTTTATACTCCTCGAGCATCTGATCTGCTCCTTGCTGTCTGTACATTTCATACTACTCTCCCTTCCTCTTAATCAGTGTTACAATCTCCCTCGAGAACCAAGGTTCCTTATTCCTATTTATTTTGCCTTTAATCCTGACAGGAACATACAAACTCTGCACTCTCAAAATTTCTCCTTTGAAGGCTTCCCACTTTCCATTTACATCCTTACCAGAGAACAGCCTGTGCCAATCCACACTTCCCAGATCCCTTCTCATTTCATCAAATTTGGCCTTTTTCCAGTTCAGAACTTCAACCCGAGGACCAGATCTATCCTTATCCATGATCAGGTTGAAACTAATGGCATTGTGATCACTGGATCCAAAGTGTTCCCTCACACTCACATCCATCACCTGTCCTAACTCATTTCCAAATAGGAGGTCCAATATCGCATCCTCTCTAGTTGGCACCTCTATATACTGATGTAGAAAATTCTCCTGAACACATTTTACAAACTCTACCCTGTCTAAACCTTTAACAGTATGTGAGTCCCAATCTATATGTGGAAAATTAAAATCTTCTATCACAACTTTGTGTTTCTTGCAGTTGTTAGCTATCTCTCTGCTGATTTGCTCCTCCAATTCTCACTGACTATTGGGTGGTCTATAATACAACCCCATCAATGTGGTCATACCTTTCCTGTTTCTCAGCTCCACCCATAGGGCCTCTGTAGACAAGCTCCCTAATCTATCCTGCCTGAGTACCGCTGTAACATTTTCCCTGACCAACAATGCCACCCCCCCCACCTTTTATCCCTCTGCCTCTATCCCGCCTGAAACATTGGAACCCTGGAACATTGAGCTGCCAGTCCTGCCCCTCCTGTAGCCAAGTTTCACTAATGGCTATAATGTCATATTTCCATGTGTCTATCCACACCTTCAGCTCATCTGCCTTCCCCACAATACTCCTGGCATTGAAATAGACACACCTCAAAAGATTATTTCCACCACACTCTACCCTTCCATTTGTGATTTTGCTTGAACTAACCTGCTCCACTATCTGCTCTGGCACTCTGGTTCCCATCCAGACAACCAATGAAGGACTTCCAACACCAAAGGGCAAAAGGTCAAAGCCTCCGGTGAACCTCCCCAGTTAAAGGAAAAGAGACCCACAAAAATCAACACTTACACAAATGCAGAGGGAACCACGATCAATGTCCCGGGCAAACTGCCTTCATGATCATGGCTTCACCTCTGCCAGCAATTCTGGAGCCAGAGACTGGAGTGCTAGATATGAGTGTTCCTCCCGTTCATACATAACTGCAGATGGAGACATCACTCTTTGACCAGAGTGATGAGTGACATGTTTATTATTTATTCATTTGTAGGATGTACTCATCTTTGGCAAGGCCAGCATTTATTGCCCATCCCAGTTGCCCTTAAGAAGGCTGAGCTGCCTTCTTGAACCATTGCTGTCCCTGAAGTGTAGGTACACCCAGAGTGCTGTTAGGGAGAGAGTTTCAGGATTTTTATCCAGCTACAATGAAGGAACAGCGATATATTTCCAAGTCAGGATGGTGAGTGTCTTGGAGGGGGACTTTCAGGTTGTGGTGTTCCTGGTTATCTGTTGCCCTTTTCCTTCTAGATGTAGTAATTGTGAGTTTGGGAGATGCTGCCTGAGGAACCTTGGTGAGTTCAGACAGTGCATCTTGTAGATGGTACAGACTGCTGCCACTGTGCGTCAGTGGTTGAGGGAGTGAATGTAGAAGGGATAGCAATCAAGTGGGTTTCTCTGTACTGGATGCTGTCAAGCTTCTTGAGTGTTGCTGGATCTGCATTCATCCAGGCAAGTGGAGAGTATTCAATCACACTCCTGACATATGCCTTGTGGACGGTGGACAGGCTTTGGGGAGTCAGAATGTGAACTACTCACCACAGGATTCCTAGCCATTGACCTGCTCTGGTGGCCACAGTATTTATGGAGCTAGTCCAATGCAGTTTCTGGTCAATGGTAACTCCCAAGATGTTGAAAGTGGGGGATGTACCGATGGTAATGCCATTGAATATCAAAGGCAAAGGTTGGACCCTCTCTTGTTGGAGATAGAAAATAGATCATAGAACATAGAAAGCCACAGCACAAACAGGCCCTTCGGCCCACAAGTTGCGCCGATCACATCCCCACCTCTAGGCCTATCTATAGCCCTCAATCCCATTAAATCCCATGTACTCATCCAGAAGTCCCTTAAAAGACCCCAACGAGTTTGCCTCCACCACCACCGACGTCAGCCGATTCCACTCACCCACCACCCTCTGAGTGAAAAACTTACCCCTGACATCTCCTCTGTACCTACCCCCCAGCACCTTAAACCTGTGTCCTCTCGTAGCAACCATTTCAGCCCTTGGAAATAGCCTCTGAGAGTCTACCCTATCCAGACCTCTCAACATCTTGTAAACCTCTATCAGGTCACCTCTCATCCTTCGTCTCTCCAGGGAGAAGAGACCAAGCTCCCTCAACCTATCCTCATAAGGCATGCCCCCCAATCCAGGCAACATCCTTGTAAATCTCCTCTGCACCCTTTCAATGGCTTCAACATCTTTCCTGTAATGAGGTGACCAGAACTGCGCGCAGTACTCCAAGTGGGGTCTAACCAGGGTCCTATAAAGCTGCAGCATTATCTCCCGACTCCTAAACTCAATCCCTCGATTAATGAAGGCCAGTACGCCGTACGCCTTCTTGACCGCATCCTCCACCTGCGAGGCCGATTTAAGAGTCCTATGGACCCGGACCCCAAGGTCCCTCTGATCCTCTACACTGCTAAGAATGGTACCCTTCATATTATACTGCTGCTTCATCCCATTGGATCTGCCAAAATGGATCACCACACACTTATCCGGGTTGAAGTCCATCTGCCACTTCTCCGCCCAGTCTTGCATTCTATCTATGTCTCGCTGCAACTTCTGACATCCCTCCAAACTATCCACAACACCACCTACCTTGGTGTCGTCAGCAAACTTACCAACCCATCCCTCCACTTCCTCATCTAGGTCATTTATGAAAATGACAAACAGCAAGGGTCCCAGAACAGATCCCTGGGGCACTCCACTGGTCACTGATGGTCATTACCTGGCACTTGTGTGGTTCAAATGTTATTTGCCACTTATCAGCCCAAGTCTGGATATTGTCCAGGTCTTGCTGCATTTGGACATGGACTGCTTCAATATCTGAGGAGTCGTGAATGGTGAACACTGTGCAGTCATCAGCGACTATCCCCATTTCTGACCTTATGATGGAAGAAGATCATTGATGAAGCAGCTGAAGATTGTTGGGCTGAGGACACTATTCTGAGTAATTCCTGCAGTGATGTCTTGGAGCTGAGATGATTGACTTCCAACCACCACAACTATCTTCCTTTGTGCCGGGTATGACTTAACCAGTGGAGGATTTCCCCGATTCCCATTGACTCCAGTTTTAGTAGGACTCCGAGATGCTACACTCCGTCATAAGAATTAGGAGCAGGAATAGGCCATCTGGTCGCTCGAACCTGCTCCGCCTTCAATAAGATCATGGCTAATCTTTCCGTGGACTCAGCTTAACTTATCCACCCACTCACCATAACCCTTAATTCCTTTACTTTTCAAAAATCTATCATTCTTTGCTTTGCCTTCTCACTGGAACGACAGAGGTTGAGGGGCGACCTGATAGAAGTCTACAAGATTATGAGAGGCATGGACAGAGTGGATAGTCAGAAGCTTTTTCCCTTAGTGATAGGGCATTGGGGAGAGTTACAGAACAAAGAGCTCGAGGGGTACATGTTCATAGCCTCTTGGAAATTGAGTCACAAGTGAACATAGTGGTGAGGAAGGCATTCGGCATGCTTGGTTTCATTGGTCAGAACATTGAATACAGGAGTTGGTACATCTTGTTAAAGTTGTGCAAGACATTGGTAAGGCCACTCTTGGAATACTGTGTACAGTTCTGGTCACCCTATTTATAGAAAGGATATTATTAAACTAGAAAGAGTGCAGAAAAGATTTACGAGGATGCTACCGGGACTTGATGGATTGAGTTATGAGGAGAGGCCGAATAGACTGGGACTTTTTTCTCTGGAGCGTAGGAGGCTGAGGGGTGATCTTATAGAGGTCTATAAAATCATGAGGGGCATAGATCAGCTAGTCAATATCTTTTCCCAAACGTAGGGGAGTCTAAAACTAGAGGCCGAATTTGGAGTATTGTGTACAGTTTTGGTCACCTAGTTACAGGGAGGATGTAAATAAGATTGAAAGAGTGCAGAGAAGGTTGACAAGGATGTTGCCGGGACTTGAGAAGCTGAGTTACAGAGAGAGATTGAATAGGTTGGGACTTTATTCCCTGGAGCGTAGAAGAATGAGGCGAGATTTGATAGAGGTGTATAAGATTTTGATGGGTATAGATAGAGTGAATGCAAGCAGGCTTTTTCCGCTGAGGCTCGGGGAGAAAAAAACCAGAGGGCATGGGTTAAGGGTGAAAGGAGAAAAGTTTAAAGGGAATATTAGGGGGGGCTTCTTCACGCAGAGAGTGGTGGGAGTGTGGAATGAGCTGCCGGATAAAGTGGTAAATGCGGGGTCACTTTTAACATTTCAGAAAAACTTGGACGGGTTCATGGATGAGAGGGGTGTGGAGGGATATGGTCCAAGTGCAGGTCAGTGGGACTAGGCATAAAATGGTTCGGCACAGACAAGAAGGGCCAAAAGGCCTGTTTCTGAGCTGTAATTTTCCATGGTTCTATGGTTCTATGTCTCTCATAATCTTGTAGACTTCTATCAGGTCGCCCCTCAACCTCCATTGAGGGAGAAATTATTGTCACCGCACCAGTTCACCAGATTCTCTATCTCATTCCTGTACTCTGTCTCGTCATTGTTTGAGATCCGACCCACTATGGTGGAGTCGTCAGGAGACTTGAAACTCAAATTGGAGGGGAATTTGGCCACACAGTCATAGGTGTATAAGGAGTATAGTAGGGGCCTGAGAACACAGCCTTGTGGGGCACCAGTGTTGAGGCTGATCGTGGAGGTGTTGTTGTTGCCTATCCTTACTGATTGCGGTCTGTGGGTTATGAAGTTCAGGATCAGTTGCAGAGGGAGCTGCTGAGGCCCAGGCCATGAAGTTTGGAGATGAGTCTCGTAGGAATAATGGTGTTGAAGGCTGAGCTGTAGCCTATGAATAAGACATGGGTGTCCTTGTTATCTAGGTGTTCCAGGGTTGAGTGCAGGGCCAGGGAGATGGCGTCTGCTTCTGACCTGTTGTGGCGATAGGCAAACTGTAGTGGATCCAGGTAGTCTTTTAGCGCAAGGGAAGGAATCAGAGAGCGCGAGGGGCTTGAACATTGGGGTTAGGGGGATCAGAGAGCAAGGCGCAAAGAAGAAAGGGGGATCGGAGATTAGGGGAAGTTTGTAAACAAAAGGGCTCGCAATGCGGGTGGTGTGATGTGATGGATGAGCAACAAGAGTCCTCCACGTCCTATGAACGAAAGTGAGGCCGATTGTGAGAGTCAAAGTAAAAGAGGTGGCACGGTGGCACAGTGGTTAGCACTGCTGCCTCACAGCTCCAGGGTTCAATTCCGGCCTCAGGTGACTGTCTGTGTGGAGCTTGCACGTTCTCCCCGTGTCTGTGTGGGTTTCCTCCAGGTGCTCCGGTTTCCTCTCACAGTCCAAAGATGTCTGGGTTAGGTTGATTGGCCATGCTAAATTGATCCTTAGTGTCGGGGGGGGGGGGGGGGGGGGGGGAACTAGCAGGGTAAATACATAGGACTATGGGGATAGGGCCTGGGTGGGATTGTTGTCGGTGCAGCTCGATGGGCTGAATGGCCTCCTTCTGCACTGTAGGGATTCTATGGTTCTATGATAATGAACTGTTAGGGAGCCATACATTGATGGCGAACTGTAAGGGAGCCATACATTGATCCTGAACCAACTGATTTGTGTATTTGGAGTCCACTTAGGGAGTTCAGTTGGGGTAACTTGAAGTTCACTTGGGGTAGCCACTGCAAACGAATACCATCATTGTCCAGTGGGTGGATTACATTTTTATGTATATAAGATTATGTTCCCCCGCTCAATGCTCGTGTTCTACATTGGCTCTTGATTTACGAATGACTCAATTTTAAAAGTCTTACCCTTGTTTTCAAATCTTTCCATAACTTTGCCACAATTATCACAATCTTTGTAACCACCTCCAACAACACAACTCTCGTGGATCACTGCATTGTTCCAATTCTGACCCCATGCACATCCCCGATTTTAATTGTTCCACTGATGACGGGCATTGCTTTCAGGTGACTAGGTCCTATGTTCTGGAATTCCCTTCCTAAACTTTGTTTCTCTACTTCTTTCTTATCCTTTAAATCATTTCTTAAAACCTAACTCTTTAACCAAGCTTTTGGTCTTCTAATCCTCATGTAGCTTGGTATTAAATTCTGTTTAATGACACTCCTATGATTTGCTTTCAGATGTTTAACTACAATAGAGGCATTATATGAATACAAAGCTATAATTGCTCACTGAACAAACCCTACTCTGCTCCTTTGGCCATTTAACTGTCCACAAAACAGATACAACCATTGTTGGACATTAAAATAGACCTTTTTCTGTAAATTAGAGATACTTTCTTACAGATCCCTATCTGGTTCAGAATGTTCAATGACACAAACTGCAACCATGCCTTACAACTATGGGAAGGAGTGAATAAGATTGATCATTTTATGTTAAATAGGGGAACTCTTGGCTTTTTTTTGTTCATGGGATGTCGGCTGGGCCAGCACTTATTGTTCATCCCCAATTGCCATTGAACTGAGTGGTTTGCGAGGCCATTTAAAAGTAAACCACATTGTTGTGGGTCTGGAGTCACTTGTCGGCCAGACCAGCGAAGGATGGCAGATTGCTTTCCTTAAATGACATTAGTGAATCAGATGGATTTTAACAACAACCAACAATAGTTTCATGGTCATCATTAGACTCTTCATTTCAGATTTTTATTGAATTTAAATTTCATCAACTGGTGGGATTTGAGTCCGGGTCCCCAGAATATTAAACAAAAACAGAAAATGCTGGAAAATCTCAGCAGGTCTGGCAGCCTCTGTGGAGAGAGAATCAAACCAAAGTTTTGAGTCTGGGTGACCCTTCATTAGAGCTGAAGACAATAGAAAATATAGTGATATTTACACTGTTAGGGTGAGGGAAGGTGGGGGGAGGAAATTGACAAAGATGCCATTTACAGAAAGGCAAAGGGAATGTAAATGATGGCGATAAAGACTAAGAGGTTTGCTTATAGCACCCCGTTAAGAGATCAGAATGTGTAACTGGCAGAGCAAAGGTAAGCAAAGTGTCAAAGGACAACCTGAAACATGTAACAGATGGCTCCAGTGGGATTGAGGGGAGGGAGGGGGGAGCAGAAAAGATGCAAAGCTGGATGACAGAGGTGAAAAAGTGAAATGATTGAAGAATTGAAAATAAATAAATAAGTTAAAATGAAATAAAATAAATGGAAATGGGGTGAAGGTGGAGGGGCGAGTTCATGCTCTGAAGTTGTTGAACTCAATGTTTAGTCCAGAGGCTGTAAAGTGCCCAATCCAAAGATGAGGTGGCGTTCCTCCAGTTTGCGTTGAGGTTCACTAGAACATTGCAAAAGACCAAAGACGGACACGTGGACAGGAGAGCAGGGTGGTGTGTTGAAATGGCAAGCGACAGGACGGTCTGGGTCATGCTTGGGGATGGACCGAAGGAGGTCACCCAGTCTCTCCAATGTAGAGTAGACGCATTGGGAGCAGCAAATGTCTTTTTATCTGTGACATCTTTGTCAATTCCACTCCTCACCCTAACAGTATAAATCTCATCTTATTTTCTATTATCTTCAGCTCTGATGAAGGGTCATTCAGACTCGAAACTTTGGCTCCATTCTCTCTCCACAGATGCTGTCAGATCTGCTGAGATTTTCCAGCATTTTCTGTTTTTGTTTCAGATTTCAGCATTTGCAGTTATTTGCTTTTATCCCTAGAGTATTACCCTGGGTCTCTAATCATCCAGTGACAATATCACTACACCACTGCCTACCAGGACTGTCCAGATAATTTTACTGATGCCTTTTTATACTCATTAAATGGATAACATGTTTATTGTACTCTGCAGACTATATTTGCCCCAGGTTGCAGCCACTGTAAATAAGAATCCTAAATTACTGCATCCATCTGTTTTTGAGAAATTTGAGATTGCTATATTCCTACAAAATGGAACAATGAAGGAAAGAGAGTTTGCACTTTTGTATTGGGCATAGTATAAATATTATTCTACTAATAACCTGTTGCTTTTTTCTTGTCAATTCAATACATTGTAGAATGAATTTGACAAATCTCTTGTCTTTCAATAATGATAACTGCGTATCCTATTCATACCTGCATGAGGAAAATGACTGCTTTAACGTTACCAAGCAGCAGAATCAAATTAATTGTACAGTGCAAGACACAAATGTAGTTGCAGACTTTGCAGCATCCTTTGAGGAAGAAACTCAGCTACGCATCGATCGCCATGGTTACATGCTGACAAACAGTCGAATCTGGATAATGATGTCCTTATAATGCAGTTACAAAGTCTGCCACATCGAATATTTCCATCTAAGGCTCTCACATTCAAGTCTTGCTAATATTCTTTACAATGACTAATGCTAACTGGTAATCAGTGATGTAAATAAAGGCAGCACTAGACAGCGTTAGATGACAGAAGCATGCCATTCGAATGACACATGTTGCTGGCAGAGATTTGTTTTGTATTGAAAGATCACAAAGCCCGCGAAGCTGTGGGGTGTGGGGTGCTGATGCGGTTCAGGCACCAGCGTATAACCCACAGTTATTCAGAAGGTTTTTTTCACCTTCTCTTTTGGGATTTTGGCCAAGGCAGGAAACTGAAACTGAGAACCATTTCCCAACAGGACAAAGGTAAGCATTTCCATTTCCTCTTAATTTCTTCTGCTGAATAATGTATCTTGGGTATGGGTTACTTCTTTATCCCGGGATCATAACCATGTAATTGAGGATGTTACTTTTTATTGTATTTAAAGAAACTGTTTCATTTATGAATTGCATCTTGCCTTTCAAACTATTCTGCACTTTTAAAAATGCATTTACCTAGAAATTCAGATAAGATAAAAATAATCATTCCAGGGATACCATATTACACTGAATTCCTTAAATAGCTTAGCTTAAAAAGAAAATTAACCAAACGAAATGTGCTGTAAAATTAAATGTTTCTACTGTTAATGTTAATAAAGAATATTGTTTGAATTTATAAGCTAGGAAATAGCTTTAAGGTTTGATCTGCATATTTAAAATCTGAAATGTAATTGACTACTACATAGTGTGTTTAAGAAATGCTAAATTATCTTTACAACGAACACTATAAAAAAGCAGGTCAGACAAGAATCTTTTCATTTCAGCATCATTTTTCAAATTCATTCATATGATGTGGGTGTTGCTGGCTAGGCCAGCATGTATTGCCCATCCCTAGTTACCCTTGAGAAGGTGATGATGAGCTACCTTCTTGAACCACTGCAGTCCACGTGGTGTAGGTACACCCACAGTGCTGTTAGAGAGGATGTTCCAGAATTTAGACCCAGCGACAGTGAAGGAATTACAATATATTTCCAAGTCAGGATAAGGTGGGTCGTGTAGGGCATTACCTCGATGCTTCCATTGGTATAAGCATTAATTATAAGTTGAAGATCCCAGTTCAGAGTAGCATGTTGTTCAGCTAGAATATGTTGCTTTAAATCAAAGTAGATTCACTTCATCGTGAAATGAATGAGCATTAACTTTTTTTATTACACTTACCATTTACAATTGTTTTTTGTCTAATTATCGACTTCTGCTTTTGGAGGGAAACGTTCTCCTTTGGTAACTTGTTTTAAACAGTGTTTAAACACATCCTTGGAGGAAAAGCAAACTCATTGTCAAAGTCTTTCTGATGCACTTGTCCCCTTTAGTTTTGCTCAGCCTGTGTTTGTGATGTGTAATGAGCCTGGCTGCCCCAACACTGCTGCTGAGTCATGTCTGTGCAGCTTGTCCATTTGTTTCGTTCAAAAGTTAATCTTCTTCTTTGCAGTCAGATTAAATCAGACCGATTATACAATGTATTTAATACTGTGTGCAATGGTTGGCTGCTAACCATGCATTCTGCATCATTCTTGAACAATAAAAATAGTTGAAAAACAGAGTATAAAGCATTTATTTCTTGTATAATTGTAAGCACATAGTTTTATTTTCAATATGACCAGTAATAGGCTAGACATCTTTGAATGCACAGCAGTACAATGTATTAGACCCAGATAATATCACTAGCAGAGAATCTGGGCTGAATTTGTTACCATTCAGTTGTATAGTCCATAGTCTGGTTGGAAAAGGCACTGCCTTCAGGGAAAATGTACTACTGGGGCTGAGTTGCGATAGCCAAATGGCCCAAGATTTGATCTCCAGTTTGTGCTGGATCAGCTGATATGAGGCAGGATGGATGAGTTTCTGTTCAAGTTTGTCTAATAGTATAGTGTTCTGTATTTAAAGACTAGTTTATAATTTGTCTCACTGGCAGAAGTTAGGGCTGGAGAAAGCAGCCAGTGTCTGGCTCTCGTTCTCTCATAGAAACATATCGAAACATAGAAACTAGAAGCAGGAGGAGGCCAATCGGCCCTTCGAGCCTGCTCCACCATTCATTTTGATCATGGCTGATCATCGAATTCAATATCCTGATTCCCCCTTCCTCCCATATCCCTTGATCCCTTTAGCCCCAAGAGCTATATCTAATTTCTTCTTGAAATCAGACAATGTTTTGGCCTCAACTACATTCTGTGGTAGTGAATTCCACACATTCACCACCCTCTGGGTGAAGAAATTTCTCCTAATCTCAGTTCTAAAAGGTTTAAAGTGAAAGTTTATTGTATTATTAGTCACAAGTAGGCTTACATTAACACGGCAATGAAGTTACTGTGAAATTTCCCTAGTTGCCACAATCTGGCGCCTGTTCGGGTCAATGCACCTAACCAGCATGTCTTTCAAACTGTGGGAGGAAACCAGAGCACCCGGAGGAAACCCATGCAGACACGGGGAGAATGTGCAAACTCCACACAGACAGTGACCCAAGCCGGGAATCGAACCCGGGTCCCTGGCGCTGTGAGGCAGCCATGATAACCACTCTGCCACCATGTCACCCTGCCCTGTATCCTCAAACTATGACTCCTAGTTCTGGATAGCCCCACCATTGGGGACATTCTTTCTGAATCTACCCTGTCTAACCCTGTTAGAATTTTATCAGTTTTTTCAGATCCCCTCACTTTTCTAAACTCCAGTGAATATAATCCTAACTAACCTAGTCTCTCCTCATATGACAGACCTGCCATCCCAGGAATTAGCCTGGTAAACCTTTGCTGTACTCCCTCGCAAGGACATCCTTCCTCAGATAAGGACACCAAAATTGTGTGCAATACTCCAAAACATCCCTATCCCTATACTCAAATCCTCTCGTTATGAAGGCCATTTGCCTCCTTTAGTGCCCGCTGTACCTGCGCGCTTACTTTCAGCGACTGATGCATGAGGACTCCAAGGTCTCGTTGAGTATCCACCTCTTAATTTACACCCATTCAAGTAAGAATCTGTCTTCCTATTATTGCTCCCAAAGTAGATAACCTCACATTTATCCACATTATGCTGCACCTGCCATGCATATGTCCCCACACTCAGCCTGTCCAAATCACGCTGAAGCATCTCTGCATCCTCCTCACAGCTCACCCTCCCACCCAACTTTATATCATCTTTAAATTTGGAGATAATACATTCAGTTCCCTCTGCCAAATCATTAATCTATAATGTGAACAGTTGGGGTCCCAGCACAGATCCCTGTGGAACAACACTAGTCACTGACTGCCAATCAGAAAAAGACCCATTTATGCCAACTTTTTGCTTCCTATCTGCTAACTAGCTTTCTATCCATCTCAAGACATTACCTGCAATCCCATGTGCTTTAACTTTACATAGTAGTCTGTAGTGTGAGACCTTGTCGAAAGCCTTCTGAAAGTCTAAATAAACCACATCCACTGGTTCTACTCAGTCAACGCTACTAGTTACATCCTCAAAAAATTCCAGTAGATTTGTCCCTTTTGTAAATCCATGCTGACTTTGTCTGATTATATCACTGCCTTCCAAATGCTGAGTTATGAAATCCTTGATAATGGACTCTACCAGCATCCCCAGTACTGACGTTAGGCTCACTGGTCTATAATTCCCTGTTTTCTCCTACCTCCCTTTTTGAATAGCGGGCTTACATTAGCTACCCTCCAATCTGTTGGAACTATTCCAGAGTCCAAAGAATTTTGGAAAATAACCACCAATGGATCTACTATTTCCAGGGCCCCTTCCTTAAGTATTCTGGAATGAAGATTATCAGGACCTGGAGATTTATCCAACATCATAAGAACATAAGAAATAGGAGCAGGAGTAGGCCATCTAGCCCCTCGAGCCTGCCCCGCCATTCAATAAGATCATGGCTGATCTGAAGTGAATCAGTTCCACTTACCTGTCTGCTCCCCATAACCCTTAATTCCCCTACCGATCAGAAATCCATCTATCCATGACTTAAACATATTCAACGAGGTAGCCTCCACCACTTCAGTGGGCAGAGAATTCCAGAGATTCACCACCCTCTGAGAGAAGAAGTTCCTCCTCAACTCTCTCCTAAACTGACCCCCCTTTATTTTGAGGCTATGCCCTCTAGTTCTGGTTTCCTTTCTAAGTGGAAAGAATCTCTCCACTTCTACCCTATCCAGCCCCTTCATTATCTTATATGCCTCTATAAGATCACCCCTCAGCCTTCTAAACTCCAACGAGTATAAACCTAATCTGCTCAATCTCTCCTCATAATTTACACCCCTCATCTCCGGTATTAACCTGGTGAACCTTCTTTGCACTCCCTCCAAGGCCAATATATCCTTTCGCAAGTAAGGGGACCAAAACTGCACACAGTATTCCAGCTGCGGCCTCACCAATGCCTTGTACAGGTGCAGCAAGACTTCTCTGCTTTTATATACTATCCCCCTCGCGATAAATGCCAACATCTCATTTGCCTTCTTGATCACCTGTTGTACTTGCAGACTGAGTTTTTGCGACTCATGCACAAGGACCCCCAGGTCCCTTTGCACAGTAGCATGTTGTAATTTTTTTCCATTTAAATAATAATCCAATTTGCTATTATTTCTTCCAAAGTGAATAACCTCGCATTTACCAATGTTATACTCCATCTGCCAGATCCTCGCCCACACACTCAGCCTATTCAAATCTCTCTGCAGACCTTCCGCTTCCTCCACGCAATTCACTCTCCCACTTATCTTTGTGTCGTCAGCAAACTTTGTTAGCCTACACTCAGTCCCCTCTTCCAGATCATCTATGTAAATAGTAAACAGTTGAGGCCCCAGTACCGATCCCTGCGGCATGCCACTAGTCACCATCTGTCAACCAGAAAAGCACCCATTTATTCCAACTCTCTGCTTCCTGTTGGATAGCCAATCCCAATCCACGCTAACACCCTACCCCCAACTCCGTGTGCCCCAATCTTCTGCAGCAACTTTTTGTGAGGCACCTTATCGAATGCCTTTTGGAAATCCAAAAACACCACATCTACCGGTTCCCCTCCATCAACCGCACTAGTCACATCTTCATAAAAATCCAGTAAGTTCGTCAAACACGACTTTCCTCTCATGAATCCATGCTGCGTCTGCTTGATCGAACCATTCTTATCCAGATGGCCTGCTATTCCTTCTTTAATGATGGATTCCAGCATTTTCCCAACTACAGACGTTAAGCTAACTGGCCTGTAGTTACCCGCCTTTTGTCTACTTCCTTTTCTAAACAGCAGCGTAACAGTAGCCGTTTTCCAATCAGCTGGCACTACCCCAGAGTCCAGTGAATTTTGATAAATAACCACTAACGCATCCGCTATTACCTCTGACATTTCTTTCAGTACCCTGGGATGCATTCCATCCGGGCCCGGGGACTTGTCCACCTTCAGTCCCATTAGTCTACCAAGCACTGCCTCTCTAGTAACAATAATTGTATTGAGTACCTCTCCTCCTACCAACACTCGATCGTTAATGTTCGGTAAACTATTTGTGTCTTCCACCGGGAAGACCGACACAAAAAACCTATTTAAAGTCTCAGCCATTTCCTCCTTTTCCACTATTAAATCCCCCCTCTCGTCCTCCAAGGGTCCAACATTCACTCTGGCCACTCTAGTTTAGTTTCATAATCTATCTTTCCTTTCTTTATCGCTTTCTTAGTCATTCTTTGTTGTTTTTTAAAGCTTTCCCAATCTTCTAAGTCTCCACCATTTTTGGCCACTCTTACGCATCGGTTTTTAATTTAATACTCTCCTTTATTTCCTTCGTTATCCACGGCTGGCTATCCCTTTTCTTACAGTCCTTCTTTATCACCGGAATATATTTTTGCTGAGTACTGAAAAAGATCTCCTTAAAAATCCTCCATTGTTCCTCAGCTGTCCTACGTACCAGTCTGCTCTCCCAGTCCACCCTAGCCAATTCAGCCCTCATCCTATCGTACTCCCCTCTGTTCAAGCAGAGGACATTGGTTTGGGACCCTACTTTCTCCCCCTCCATCTGCACCAGAAATTCGACCATGTTGTGATCACTCGACCCAAGAGGGTCCTTCACAAGAACATAGAACATTACAGCGCAGTACAGGCCCTTCGGCCCTCGATGTTGCGCTGACCAGTGTTACCAATCTAAAGCCCCTCTAATCTACACTATTCCAATATCATCCATATGTTTATCCAATAACCACTTGAACGCTCTCAACGTTGACAAGTCCACCACTGCTGCAGGCAGGGCATTCCACGCCCTTACTACTCTCTGAGTAAAGAACCTACCTCTAACATCTGTCCTATATCTCTCACCCCTCAATTTAAAGCTATGTCCCCTCGTGCTAGCCAACACCATCCGAGGAAAAAGGCTCTCACTATCCACCCTATCTAATCCTCTGATCATCTTGTATGCCTCAATTAAGTCACCTCTTAACCTTCTTCTCTCTAACGAAAACAACCTCAAGCCCCTCAGCCTTTCCTCATACGATTTTCCCACCATACCAGGCAACATCCTGGTAAAGCTCCTCTGCACCCTTTCCAACACTTCCACATCTTTCCTATAATGCGGCGACCAGAACTGTACGCAATACTCCAAATGCGGCCGCACCAGAGTTTTGTACAGTTGCAGCATGACCTCCTGGCTCCGAAACTCAATCCCTCTACCAATAAAAGCTAACACACCGTACGCCTTCTTAACAACCAAGAATGCTGTCGGGATAGTTTCCTTGAACAGTATGTTACAGAACCAACAAGGGAACGAGTTATCTTACATCTGGTAATGTGTAACGAGATGGATAGAATTAAGGATCTTAAGAATTAAGATGGGAAATATTCATCCTGGAGTTCAGTTACTAGTGGTGTACCGCAAGGACCTGGCACTACCCCAGACCTGGCACTACCCCATACTTATCCAAAGATGTGCGGGTTAGGTTGATTGGCCAGGTTAAAAATTGCTCCTTAGAGTCCTGAGATGCGTAGGTTAGAGGGATTAGTGGGTAAAATATGTGGGGGTAGGGCCTGGGTGGGATTGTGGTCGGTGCAGACTCGATGGGCCGAATGGCCTCCTTCTGCACTGTAGGGTTTCTATGATTTCTATGATTTCTATGAACCCTATCAACCTTGGTGCCAACTTTCAGGGATCTATGCACATGGACACCCAGATCCCTCTGTTCATCCACACTACCAAGTATCTTACCATTAGCCCAGTACTCTGTATTCCTGTTACTCCTTCCAAAGTGAATCACCTCACACTTTTCCGCATTAAACTCCATTTGCCACCTCTCAGCCCAGCTCTGCAGCTTATCTATGTCCCTCTGTAACCTGCCACTTCCCTCCGCACTGTCTACAACTCCACCGACTTTAGTGTCATCCGCAAATTTACTAATCCATCCTTCCACGCCCTCATCCAAGTCATTAATAAAAATGACAAACAGCAGTGGCCCCAAAACAGGTCCTTGTGGTACACCACTAGTAACTGAACTCCAGGATGAATATTTCCCATCTTAATTCTTAAGATCCTTAATTCTACCCATCTCGTTACACATTACCAGATCTAAGATAACTCGTTCCCTTGTTGGTTCTGTAACATACTGTTCAAGGAAACTATCCCGACAGCATTCTAAGAACTCTTCCTCCATCCCACCACGTCCAACTTGAGTCAGCCAATCAATATGCAGGTTAAAATCCCCCATGATTATTGCCGTTCCGTTTTTGCACGCATCCATTATTTGTTTGTTTATAGCCCTCCCCACGTCAACATTATTATTTGGGGGCCTATAAACCATGCCTACTAGTGTCTTTCTCCCCCTACTATTCCTTATTTCCACCCATAATGATTCAATCCCATAGATTTCCCCAAAGCCATTTCTCTACTAATGCTGATTTCCTTCAGCTCCACACTAAAACCAGAAGTTTCTCTCAGAACTTCTGGTGCATTTTTCATGTCTGTTCTCAGTGAGGACAGATCAGGCTCAGATGCGATGCTGTCAATGGTTGAATAGCCAGTCACTATCCACCATTCAGGTTCGTTGTATGAGGACTGAGCACTTACCTCAGGAACTGGAAGAACATCAGTTTTTGTAGATATCAGTAAATGTCACTTTCGGAAAGATGGGAAGATATTTGAGGGGAGCAGATAGAAACATCAAAAATAGAAGCAGGAGGAGGCCATTCAGCCGTTTGAGTTAATTCCAATCAATACTAACTCTGAACGGGAGAAAATTGGTTTAATAATTTTCTCTCTTTCCCATTCTTTCAAATTCATTCTTGTTCCTTATTGTATTTATTCTTTCATTTCAAATTGCATGCTGCACCCACTTTCTGCAACTAGATTTTATAACTTTCCAAACATTCATCTACTTTCTTTCTTTCACCTTCAGAGAGTCATGGGAAATTCCATCACAGTGGGAACCATGTCAACTTGGCCCATTTAATCATGGGAAAATCCCCACCTCAATCTTCCAGCGCTGGGAGAACCTCCTCGTGGTTAAGTTGATGGTAGAAAGGATTAAAGCTGAAAGTTTCATATCTATACCCCATATGGGGTATAGATACGGAGGCAGTAAACTTCAAGTGCTTAACTTGAACAAGGTGGCCAGAAATTCCTCTTTTCACATTGCATTGCATCCCATTCAGGGAAAACAACAACAAGAGCAACTCCTATTTATTGCAGAATGTTGGGGGGTGGGGTGCGTCTGGGCTGTCGATGTGTGGGGAGATGGTCTGGGATGGTGATCGGGAGGCTGACGATGTCCGGGGGTATGTCAACCAATCGGCGCATTCGCACTGGCCCCCTCTGAGTTCTGATGCCAGCCGCTTGGGCGGTTTTGGCCCCGCCCCCTCCACCAGTGCAAATCCCCTGATGGCCTCTGTATTGCCCAGAGTGCCGTTAATTAATTTTACTAAACTCTCCCAAAATTCTCCCATTTTCTTGCCCGTTGGGCACTTAGTTTTATTTGGGAAAATTGCGCTTCTTATGCTCACTATGCCAAATTCAAAGATTAAACATAGGCTCTATCATCATAAAACACTTCAGAGTTTCTGGCCTGGATCACAATGCTTCTTCTCCCCCTCTCAGTATATTCCCGTTTATTGTTTATTCCCTTTTACTGTTTGACCTCCCTAAATGCATTACCTCACACTTATCAGAGTTGAACTTTATCTGCTATTTTCCTGCCCACTCCCAATCTATATCATTTTGGAGTTACAGGTATCCTCTACACTGTTTGCCACACGGCCAATTTTTGTGTCGTCTGTAAATTTCCCAATCGTGTCCTCCCCACGTTCAAGTCCAAATATAAAACAAACATCAAGGGACCCAACATTGAGTCTTGCAGAACACTACTTGAAATGGAAGGCGATGGCCTAGTGGTATTATCGCTAGACTATTAATCCAGAAACTCAGCTAATGTTCTGGGGGTCTGGGTTTGAATCCCACCATAGCAGATGATGGAATTTGAATTCAATAAAAAAAATCTGGATTAAGAATCTACTGATGGCCATGAAACCATTACCTATTGTCGGAAAAACTCATCTGGTTCGCTAATGTCCTTTAGGGAAGGAAATCAGCTGTCCTTAGCTGGTCTGGCCTACACGTGACTCCAGAGCCACAGCAATGTGATTGACTCTCAACTGCCCTCAGGCAACTAGGGATGGGCAATAAATGCTGACCACTCAGCGACATCCATGTCCCACGAATGAATAGAAAATTCATTCGCAAGGTCAACCATCGACCATTGTTTCCTGTTACTAAGCCAAGTTTGGATCCAATTTGCCACATTATCATCTACCCCATGGGCTTTTACTTTTTTGACTAGTCTGCTATGTGAGTCCTTGACAAATGCTTGTTAAAATTCATGTTAAGAGCATCCACTGCACTATTCTCATCAATCCTTCCTGTCACTTCCTCAAAGAATTCAATCAAATTTGTAAGGCATGACCCTCCCTTAACAAAGCCACGCTGACTTTCCCTGACTAGCCCATGTCTTTCTAAGTGACAGTTCATCCGATCTCTCAGGATTGATTCTAACAATTTGCCCATTGATGAAGTGAGACTAACTGGCCTATAATTATTTGGCATTTCCTTTACACCCTTTTTAAACAATGGAACTGCATTTGCAATCCTCCAGTCCCCTGGCACCTCCCCTGAGCCCAGTGAAGATTGGAATATAATCCTCAGAGTATCTGCTATTTCTTCCTTCAACATCCTAGGGAACAATCCATCCGACCCTGGCAACTTTCCCACTTTCAAGGATTCCAATTCCTCTAACACTTTCGCGTTATGATTATTTTATTCAATATTTCACACTGTTCCTCTTGGATTACTATATCTGCATCATCCCTTTCCTTTGTGAATATGGAGACAAATAAATCATTTAAAACTCTTCCCATATCCCCTGCATCTTCACACAAGTTCCCTTCTTCACCTCTGATTGGTCCCTCTTTTTCCCAAATTATTCTTTTGCTCTTTATATACTGGTAAAACATCTTTGGATTTTTCTTAATCAGCTTGCTAATATTTTTCATGCCCACTATTTGGTTTCCTTACTGTACTTTATACTCCTCCAGGCTATCTGCAGTGTTGAGATTTTTGCGACTATCAGAAGTTTTCTTTTTCTGTTCAATTGTCCCTGTATTTTTCTAGACAACAATGGGGGATTAGATTTGATAGTACCATTCTTTTCTGGAGGGGATGTGTCTGCTTTGTACCCTAAGGATCTCACTTATTAGTGCTTCCCACTGGTTTGCCACTTTAGCAGCCTTGTCCAGTCCAACTCAGCCAAATCACTTCTCAGTTTTATAAAATTTGCCTTCCCAATATAAAACCTTGTCTTTGTCCCTTTCTGTAATAATAAATGCAAATTGTGGTTGCTATTCCGATATGGCACCCAGTGTTATTTCACCCACTTGCCCATCTTCATTCCCAAAACTAAATCCAGAATTGCATCTCTTCTTGTTGGGTTTGTCATATATTGTTTAAAACATTTTCCTGGACATTGTACATGAATTTTTCACCCCCAATATTGTTTGAAACCCAGTTTGATTTTGGGATAGTTAAAGTCTCCTACTATTATTGCCCTCTTATTCCTACAGGGAGCAATGTGTTGATGATATAATGATGGGGGTAGGAAAACACATTGTGAAGAGGGGGTGTGGGTGACATTTAATTAGTCAGGAGGGTGCTGGGTGCGGATACAGCTGCCCTCCCACCTCTGCCCTAATTTAAACAATACTGGGAAGGCCCATGGATGTCCTTCCAGCCCCACTGTCAGTTGAGGCTGTTAAGTTGGTAATTAATGCCCAATAAGGTATTCACCCAGCGTCGGGCAAGGTGTCGCTTTGCGAGAAGCTCAAAAGGCAAATCCTATCAGGGAGGGGCCTGCTAAAAACCAGATCCTTGACCTTCCTCCCAATCCCCTTGCCCCCTTGACTGTGACCCCCAACCTACAATCCCCTTCTCGCCATCACTGTGCCTGGGATCCTCAGCAAGCCTCGGTGGGTGGATGTAGCACCAACTCCCTGATGGCACTGCCAAGTACTGAAGAGTTGCTGGTTCCTGATTGGCTAGCAGTTCAGTGGTGGGAATTGCGCTCTGGGGGTCTTTGTTCTCGAGAAGGCCCACCGCTGCCCAGTTCAGTGCCTGATTGACATTTAATGTGGTGTACCTTCTGGAATAAGATGATGCAGGAAGCTTGCCAGTTCTCCAGTCAGAAGGAAAGATTCCTGTAACTTCCATTAAATTCCACTCAAAGAGTTGGCAACGGAATATAGATAAGTGAAGTGAGTTGGCTAAAATTTGACAGATGGAGTATAATAGGGGAAAATGTAAAGTTGCTCATTTTGGCAAGAAGAACAAATGAGCAGAATATTATTTAAATGGAGCAGTACAGAGGGGTTTGGATATCCTTGTACAGGAATAACAAAACGTTAGCATCAGGTGGCAGCAAATGATTCAGAAGGTAAATGGAATGCTCGTCTTTATTGTAAAAGTAGGGAGACTGTGCTACAGTAGAGTGATGTGGAGATGCCGGCGTTGGACTGGGGTAAACACGGTAAGGAGTCTCACAACACCATATTAAAGTCCAACAGGTTTATTTGGTAGCAAACGCCACTAGCTTTCGGAGCGCTGCTCCTTCATCAGATGAGTGCGAGTTCTGTTCACAAACAGGGCATATAAAGACACAAACTCAATTTACAGAATATGGTTGGAATGCGAGTCTTTACAGCTAATCAGTCTTAAAGGTACAGACAATGTGAGTGGAGAGAGCATTAAGCACAGGTTAAAGAGATGTGTATTGTCTCCAGACAGGACAGTTAGTGAGATTTTGCAAGTCCAAGCAAGTCGTGGGGGTTACAGATAGTGTGACATGAACCCAAGGTCCGGGTTGAGGCCGTCCTCATGTGTGCGGAACTTGGCTATCAGTCTCTGCTCAGTGACTCTGCGACTCTGTGTTGTCGTGGAGGCCGGTGAGCTTGACGTCCGTGGTAGGGAAGTTGTTGGAGAGGATTCTTAGAGACAGGATGTATGTGCATTTAGAACGGAACAATCTCATTAGTGACAGACAGCATGGTTTTGTAAGAGGGAGGTCGTGCCTTACAAATTTGGTGGAGTTTTTTGAGGAAGTGACAAAAACGGTTGATGAAGGAAGGGCCGTGGATGTCGTCTATATGGATTTCAGTAAGGCATTTGACAAAGTCCCACATGGCAGGTTGGTTAAGAAGGTTAAGGCTCATGGGATACAAGGAGAAGTGGCTCGATGGGTGGAGAACTGGCTTGGCCATAGGAGGCAGAGGGTAGTGGTCGAAGGGTCTTTTTCCGGCTGGAGGTCTGTGACCAGTGTGTTCCGCAGGGCTCTGTACTAGGACCTCTGCTATTTGCGATATATATAAATGATTTGGAAGAAGGTGTAACTGGTGTAATCAGCAAGTTTGCGGATGACACGAAGATGGCTGGAATTGCGGATAGCGAAGAGCATTGTCGGGCAATACAGCAGGATATAGATAGGCTGGAAAATTGGGCGGAGAGGTGGCAGATGGAATTTAATCCGGATAAATGCGAAGTGATGCATTTTGGAAGAAATAATGTAGGGAGGAGTTATACAATAAATGGCAGAGTCATCAGGAGTATAGAAACACAGAGGGACCTAGGTGTGCAAGTCCACAAATCCTTGAAGGTGGCAACACAGGTGGAGAAGGTGGTGAAGAAGGCATATGGTATGCTTGCCTTTATAGGACGGGGTATAGAGTATAAAAGCTGGAGTCTGATGATGCAGCTGTATAGAACGCTGGTTAGGCCACATTTGGAGTACTGCGTCCAGTTCTGGTCGCCGCACTACCAGAAGGACGTGGAGGCATTGGAGAGAGTGCAGAGAAGGTTTACCAGGATGTTGCCTGGTATGGAGGGTCTTAGCTATGAGGAGAGATTGGGTAGACTGGGGTTGTTCTCCTTGGAAAGACGGAGAATGAGGGGAGATCTAATAGAGGTATACAAGATTATGAAGGGTATAGATAGGGTGAACAGTGGGAAGCTTTTTCCCAGGTCGGAGGTGACGATCACGAGGGGTCACGGGCTCAAGCTGAGAGGGGTGAAGTATAACTCAGACATCAGAGGGACGTTTTTTACACAGAGGGTGGTGGGGGCCTGGAATGCGCTGCCAAGTAGGGTGGTGGAGGCAGGCACGCTGACATCGTTTAAGACTTACCTGGATAGTCACATGAGCAGCCTGGGAATGGAGGGATACAAACGATTGGTCTAGTTGGACCAAGGAGCGGCACAGGCTTGGAGGGCCGAAGGGCCTGTTTCCTGTGCTGTACTGTTCTTTGTTCTCTTTGTTGTTCTTTTGTCGTGTGTTGTGAAGGCCGCCTTGGAGGACGCTTACATGAAGATCAGAGGCCGAATGCCCGTGACCAATGAAGTGTTCCCCAACAGGAAGAGAGCAGTCTTGCCTGGTGATTGTTGAGCGGTGTCCATTCATCCGTTGTCATAGCGTCTGCATGGTTTCCCCAATACTCTCCGGAATCGGTTGCATTCTTGGACACACGCATCTCCATTAAGGACGGTCACCTCAGCACCTCACTGTACCGCAAGCCCACAGATAACCTCACGATGCTCCACTTCTCCAGCTTCCACCCCAAATACGTTAAAGAAGCCATCCCCTACGGACAGGCCCTCCGTATACACAGGATCTGCTCTGTTTGTGAACAGATCTCCCACTCACCTGATGAAAGAGCAGCGCTCCGAAAGCTAGTGCGTTTGCTACCAAATAAACCTGTTGGACTTTAACCTGGTGTTGTGAGACTTCTTACGACAGTAGAGTGGCAGGGAATTGGTGAGACTGCACGTGGATAACTGGTATGTCTCCTTATTTGCAGAGGTTATAAATGTACTTTTGGAAGTCCAGAGAAGATACACAAGGTTAATTCCTGGGGTGAGGGGTTTGTCTTGTGAGGAAACGTTGTGCAGATTGGGCCTTTACTCATTGGAGTTTAGAAGAATGAGAAGTGATCTGATTGAAAAATATACGATTCTGAAGGGGCTTGATAAAGTGGACGCTGAATGGATCTTTCCTTTCATGGGGGAATCTGGAACTCGGAGGCACAATTTCAAATTAAGAAATTGCCCAGAGCTGAGTGATTGAGTATTTCCAACGCGGGGTTAGACAGGTTTTTGTTCTGGAAGGAGTCAAAGGTTATGGGACAGGCAGGAAAGTGGAGTTAAGGTCACAATCAGATTAGCGTGATTGTATGGAATGATGGACTGGAAGCGAGGAGCCAAATGGTCCACTCCTTATGTTCTCAATTTGTACCATCCTGAATTACAAATTGCTTGATACTGATAAAAAAACAGAACTGTACCAAAGTATTAGGTGTATTATTATTATTATTATATGAATTGGATACTGTTGTGGGAGATGCTTTACCTGGGACAAGCTGCAACAGCCGGAACTCTGATACTGAGTCTGGTTCTACAGCGCAAAAGGGTGGGATGAAGAAGAGGAGAGCAGTAGTGATAGGGAACTCAATGGTCAGCGGTACGGACAGGAGGTTCTGTGGTCGGGACAGAGACTCCCGCATGGTTTGTTGCCTCCCAGGTGCCAAGGTCAGCGATGTCTCTGATCGCGTGCACAGCGTTCGAAAGTGGGAAGGTGATCAGCCAGATGTCGTGGTACACGTCGGTACCAATGACGTGGGAAGGAAGAGTGAGGAGGTCCTAAAGAGTGAGTACAAAGAGCTTGGAAGGAAGTTAAAAAGCAGGACCCCGAGGGTAGTAATCTCAGGATTGCTACCTGAGCCACATGCCAGTGAGGGCAGGAGTAGGATGCTTGGGCGGATGAACACGTGGCTGAGGAACTGGTGCAGGGGGCAGGGTTTCCAATTCTTGGATCATTGGGACCTCTTCTGGGGCAGGTGGGACCTGTACAAGAGAGACGGGTTACACCTAAACTACAAGGGGACCATTATACTTGCAGGGAGATTTGCTAGTGTTATTGGGGAGCGTTTAAACTAGATTTGCAGGGGGATGAGAACCAGAGTGCCAGAGCAGATAGTGGAGCAGAGGTAAAAAGACAGGTTAGTTCAAGCAAAATCACAAATGGAAGGGTAGAGTGTGGTGGAAATAATTTTTTGAGGTGTGTCTATTTCAATGCCAGGAGTATTGTGGGGAAGGCAGATGAGCTGAAGGCGTGGATAGACACATGGAAATATGACATTATAGCCATTAGTGAAACTTGGCTACAGGAGGGGCAGGACTGGCAGCTCAATGTTCCAGGGTTCCAATGTTTCAGGCGGGATAGAGGCAGAGGGATAAAAGGTGGGGGGTGGCATTGTTGGTCAGGGAAAATGTTACAGCGGTACTCAGGCAGGATAGATTAGGGAGCTTGTCTACAGAGGCCCTATGGGTGGAGCTGAGAAACAGGAAAGGTATGACCACATTAATGGGCTTGTACTATAGACCACCCAATAGTCAGTGAGAATTGGAGGAGCAAATCAGCGGAGAGATAGCTGACAACTGCAAGAAACACAAAGTTGTGATAGTAGGGGATTTTAATTTTCCACATATAGATTGGGACTCGCATACTGTTAAAGGTTTAGACGGGGTAGAGTTTGTAAAATGTGTTCAGGAGAATTTTCTACATCAGTATATAGAGGTGCCAACTAGAGAGGATGCGATATTGGATCTCCTATTGGGAAATGAGTTAGGGCAGGTGATGGATGTGAGTGTGAGGGAACACCTTGGATCCAGTGATCATAATGCCATTAGTTTCAACCTGATCGTGGATAAGGATAGATCTGGTCCTCGGGTTGAAGTTCTGAACTGGAAAAAGGCCAAATTTGATGAAATGAGAAGGGATCTGGGAAGTGTGGATTGGCACAGGCTGTTCTCTGGTAAGGATGTAAATGGAAAGTGGGAAGCCTTCAAAGGAGAAATTTTGAGAGTGCAGAGTTTGTATGTTCCTGTCAGGATTAAAGGCAAAGTAAATAGGAATAAGAAACCTTGGTTCTCGAGGGAGATTGTAACACTGATTAAGAGGAAGAGAGAGTTGTATGAAATGTACAGGCAGCAAGGAACAGATCAGATGCTCAAGGAGTATAAAAAGTGCAAGAAGCAACTTAAGAGGGAAATCAGGAGGGCTAAAAGAAGACATGAGGTTGCTTTGGCAAACAGAGTGAAGGAAATTCCAAAGAGCTCCTATGGGTATGTTAGGAGCAAAAGGATAGTGAGGGATAAAATTGGTCCTCTTGAAGACCAGAGTGGTAGACTGTGTATGGAACCAAAAGAGATGGGGGAGATACTAAATGGTTTTTTTGCATCCGTATTTACTGAGGAAACGGGCATGGAGTCTACGGAAATAGGGCAAACTGGTAGGGAGGCCATGGAACCTTTACAGATTAAAGGGGAGGAGGTGCTCGCTGTCTTGAGGCAAATCCGAGTGGATAAATCCCCAGGACCAGACAGGGTATTCCCACGGACCTTGAGGGAAGCTAGTGTTGAACTTGCAGGGACCCTGGCAGACATATTTAAAATGTCAGTATTCACGGGGGAGGTGCCGGATGATTGGAGGGTGGCTCATGTTGTTCCGTTGTTTAAAAAAGGTTCCAAAAGAAATCCGGGAAATTATCGGCCAGTAAGTTTGATGTCGGTGGTGGGCAAGTTATTGGAAGGTGTGATAGGATAGGATCTACAAATATTTGGATAGACTGGGACTTATTAGGGAGAGTCAACATGGCTTTGTGCGTGGTAGGTCATGTTTGACCAATCTGTTAGAGTTTTTCGAGGAGGTTATCAGGAAAGTGGATGAAGGGAAGGCGGTGGATGTTGTCTACCTGGATTTCAGCAAGGCCTTTGACAAGGTCCCTCATGGGAGGTTAGTTAGGAAGGTTCAGTCGCTAGGTATACATGGGGAGGTAGTAAATTGGATTAGGCACTGGCTCAATGGAAGAAGCCAGAGAGTGGTTGTGGAGGATTGCTTCTCTGAGTGGAGGCCTGTGACTAGTGGTGTGCCGCAGGGATCGGTGTTGGGTCCATTGTTGTTTGTCATCTATATCAATGATCTGGATGATAATGTGGTAAATTGGATCAGCAAGTTTGCTGATGATACAAAGATTGGAGGTGTAGTGGACAGTGAGGAAGGTTTTCAAAGCTTGCAGAGGGATTTGGACCAACTAGAAAAATGGGCCAAAAAATGGCAAATGGAATTTACCGCCGACAAGTGTGAGATATTGCACTTTGGAAGGACAAACCAAAGAAGAACGTACAGGGTAAATGGTAGGACTCTGAAGAGTGCAGTTGAACAGAGGGATCTGGGAATACAGATACAGAATTCCCTAAAAGTGATGTCACAGGTGGATAGGGTTGTAAAGAGTGCCTTTGGTACATTGGCCTTTATAAATCGGAGTATCGAGTATAAAAGTTGGAGTGTTATGGTAAGGTTATAAAAGGCATTGGTGAGGCCGAATTTGGAGTATTGTGTACAGTTTTGGTCACCTAGTTACAGGAAGGATGTAAATCAGATTGAAAGAGTGCAGAGAAGGTTGACAAGGATGTTGCCGGGACTTGAGAAGCTGAGTTACAGAGAGAGACTGAATAGATTGGGACTTTATTCCCTGGAGCGTAGAAGAATGAGGGGAGATTTGATAGAGGTGTATAAGATTTTGATGGGTATAGATAGAGTGAATGCAAGCAGGCTTTTTCCACTGAGGCTCGGGGAGAAAAAAACCAGAGGGCATGGGTTAAGAGTGAAAGGAGAAAAGTTTAAAGGGCATATTATGGGGGGCTTCTTCACGCAGAGAGTGGTGGGAGTGTGGAATGAGCTGCCGGATAAAGTGGTAAATGCGGGGTCACTTTTAACATTTCAGAAAAACTTGGACGGGTTCATGGATGAGAGGGGTGTGGAGGGATACGGTCCAAGTGCAGATCAGTGGGACTAGGCATAAAATGGTTCGGCACAGACAAGAAGGGCCAAAAGGCCTGTTTCTGAGCTGTAATTTTCTATAGTTCTATGGTTCTATAGGTATATTACTGAAGTAGTTTCCGGTCGGGCCCTGCATGGAGTTCCGGAATATGGCATTAGTGTTAAAGCACACTGTGTTTTTAGCACAGCAATGTGGGAGAGCTGTCAACTTGGAAGGATCGATATTTTTTCACAGCAAAGGAAGAGGATCCGGAAGATGAGTCATTCCCAATAAGATCTCTTTACTCCAGAATTCCGGCCCCTTGAGCATCCCCGATTTTAATTTCTCCACCATTGCTGGTTGTGCCTTTAGCTGCCTGGGCCCTAACTCTGCAATTCTCTGCTTCTTGGCCAACACGAGTGCCCTTATGTTACCAGAATGGTCCCTCTGGTGTGGAACACATTTCTGATGCTCATGAAATCAATTTGGTAATGATATAAAAGCTCGTGGAACACAGCGAGCCATGGAGATCAATGCCCGGTTTCCTGGCTCCACTGAGGAATCTAATTCTGCCCCTTTGCACATTGCCAGGTTTAATCTCTCCAACACCGGTGGCCAGGCTAGGCCCTAAGCTCTGGAAATCTCATTTTAAACATATCTGCCTCTCTTCTGCTTCCTGCTTTAAGATGCTCCTTCAAACCTTTCTTTTAATGAAAGGTCTTTGGGTATGTCTCCTATTGGCTCAATGCCAATTTTGTTTTCTGATAATTTATCCTGTGTTGCACCTTTGCGTGGGTTAATGTTGTTAAAGGTGTTTTATAGTTACAAGTTGTTGTTGGATCTGAGTGATTAACAGCTGGATTTCAGCAGATCAATCCTGTAGATAATGGCAGTGATTCAGAAAGATGCATTAATAACCAGGGGGATTTTAATCTCCAAATCTCCTTCTTAGGCAGTTCCTCAGGGTCGAGGTGACTTGCCTCCACAATAAAAATGAGTTCTCAGGTGGAGAAATGGGTGGAGAGTGGATGGGGAGTGGGTGGGGAATGGGCAGGGAGTGGGTGGGGAGTGAAGGGGAGTGGGCAGGGAGTGAGTGGGGAATGGGCAGGGAGTGGGTGAGGAGTGGATGGGGAGTGGGCGGGGAGTGGGTGGACAGTGGGTGGGGAGGGGGTGGGAAGTGGGCAGGGAGTGGGCAGGAAGTGGGCAGGGAGTGGGTGGGGAGTGGGTAGGGAGTGGGTGAGGAGTGGATGGGGAATGGGCGGGGAGTGGGTGGACAGTGGGTGGGGAGAGGGCGGGAAGTGGGTGGGGAGTGAGCGGGAAGTGGACTGGGAGTGGGCAGGAAGTGGGTGGGGAGTGGGTGGGGTCTCGGGGGAGTGCGTGGGGTCTTGGGGGAGTGGGTGGGGTTTTGGGGAGTGGGTGGGGCTCGGGGGAGTGGGTGGGGTCTCAGGTTGTCCTGTGTTGTTTTCACTATCAACGCTTGGCTTCAGCTTGCTCTCGGCGATGACACTCCAGGTGTTCAGCTCCTTCCTGGATGCTTTTCCTCCCCTTCAGGCAGTCTTGGGCCAGGGATTCCCAGATGTCAGTAGAGATGTTGCACTTTCTCAAGGAGGCTTTGAGGGTGTCCTTGAATCATTTCCTCTGCCCTCCTGGGACTTGCTCGCCATGCTGAAGTTCCAAGTAGAACGCTTCTTCCAGGAGTCTCGTGTCCAGACTGTGGGCAATGTGCGCCCCCCAGTGGAACAGATCGAGTGTGGTCAGTGCTTGGCCTGAGCATGACCACTGACATTGGTATATCTATTCTGCCAATGGACTTGCAGGATCTTGCAGAGGCAGCGCTGATTTTATTTTTCCAGGGTTTTGAGGTTCCTGCTGTACATTGTCCACTTCTCTGAGCTGTATAGAAGGCGACTATCATTGCTGCCCTGTGGACCATCAGCTTGGTGCTGGCTCTAACATCCTGGTCTTCAAACACTTTCTTCCTCAGGTGAGCACTGAAGGTGGTGTTGAATCTCTTTGTCAATGTCTGCCTTGTTGACAGGAAGCTCCCAGAGTATGAAAATTGGTCCACATTGTCCAAGGCCTTGCTGTAGATTTTGATAAGCAGGGGCAGTGCTGTATGGGGGGGACAGGTTGGTAGAGGATGTTTGTCATATGGATGTTTGTTGTAAAGCCCATGTTCTCGTATGCCTCAGTGAGGGTGTTGATGGTGGTTTGAAGCCTGGTCTCTTGTGCAGACACAAGCATCATTAGTGGATAAGACAACCAGGATGAGACATTTGGCCTGCAGGTGGTGAAGGTTTAACAGATTCCCATTTCTACTGTAATTTAGCTCCACTCCAGAGGAGAGCTTGCTGGGGTTGAGGGAGCTGACAAGTTGGCAGTGAGGTGCTAGCTGAATTGGGCTCTTTTTATCAGGGGCTATAAGCGGCACGGTAGCACGGTGATTAGCACTGCTGCTTCACAGCTCCAGGGACCTGGGTTCGATTCCCGGCTTGGGTCACTGTCTGTGTGGAGTTTGCACATTCTCCCTGTGTCTGCGTGGGTTTCCTCCGGGTGCTCCGGTTTCCTCCCACAGTCCAAAGATGTGCGGGTTAGGTTGATTGGCTATGCTAAAAAATTGCCCCTTCGTGTCCTGAGATGCGTAGGTTATAGGGATTAGCGGGTAAATGTGTAGGGATATGGGTGTAGGGCCTGGGTGGGATTGTGGTCGGTGCAGACTCGATGGGCCAGATGGCCTCTTTCTGCACTGTAGGGTTTCTATGATTTCTATGATTCTATAAGTGCCTCAGCATTGATTTTCCTGCTGTATTGTCTCTGTTGTTGCTCTGGGGCTACATTGATGTGATCACAGAGTGGGTTAAATAGTGATGCAGTGGGCAGCTCCTATTATGGTGTGGGTGATACTCACATCCTTATGATCCCTCACCTGGAGAATGATGTAGTCAAGCAGGTGCCAGTGCTGGGGCGAGGGTGTTGCCATGAGGGCCTTGTATTTGAACAAGATGTTGTTAAGATAAGGCCGTGTTCCAGGCATTTTGTCAGGAGCTGGGTACCGTTGGTGTTGAATTTCTCTACCTCCTCTCTGCCAATTGCAACTCCTCAGAGATTGTGTTGTTTACAACTCTGGCTCACCAAGGAGGGTTGGTTTGTCACCCGTTGTGACTCGGGTCAAGGATTGTTCGAGGCTGGTGTAAAATTCCTCATTTGACTCATCGATAGCTTTCAGTGTTGGGGTGTACATGCTGAGAAGTCTGGCGCATTTGTTCTGGTTCTGTGCCAGGGTGAGCTGAAGGGTCATGAGGTGTTTGATTATCACACAAGGGGTGTCTCTGAGATGGACAACTAGTTGGTTTTTAATGGGAAGCCAAGTCCACGAAGGTGATAATTTTCTGGTTTACCTTTCTAGAAGAAGGTGTAACTGCCATCTTGTTCCATGAGTTGGCTGCTAAGCGTTGCATAGAGCGGCAATGTCAGTGTTGAAACACCTGAGCTCCGAGGCAATGGTAGTAGCACTCAATTCCAGCCTGTTGTTGTTACGGATGTCCCTGACATTCCAGGTCCTGAACTTCATATTAAAGGGTGGAAGATGCCTGTGTTATTTAACGTGGGATGTCCATTGCACACCAGCTACTATGCGGGCAAAGCCTTGGCCCAGTGGCAAGGGGGTCCTAGATGATTTGAGCCCTAGGTCCATTGTATGAATCAACATATAAACTGGAAAATCAGATGGGCCAAGGTGGCTTTGGATGAGGAGTTCCTCGAATATTTTTGGAGCCAAACACAGAGCAGACTATAGTTGACCTGTGCAATGTGATAAGATCAACTGATAACCTCAAACTGAAGGGGCACCTATGTAGCAGTGATCATAATATTGAATTTACATTCACTTTGAGGGAGAGAAGAATGGGGGCAAGACTAGTATTTTAAATGTAAATAAGGGCAATTATGAGGGCATGAAAGCAAAGCTGGGTAAGGTGAACTAACAAATGAGGTTAAGGGATTGGTCAATAGACATGCAATGGCAGACATTTAAAGGGATATTTCAGAATGCACAGAATAGATATATTCCAAAAAGAAATAAAATTCCAAGGGGAGAACCAAGCATCTGTGATTAATTATAAAGTTAAAGACAGTATCAAACTTAAAGAAAACGCCTATATTTGTGCAAAAATAGGTGGCAGGTCTGAAGATGGTTCAGAATATAAAGAACAGCAAAGAATGACAGAAATATTAAAAAGGAGAAAAAAGAGAAAACTAGCTAGAAATATCCTGATGCAGAGTTTCTGTAGATACTTAAATAAGAAAAGATTTTAGAAAGCGAGCTTTAGTGCAATAGAAAGTGAGACCAGGGAGTTAATAATGGGGAATAAAGAGATGGGACATGAACAAGTATTTTGCATCGATGCTCACAAAAGGAATACAAGTAACATCCCAGAAACAGCTGTAAATCAGGAATTGGAGGGGAGGGAGGAACTCAGGAAAATTACAGTCACTGGGGAAATGGGATTTATACGCCAATACAAATATAAATCGCCTAAAACCGCCTTTGTTTTCCTGACAGCATTCATGGGTTGTAAATGGGGTCCTGTTGCAGGTTAGTGGGAAAGTTGATCTGCCAGTAACCTGCTATGAAAGTTAGGACAACTGGATTCCAAACCAATTTCCTGACATCTGGAACTGATTTTTCTTGAGTTTTGCCAAATCCTGCACCCTTTCTCGCCACGATTTCCGCTACTGGCAGTAGGGAACAATCCTGCCCAGCTTTACCAGTCTCAGACTTGTGCTGCATTGAATTTCTTCAGTCTTTAACAATAGTTTTGCTTCATTGTATAAACCATTTATAAAGAGTAAAGACACATTTTTAGATAATTAAGCAAATTGCCTTTAATAGTTGATAATGATAACTGACTTTTCTAATGAGGAAACAGTCATGGTTTATGTATTGAGAAGGTATGGAAAGAAAAAAATCAGCTTTTCCAATGAAATTCAAATACTTTAATTTTTTAATTACGCCCTATACTTTTGAAATCTTTGTTAATGTACCTAACTTGTGTGGAATTGCTTTTACCAAACAACTGTTCACCTCAGAATCTCCTCCTCCAATCAGTGCTTTCCTTACTCTGATTCATGAGAATTAATAACTAATTTTCTGCTCCAGTGCTGCCAGTGAAAGGGATTGTTGTATAGTCAGCTGAAATAGGAGCCTTGATTTTATTTTACAGGATGATTACTCTGCTCTACATCACAGCTATTGTTACACTTTGAAATGCTCAGACAAATTTTCCATTATGTAGTTATCACAGTTTGCAATATACTTTCTGAATAGAACAGTAGGGAATTTCTTATTGTGTATGATCCCCAAACTAATCTTGTATGTAAACCGTGAGCAAACAAATGGAAAATTGTTTAGGAATATGTCTTGTGCAATGCTGACATAAGGCAAAATATTCTGGAGCTAATAGTTTGAGGTACATTAATTTTAAGATACTACTTCACGTGAGACCTTTTTCTGTCTGGCTTATGCAACTAATACTGCAACAAGCTCAGTAGCAAAGGCAAACTATAAATAAAACAGGCAATTTATAGAGCCATGGACAATCCAGTGTAGAGTGTGCTAGATGATGATAACTCTTAACTTATCCCTACCCAACAACCTCAGAGAATTAGGTTGGATTGTTATTGACTTATAGTTGGCTTGTTAATCAAGGGTTATGTTGGCTGTTCAATCAGTAGCACTTGTGCATTTCATTCAGAAAGTTGTGGGTTCAAATCTCACTTCAAAAAGAGGGCATTAGCATTGTGTCTGGAGTGTGCCTTTGGAATGCAGTAGAGTGTGAAAATTGGAGTTTGGTGACTGAGGGAATTTAAAGGTTCATAGTCTTTCTTTAATTTAATGATGAATTAAACGTTTCTTTTTGGGTTGGAAGAAGATGAGCTTTATCAGGGCTGATAACAGGCTCTGCTCATCGCTGTCCCTTGTTCATTAAATAACTGGCTTGACCAGGTTTCCAGAGGTTAGATTTGATTGAATACCTTTGTCTTCACTAGAATGCACCTGTCGACTGCGGTAGAGTACAAAAATTAGAGATTGGTGACTGAGGGAATTTAACGGTTAATTTATTTAATTTAGCAATTAATTAAAAGTTGCTCTTTGGTTGGAAGAAGATGATAATTTACATCAAAGAGTGTTGAAAGATGTGCTGTAGAGACGGTAGATGCATTGGTGATCATTTTTCAAAATTCTATAGACTGTGGAGTGGTTTCTGCAGATTAGAAAGTGACAAATAAAGAACAAAGAGAACAAAGAACAGTACAGCACAGGAAACAGGCCCTTCGGCCCTCCAAGCCTGTGCCGCTCCTTGGTCCAACTCGACCAATCGTTTGTATCCCTCCATTCCCAGGCTGCTCATGTGACTATCCAGGTATCCTAAGTCATACGTTAGGAACAAAAGGGTTGTTAGGGAAAAAATCGGACCTCTCAGGGACAAAAGTGGGGACTTATGCTTGGAGCCCAAAGAGGTAGGGGAGATCCTAAATGAATACTTTGCGTCGGTATTCACTAAGGAGAGGGATGTGTTGACTAGGAGTGTCTCGGAGGGGAGTGTTGAACCGTTGGAGAAAATCTCCATTACAAAGGAGGAAGTGTTAGGTTTGTTAGAGAATATAAAGACTGACAAATCCCCAGGGCCTGATGGAATCTATCCAAGGCTGCTCAGGGAGACGAGAGGTGAAATCGTTGGGCCTCTGACGCAAATCTTTGTCTCGTCACTGGACACAGGTGAGGTCCCAGAGGATTGGAGGATAGCCAATGTGGTCCCGTTATTTAAGAAGGGTAGGAAGGATAACCCGGGTAATTATAGGCCGGTGAGCTTGACGTCCGTGGTGGGGAAGTTGTTGGAGAAGATTCTTAAAGATAGGATGTATGCGCATTTAGAAAGGAATAAACTCATTAACGATAGTCAACATGGTTTTGTGAGAGGGAGGTCATGCCTCACGAACCTGGTGGTGTTTTTTGAAGAAGTGACCAAAATGGTTGACGAAGGAAGGGCCGTGGATGTTGTCTATATGGACTTTAGTAAAGCATTTGACAAAGTCCCTCATGGTAGGCTAGTGAAAAAGGTTGGATCCCATGGGATAAAGGGGGAGGTGGCTAGATGGGTGGAGAACTGGCTTGGTCATAGAAGACAGAGGGTGGTAGTGGAAGGGTCTTTTTCCGGCTGGAGGTCTGTGACTAGTGGTGTACCGCAGGGCTCTGTATTGGGACCTCTGCTGTTTGTGATTTATATAAATGATCTGGAAGAAGGAGTAACTGGGGTGATCAGTAAGTTTGCGGACGACACAAAACTGGCAGGACTTGCAGATAGTGAGGAACATTGTCAGAGGCTACAGAAGGATATAGATAGGCTGGAAATTTGGGCAAGGAAATGGCAGATGGAGTTCAATCCTGATAAATGCGAAGTGATGCATTTTGGTGGGAATAATGTAGGGAGGAGCTACACGATAAATGGAAGAACCATAAAGGGTGTAGAGACGCAGAGGGACCTGGGTGTGCAAGTCCACAGATCTTTGAAGGTGACGTCACAGGTGGAGAAGGTGGTGAAGAAGGCATATGGCATGCTTGCCTTTATAGGACGGGGCATAGAGTATAAAAGTTGGGGTCTGATGTTGCAGATGTATAGAACGTTGGTTCGGCCGCATTTGGAATACTGCGTCCAGTTCTGGTCGCCACACTACCAGAAGGACGTGGAGGCTTTGGAGAGAGTACAGAGGAGGTTTACCAGGATGTTGCCTGGTATGGAGGGGCTTGGTTATGAGGAGAGATTGGGGAAACTGGGGTTGTTCTCCTTGGAAAGACGGAGGATGAGGGGAGACTTAATAGAGGTGTATAAAATTATGAAAGGCATAGATAGGGTGAACGGTGGGAAGCTTTTCCCCGGGTCGGTGGTGACGTTCACGAGGGGTCATAGGTTCAAGGTGAAGGGGGGGAGGTTTAACACAGATATCAGAAGGACATATTTCACACAGAGGGTCGTGGGGGCCTGGAATGTGTTGCCGGGCAAGGTGGTGGAGGCGGACACACTGGGAACGTTTAAGACTTATCTAGACAGCTATATGAATGGAGTGGGAATGGAGGGATACAAAAGAGTGGTCTAGTTTGGACCAGGGAGCGGCGCGGGCTAATTGTTCCTGGTTTCTCGTTTCAAGGCTTCATTCTATGATCATCTTGCTGGTGCCAGTACAGAGTGAGACTGCGGATAGTTGGGAACCTGTCTCGGGGGCAGGGAATTCATATGGTGTTCGTGGAAGTGGAAATGACTAGGGTTGGGAAGCATTTTCCGATCGGGGCCATTGTGATCTCCTGGACTAGTTTCGATCGCCTCAGGGGGTCGGAGAGGAATTTCCCAGATTTTTTTTCTCCATATTGGCCCTGGGGTTTTTCACTCTGGGTTTTCGCCTCTCCCTGGAGATCACATGGTCTGGAATGGGGGGGTGGGGGTGAGTTAATAGGTTGTAATGAACAAAGCATCGTAGCTGTGAGGGACAGCTCGGTGGATAGGATATTGGTATGTAGATAGGCTGGAAAATTGGGCGGGGATCCTGGATTCAGGATTCAATCCTGGACCGGGGAGCGGCGCGGGCTTGGAGGGCCGAAGGGCCTGTTCCTGTGCTGTATTGTTCTTTGTTCTTTGTTCTTTGTAAGTCTTAAGCGATGTCAGCGTTTCAGAAGGGAGGGAGAGAGAAAACAGGAATCTACAAACCTGTTAACCTGACACTATAAATATATCTGTATACACTATATATCTATATATACTATATCTGTTAACCTGACACTATAAGTAGGAAAACTGCTAGAATCTATAATAATGGATATGATAACAGGACACTTAGTTAATGATGGTAGGATTTGTCAGTCAACATGGATTTTGAAGGGAAAATCATACTGGAGTTTGTTTGAAAATGTAACAAGCAGAATGAATAAGGGGAAAATGGTGTAGTGGTATCTTTATATTGTCTAAAAGTTTCTGGAAAGATCCCACACAAGAGGTTAGTAAACAAAATTAGAGCACATGGGATTGGAGGAATGTACCAGCATTGATTGAGAACTGGTGAAAACAGAGAGTAGGAATAAATCGGCGATTCTCAGGTTGGCAGGTTGTGACCCTATTATAGAAGGATATTATTAAACTAGAAAGAGTGCAGAAAAGATTTACTAGGGTGCTACCGGGACTTGATGGTTTGAGTTTTAAGGAGAGGCTGGATAGACTGGGATTTTTCCTCTGGACTATAGGAGGCTCAGGGGTGATCTTATAGAGATCTATAAAATAATGAAGAGCATAGATAAGATTGTCAGTCACCATCTTTCCCCAAAGCTAAGGGAGTCTAAAACTATTGAGCATAGGTTTAAGGTGAGAGAGGAGAGATACAAAAGTGTCCAGAGGGGCAATTTTTTCACACAGAGGGTGGTGGGTGTCTGGAACAAGCTGCCAGAGGTAATAGTAGAAGCGAGTACAATTTTGACTTTTACAAAGATATGTTGAGCGACAGGTAGTATTGAGGAAGCAGGGGGGCTGCAGAAGGACTTGGGCAGGTTAGGAGAGTGGGCAAAGAAGTGGCAGATGGAATACAATGAAAAGGGTGAGATTATGCACTTTGGAAGGAGGAATGAAGGCAGAGACTATTTTCTAAATGGGGAAATGCTTAGGAAATCAGAAGCACAAAGGGACTTGGGAGTCCTTGTTCAAGATTCTTTTAAGGTTAACGTGCAGGTTCACAGCAGCTAGGAAGACAAATGCAATGTTAGCATTCATGTCGAGAAGGCTAGAATACAAGAACAGGGATGTACTTCTGAGGCTGTATAAGGCTCTGGTCAGACCCCATTTGGAGTATTGTGAGCAGTTTTGGGCCCCATATCTAAGGAAGGATGTGCTGGCCTTGAAAGGGTCCAGAGGAGGTTCACAAGAATGATCCCTGGAATGAAGAGTTTGTTGTATGAGGAACGGTTGAGGACTCTGGGTCTGTACTCGTTGGAGTTTAGAAGGATGAAGAGGGATCTTATTGAAACTTGCAGGATACTGCGAGACCTGGATAGAGTGGACATGGAGAAGATGTTTCCACTAGTAGGAAAAACTAGAACCAGAAAAACTAGAACTAGAACCTCAGACTAAAGGGATGGTCCTTTAAAACAGAAATGAGGAGGAATTTCTTCAGCCAGAGAGCGGTGAATCTGTGGAACTCTTTGCCGCAGAAGGCTGTGGAGGCCGGGTCACTGAGCGTCTTTAAGACAGAGATAGATAGGTTCTTGATTAATAAGGGGATCAGGGGTTATGGGGAAAAGGCAGCATAATGGGGATGAGAAAAATGTCAGCCATGATTGAATGGTGGGGCAGACTCGATGGGCCGAGTGGCCTAATTCTGTTCTTATGTCTTATGGTCTGATGGTCTTTTAAAAAGCATTTAGACAGTCACATGGCCAAGATGGGTATAGAGGGATATGGGCCAAATGGGGGCAATTGAGACTAGCTTAGTGGTAACAAAAAGGGTACCATGGACAAGTTGGGCCTGTTTCCATGCTGTAAACCTCCACGACTCTATGGCCAATGGGGTACTGCATGAATCAGTGCTTGGTCCCCAACCATTCACAATCCATATCAATGATTTGGATATCATCGAGTCTTAAGGGGCGATCTTACCAAAACAATTGTAAGCCCAAGACAGATGGGAAAATGGAAGAGTTTTTCAGCCACTTCTTGGCTGAGTTCAAATACAGAATTTTATGCACTTGGTGCATGAAAAATAGGCTAATCCATCCTCGCCTGTATGGGGAGGAGTGGGCTTAAATCGCCAGCAAGCCAGCTGCAGCAGCAGAAAGGTGTTTTGCACATGTGTAGACCTGTCAGGTCTCTGATGCTGCAGCCAGCCTGGACCCAGCCCCCCCTGCAGCTATCATGGGGACCCGTGGCCCATCGCGAGCCCTACACCGCCCAGAAATATCGCCCCTGCCCCACCCCCCGGTGCCCTGACCGATGGCCCCACTTCCCTCACCGATTGCCTGTAAAGTAGCAGTGGAGCCCCACCTTTCCCCCTACCGATCGCGGTGTGGATTGGCATTGGATCCCCCCAGCGCCGATCGGCCCACCCCGGCTTGGCTCTACCCCTTTGGGCCATGCCCCCTCAGGCCCTGCCCTCCCATAGACCCCACCCCCTCAGGCCCAGTGGGCTGTGCCAGGAGGCCAGCATAGCACCCCCCTTACCCCCGACCTCCTGGCAGGGCTTCCAGGGCCCCCACATCAGTCCAGCAGGGTCAGGTTGCCAGCTCCCCGCTAGTGGGGAGCTAGTGTAAACCTTGCTGGAGTGAAACACTCCTGTCTGGGGGGATAGAGAGGCTTGCGGGCCCGGAGACCTCAGTCCCGGGTCCACTAATCGGATACCCATCTCCATAATTTATTCAGCTCTGCGCTGATTTCTGGCAGGGAGCTGATTGCGCCGTAAGTCCGGCAGCTGGAGACACGCGGACGCTGTGGTGCCCAGTGGGAAGCCTGCATCACGACCACCACTGGAGTCTCCTGGCTGGGAGAATCGCCTCCCCCCGCTCGCCCCCCCCGCTCCCCGCCCCCGCCCCCCCACCCCCTCAGTGCTATGATTCTGATCGAATGAGAGTAAATGCAAAACAAAACATGAATTTTCGAGTCAAACTGCTAAAGCCAGGAGGTAAAGTGCTTCTGATTCCATTAGCATGTAATTAGCAAGATATTAGCAAGACATTAGCATGATATCGTGCCATTTAAAAGCATTTATACCCTGCATTTAAAAAAATATTCTTACCATACTATTGATAGAAAATAATAGTGCCAAAAAATATAAATAAATGGAAATGTCCCAATTACCAACAAATGTATTTTAACTTTGATATTTCAATGATCGTTTGGTGAGTTAGGGCCCGATTTTACCATTTTGAGTCTAAGTGCCGAATCTGAGCGTCAAATAGATCCACGCCTGGAATCCTCTTTCCAGCGCGCCCATATGCGTTTTGCCGGTTCCGGTCCGATCCGCGCTGTGGGCGTGGCTTAGCGCTGGCGGACCGATCGGAGCTCTGAACTGTGCATGCGCAATTCGAAAAAAATCTGACAGAGCGCGCCTTGGCGCGAAAGAAAAAAAGCAGAAAGCGGAGAGAGCGGCTCTCTGACGATCATCCTCTGGTCGGGCAGGGGGGGGGGGGGGGAGGAGCATCTCTCCCGCTCTCTTGCCCCTGCAGGGAAGAGTAATCTGTGGCTGGTAGTGTACCAGTGATGGTGTACCCCTTTACAGGCCCAGCTTGGTCCTTCTCCAGTGTCTTCTCTTGGACTTGTACTGATCTTGTAGCCGGTTTTCATGCAGATCCACTGTGGAATCAGCCAGTTCTGCTTCATCTTAGCGAGGAATTGCTTCATCCTGAAGGTTTTGTGGGATGGCATGGCCGCACGTCAACTCCCGTAGGAGGGATTCGTTCCTCCGGTGGGGAGGAGGGATCGCCCGCAGAGTGGCGGCGGACCCCCCTGACCTCTCCATCCCCAGCGATCGGCCGCAGACTGGCAGCGGAACCCCCCCCCCCCAACCAGAGGATGACCTGGGTTAGAGAGCCATTGCAGGCTCTGAGCCCGCTCTTCGGAAGCTGCAGCGTCGACTTCAGACTTTTATTTGCCAGGTCGTTAAAAGCGCTGATCTGGATCGGGCCAGAAGACGGTAAAGTGGGATTTGGCGGTAGAGTTGGGCGCACGGTTCATTAAGTCGATTTAAATGCATGGTAATGCATTTAAATCGTCCGGCCGCCTGATTGCTCGGAATCGGGTGCAGATCGCGGTATAGGCCCAACACCCAACTTTACCGTGATCAGGCGCGAAGTTTTGGTAAAATCAGGCCCTTAGAGACAGTCCAGAATGAGGCCCTTAATGTCCAACCGCAAATATTGAGTTGGGAGGAAGATCTTCAAGGGTGACTAGAGCTTAATGTCAGCACAACGAGACAACTAAAGGGAAACACTAATAACATGTGGAGACTTTGGGAACGTTTTGTGCTTTGCAAACTTTCACTGGTCAAGACCACGCAGGTCTGATCCAGAGCATTACCACTACGATGAGATCGCAGCAAATGTAGAGTTGCTTTCACTCTGAGGTATTGGCTGTCGGTAGAGCTATGGCGGGGGCGGGAGTGCGCGGGGAGTGAGGGTGATGCCCTCAAGGGGCATGCAGGTAAACGGCAGCCATCTTGTGACTAGAAGCCTCCATCCTCACAGTGGAATGGGCCTGTCTGACAGGCACTCATGTGATTAGTCTTTCCATTGTGACAAGGTCTCTCCATAAAGTCTCAAGGGCAGTGGAGACAAGTGGAATAATGTGAGTGCGAGGCATCTTACATCTGGCATTCATCACCCTTGTCAAAGAGCAATGTCATCACCCAAGATAAACTGTATTCCTCGACAAGATAATTTATCTATTACTCCTGTTACCACTTCACCACTCTTCATTGGACTCTCCAATCTCACCTTATATAATGGAACACTACTCTTCTCACCCTGAATTTCACATATTCCTACCTTCTCTGGCAATACTCCAAAACTACATAACTCCTCATCTCTCACCATCAAATATTGATTTACTCCCGTATCTCTTAAAACTTTAACTTTTTTACCTACTCCTCCTGGTACACGTGAGTAATCCTTACCCACACAAGTAAATTATTTAAAGAGATCTGGCACTTTCTTATTAACCAACCCCTAACCAGGCTGTATATTCTTTTGCAACAAAAACAGAAAATGCTGGAAAAACTCAGCAGGTCTGACAGCATCTGTGGAGAAAAGAGGAGAGACGATGGGTCTAGTGGTATTATCACTCGACTATTAATCCAGAAACTCAGCTAATGTTCTGGGGACCTAGGTTCAAATCCCACCACGGCAGGTGGTGGAATTTGAATTCAACAAAAAATATGTGGAATTAAGAATCTACTGATGACCATGAAACCATTGTCGATTGTCGGAAAAACCCATCTGGTTCACTAATGTCCTTTAGGGAAGGAAATCTGCCGTCCTTACCTGGTCTGGCCTACACATGACTCCAGAGCCACAGCAATGTGATTGACTCTCAACTGCCCTTGGGCAAAGAGGGCTGAGCAATAAATACTGACCACTCAGCGACACCCATGTCCCAGGAATTAATAAAGAAAGAATAGAGCCAATGGGCCCAATTTTACCATCAAGTTGTGCCCGTTTTCGGGCGTGGAAACATGGTAAAGTCAGGCATGAGGCGAGAAGCGCGATCCGCGCCCACCTCCATGCCCATCCCTCCTTTACCAAAGGCCGAAAATGGCTATGATCTTGGATGCGACGTCAATTTGCATGGACGCCCAAACCTACCGGCACTTCCCCTTTTACCACCACGTTCGCCCGTCCAGATTCAGCACGAAACAGACATGGTCCACAAAGGTCCGATTCCGGTGCTCCAGCTTCTGAGGAGATAAGTTCCGAGCTTCCGACAGCTCTCTAACTCAGATCGGTGGTGGGAGGGATGAGGGAGGTGAGTCAGATGCTCTCTGGTGGGGGGGCAAGGAGGGCGGGGGGACGGGGGGGCGGGGGCACTGGGTGTGTCCGCTGCCATTCTGCATGTGATCGGTGGGAGGGAAGGGAAGTCCACTGCCACTCTGTGCGTGATCGGAGGGGGGAATGGGGACAGTGGGCCGCGATCGGTCTGGGTAGTGGAGGGGTAGGGGGAAAAAGAGGTCAGTAATGTTGTGGGGGTGGGGCAATGTTTGTGGTGGCCAGGGGGGAAGCATTTTCCAGCCCAGGAGCGATGTGGCAGGGGAACGATTTTCTATTTTTTTTCTGCGCATGAGCAGTTGAAGGTGCCGATCGGAGCTGCAGTGTTTCAGGTGCAATAAGCCCCACCCACAAGCTTCTGCAGCATGATTCGACGCATCATGGAACGACAGAGGTTGAGGGGAGACCTGATAGAAGTCTACAAGATTATGAGAGGCATGGACAGAGTGGATAGTCAGAAGCTTTTTCCCAGGGTGGAAGAGTCAATTACTAGGGGGCACAGGTTTAAGGTGCGAGGGGCAAGTTTTAAAAGAGATGTACGAGGCAGATTTTTTACACAGAGAGTGGTGGGTGCCTGGAACTCGTTGCCGGGGGTGGTAGTGGAAGCGGATATGGTAGTGACTTTTAAGAGGTGTCTTGACAAGTACATGAATGAGATGGGAATAGAGGGATATGGGCCCCAGAAGCGTAGGGGGTTTTAGTTAAGTCGGGCAGCATGGTCGGTGCAGGCTTGGAGGGCCGAAGGGCCTGTTCCTGTGCTGTAATTTTCTTTGTTCTTTGATTCGGAATTGCTGATATTTTTTCAGGCGGAATGCGTATGGGGGTGCCTGAGAACGGATCTAAAAGTCAGATCTGAAACACTCCCAGTTTCAAGTCTGCCCAGCACTTAGAATTAAAATGGTAAAATAGGGCCCAATGTTTTGAGTCTGGATGACCCTTCGTCAGAGCTTGGTTTCAGATTCCAGCACCCGCGGTATTGTGCTTTTATGTACATTCTTTTGCACCTCTTTGGCTTCAATTGAGCTTTCCTTTACCACTTTAACAAACAGGGCTTATCCTGTTTTACCACATCAGTCTTCCCAGTGCTTTTCTTAAACCACCAACAATGACTTTGTCCTAATTTATTACAGTGAAAACTTCTGACGCTTTTTATTTCTCTTCCACCCTGCTGTGTTTCCTTTCTAACCTGAAGTACACTGTCTTTATTATTTTTCACAAGATCTCCTTTGCCTTTATCACCAAGTAGTTCTCTTTTCCCCAGTTTCTATCCCGCACTGGCTGAAACTGATGTTGGAAATCAAACTTTGATTTATGAACTAATTCATAATCATCTGCCATTTCTGCTGCTAACCTCACAGTTTTAACCCTCTGCTCTTCCACATGAGTTCTCACTACTTCAGGAAGTAATTTTTTGAACTCCCCAAAATAACCGTTTCTCTGAGAGTTTCATACATCTGGCCTATTGTCAAAGCCCTTCTCTACCTATCAAAATTATTTTGTTTGATCCTTTCGAATTCTATGGAAGTTTGATCAGGTTCTTTAGATTTCTAAACCGTTGTCTGTAAGCTTCTGGCACTAATTCATATGAACCTAGGATGGTTTTTTCCACCTCATTCTAATCCCCAGATACCTCCTCTGATAGTGATGCAAGCACCTCACTAACTCTACTTACCAACTTTGTTTGAATCAATAATACTCACATGGTCTGTGGCTGTTTCATTTGTTTAGCTAGTCAGAGAGTCATAGAATCCTACAGTGTAGAAGAAGGCCATTCAGCCCATCGAGTCTGCACCGACCACAATCCCACCCAGACCCTATCCCCATAATCCCATGCATTTACCCCAGTTAGTCCCCCTGACACTAAGGGGCAATTTAGCATGGCCAATCCACCTAACCCACACATCTTTGGAGTGTAGGAGGAAACCAGAGCACCCGGAGGAAACCCACGCAGACACGGGGAGAATATGCAAACTCCACACAGTGATCCGAGCTGGTAATTGAACCTAGGTCCCTGGCGCTATGAGGCAGCAGTGCTAACTACTGTGCCATCGTGCCACCCTAAGCCCTGAGCAGACATGAGTTTAGTGACTGGGCAATTTGCCCTGAGCTACTTTCTCAAATGAAATGAAAAAGGCTTCCACATCCTTCTCATCAAACCTTGGCAATGCTTGGACATATTTAAATAGATTCCCACCAGGCTTTAACTGTGACACTGTTGCTTTTCCTCACTGTCCTCATCAGTACTCCTAGACTGTACTTTTACCTTCGCGATTTTAAGTTGTGTTCACTTTTCAGTTTCCAAAGTTCAAATTCTCTTTCCTTTTCCCTTTCCTCTCTCTCTTTTTTTATCCTCTGCTTTTAATCAATTCAAACTCTTTCATTTCCTTTTCATGTTCAAACTGTTTTAATTCTTTTGCTCTTTTTTCTGTTGTAATTGTCTTCCTTTCCCTTTATAGAACATAGAACATAGAACAGTACAGCACAGAACAGGCCCTTCGGCCCACGATGTTGTGCCGAGCTTTATCTGAAACCAAGATCAAGCTATCCCACTCCCTATCATCCTGGTGTGCTCCATGTGCCTATCCAATAACCGCTTAAATGTTTCTAAAGTGTCTGACTCCACTATCACTGCAGGCAGTCCATTCCACACCCCAACCACTCTCTGCGTAAAGAACCTACCTCTGATATCCTTCCTATATCTCCCACCATGAACCCTATAGTTATGCCCCCTTGTAATCGCTCCATCCACCCAAGGAAATAGTCTTTGAACGTTCACTCTATCTATCCCCTTCATCATTTTATAAACCTCTATTAAGTCTCCCCTCAGCCTCCTCCGCTCCAGAGAGAACAGCCCTAGCTCCCTCAACCTTTCCTCATAAGACCTACCCTCCAAACCAGGCAGCATCCTGGTAAATCTCCTCTGCACTCTTTCCAGCGCTTCCACATCCTTCTTATAGTGAGGTGACCAGAACTGCACATAATATTCCAAATGTGGTCTCACCAAGGTCCTGTACAGTTGCAGCATAACCCCACGGCTCTTAAACTCCACTGACAAGTAGGGTGGTGGAGGCAGGCACGCTGACATCGTTTAAGACTTACCTGGATAGTCACATGAGCAGCCTGGGAATGGAGGGATACAAACGATTGGTCTAGTTGGACCAAGGAGCGGCACAGGCTTGGAGGGCCAAAGGGCCTGTTTCCTGTGCTGTACTGTTCTTTGTTCTTTGTTCTATGTTCTAACCCCCTGTTAATAAAAGCTAACACGCTATAGGCCTTCTTCACAGCTCTATCCACTTGAGTGGCAACCTTTAGAGATCTGTGGATATGGACCCCAAGATCTCTCTGTTCCTCCACAGTCTTCAGAACCCTACCTTTGACCCTGTAATCCACATTTAAATTAGTCCTACCAAAATTAATCACCTCACATTTATCAGGGTTAAACTCCATTTGCCATTTTTCAGCCCAGCTTTGCATCCTATCTATGTCTCTTTGCAGCCGACAACAGCCCTCCACCTCATCCACTACTCCACCAATCTTGGTGTCATCAGCAAATTTACTGATCCACCCTTCAGCCCCCTCCTCTAAGTCATTAATAAAAATTATAGTGGTTAACCATCTCTTTATAAAGTAACCATAGTGGTTACTTTACTGGAATCCAGATAATGGGAGAATGTTCCAGATAAATGAGTACAAATCCCATCATGTTCGGGAAAGACAATTACTGTTGGCTTTACGAGTAATGTCTCCATCCTCTGACCGTTTAAAAAATACAAAATATGTCAGAGAAACTAGAGCTGCCAAATAAATGGAACTTCCTGAGGAATGAAAGAGTTTGGGACGAGTGATATTTGATGGAAGCTGGAACCAGGGGAATATTGAAGGAGTGAAATCTGAGAGTCAGCGATTGTTTCAGCGGCAGATGGGCTGCGGGAGGTTGGAGGTGGGTGACTGATGTTCTGGAGGTGGATTAGAAAAATTATATGTTTCTGTTCATCTTTAATTGAAGAATGAGATGAACAAAAATAACAGATGGAGCAAAACTTTGACTCATACAGTGGGAATGTTGCAATGGTTTCCAGATCAGTGGCAGATATGTTTCCATCTTCAGTGTAAATAGATGTTTTTTGTTGGTATTTTAAGTCCCAAAAACTGGTGGGTTGGGGTCAGGTTAGAAATTCAATTTTTAAAGTCTAAAACTGACTCCAAAAGGCCCAAACTCCAGCGACACCCAGTCTGAACAGAAATGGGACATGGAGCCAGTCCACTCCCTTCAGGCGGGGTAACAAGTTAAATATATTAATGAGACTGGCAGCCTCTGATTGAACTAATTATACAGGTTTTACCATGGGTCAGTTCCCAAATCTAAAGGAGGTGCTGGATAAGGGGGTATAAATCAACAAATCATTGAATTGGGCAGGGCAGATTGAGAAAACAGTTAATAAATTATACAGGATCCTGGAGTTTCTATGTAGGGTTAGAGTATAAAAGCAAGGAGGTTATGTTAAACCTGTGTGTAACACTGGTTTAGCCTCAACTGGAGTGTTGTACCCGGTTGTGGATGCTGCACTTTGGGAAGGATGTGAAGGCATTGGAGAGGGTGCAGAAAGGATTGATTAGAATGGTTCCAGGGATGCAGACAGATTGGAGATTCTGGGACTGTTGTCCTTGAAGAAGAAATTTAAAATCATGAAGGCTCCAGACAGAATGGTGAAACTCTTCCCATTGGCTGAAAGGTCAAGAACCAGAGAACACAAATTGAAGGTTATTGGCAAAAAGACTGAGTGTGGTGGAGGCAGATTCATTCATGGCTTTAAAAAGAGAATTGGACAAGGATTTGAGGAGAATGACAGTGCAGGACTACAGGTCCTTCAGCCCCCTCCCCTAAGTCATTAATAAAAATCACAAAGAGCAGAGGACCAAGCACTGATCCCTGTGGCACTCTGCTAGCAACCTGCCTCCAATCCGAAAATTTTCCATCCACCACCACCCTCTGTCTTCGATCAGATAGAAGTCTCACAACACCAGGTTAAAGTCCAACAGGTTTATTTGGTAGCAAATACCATAAGCTTTCGGAGCGATGCCCCTTCGTCAGATGGAGTAGTTATCTGTTCTCCAACAGTACACAGACACAGAAATCAAGTTACAGAATACTAATTAGAATGCAAATCTCTACAGCCAGCCAGGTCTGTAGAGATAATGTGGGTGGAGGGAACATTAAACACAGGTTAAAGAGATGTGTATTGTCTCCAGACAGAACAGCTAGTGATATTATGCAAGATCAGGGGGAAAGCTGTGGCGAGCTGTGGGGGTTACTGATAATGTGACATAAATCCAACATCCCGGTTTAGGCCATCCTCATGTGTGCGGAACTTGGCTATCAGTTTCTGCTCAGCGACTTTTTTCGATCAGATAGCCAGTTACCTATCCAATCGGCCAACTTTCCCTCTATCCCACACCTCCTCACTTTCATCATAAGCCGACCATGGGGGACCTTATCAAACGCCTTACTAAAATCCATGTATATGACATCAACTGCCCTACCTTCATCAACACACTTAGTTACCTCCTCAAAAAATTCTATCAAATTTGTGAGGCACGACTTGCCCTTCACGAATCCATGCTGACTATCCCGGATTAATCCGCATCTTTCTAAATGGTCGTAAATCCCATCCCTAAGGACCTTTTCCATCAATTTACCAACCACCGAAGTAAGACTAACCGGTCTATAATTACCAGGGTCATTTCTATTCCCTTTCTTAAACAGAGGAACAACATTTGCCACTCTCCAGTCCTCTGGCACCATCCCCGTGGACAACGAGGACCCAAAGATCAAAGCCAAAGGCTCTGCAATCTCATCCCTTGCCTCCCAAAGAATCCTAGGATATATTTCATCAGGCATCTTTCTTTTGCTTCTAATTAAAGCTGATTTATTTGTAATTGAATTCCAGCCATTTCCAATGATTCTGACTGTGTTTCTGACAATTTTAAATGCTGAGCTATCACCACTTCCTCGCCCCTCAGGTAATGTCAACTGCAGCATAATGTTAACAGCCTGGCCTATTCTGCGGTGGAGTCATTCTGAATTTCTGGTCATGTCACAGGTGTTTGTGTGGGAGAAGACGATTCTGCTCTCAGACAATAATTTGTTTAACCTTTAGAGTGACCTCTGACCTTGTGACTCTTTGTGAAACACTAATTGCATTTGTTTGATAATTGTCTGAATACTATTGAATTGAAATGTTTTAAATGGAACTACTCAAAAGTGAACACTGAAGGCTGAACTAAAAACTCTAATGAATTAGTTACAGACAACAATACTTTAAGGAGAACTGCAAACTGCCAGAGTATCAATAAAATCAATTACCTTCAGCAGTAAGTGCAGCTTCAAAGGATGTGTCACACTAAACATCTTATCTGTCTTTGGCTGGAGCACTGCCAATCACAGTTTGCAGATACTAATTGCATGGCAGCCCTATGGAATAACTGCCAATATTAACGTCAAGCTGTTTATTGATCAACACGAGAGTATTCTGCAGATAGCACTGATTACCATGAGGGGATATTCCAAGAAACGAGAGTCTATTTACTCTCCACAGTTTTCTTTTGCATTGCTTTTCCTTTCCAGTAGGCACTTGCTCTGTGTGTCAAAAGCTATTGCACTGTTTTCCTGCTTCTCTGAGACGTGCAGGTTCAGTCAATAGTTAGGAAGGCAAATGCAATGTCAGCATTCATGTCGAGAGGGCTAGAATACAAGAGCAGGGATGTACTTCTGAGGCTGTATAAGGCTCTGGTCCGACCCCATTTGGAGTATTGTGAGCAGTCTTGGGTCCCATATCTAAGGAAGGATGTGCTGGCCTTGGAAAGGGTCCAGAGGAGGTTCACAAGAATGATCCCTGGAATGAAGACCTTGTTGTATGAGGAACGGTTGAGGACTCTGTGTCTGTACTCGTTGGAGTTTAGGAGGATGAGGGGGGATCTTATTGAAACTTACAGGATACTGCGAGGCCTGGATAGAGTGGACGTGGAGAGAGTGTTTCCACTAGTAGAAAAACTAGAACCAGAGGGCACAACCTCAGGCTAAAGGGATGATCCTTTAAAACAGAGATGAGGAGGAATTTTTCAGCCAGACAGTGGTGAATCTGTGGACCTCTTTGTCGCAAAAGGCTGTGGAGGCCAGGTCATTGAGTGTATCTAAGACAAAAATAGATAGGTTCTTGATTAATAAGGGGATCAGGGGTTATGGGGAAAAGGCAGGAGAATGGAGATGAGAAAAATATCAGCCATGATTGAATGGCAGAGCAAACTCGATGGGCTGAGTGGCCTAATTCTGCTCCTATGTCTTATGGATTGCCTGTTGGTCATCAGTTCCATATCTGCTTGCAGACTCTGAACCTGCAGCATGACATCCCCACAATGTGCTTTCCAAGAAGTAGTTTGCCTTGTAGATGCCCCTCAATGATTCCAGATGCCAGTTCCACTAAAACTTGCTTTACCCTGCCAAGATGGAAAAAACGTGCTTACTTTGCTTTGTCAGCTTACTTTATTTACACACAGAATCCATTCCAAATGCTAACTGCAGACCAGATTTTTAAAAATATATCAATACTTCAAATTGCCCAATCACCAAACTCATATCTGCTCACAATCTGAACTCCTGTCAATATCCATTTGTAGACTCTCTACATTCTCACGACAACTTACTTTCCTATCTATCTTGGTGTCATTGTCAAATTTTTGCTCTTCATCTAAATCAAATTTGGCCTCTTCATCTAAATCATTGATGCAGATTGTAAATAATTGAGGCCCCAGCACTGATCCCTATGGCACCCCACTAGTTCCAGTTTGCTATCCTGAAATAGATTAATTTATCCCTTTTCTTTACTTCCTGTCAGCTAACCAATCCTTTAGCCATGCTAATATCTTATCCCTACCTCTTGTGTCGTAACCTTTGATGTGGCACCTCACTAAATGTCTTTAAGAAATCCAGGTACACCACATCTGCAGGTTTCCCTTTATCCACCTTGCTGCTACTTCCTCAAAGATCTGTAATAAGTTAGTCAACATGATTTCGCTTTCACAAAGCTATGTAGAATCTGCCTGATCACAGTATAATTTTGTAAGTATATTGCTGTAATCTCTTTAATAATGGATTCTAGCAATTTCCTTATGACAGGTGTTACATTTATTATTTTTCAATCCACTGGAACACCCTTCCACCGCTACCCATTGTCATCTATGGCCAAGCCAGTTCTGAATTCATCTAGCTAGTTCACCTTTGATCCCGTATGATTTAATCTTGTGCACCAGCCTGCCATGAGGGACCTTGTCAAATGCTTTACTAAAGTCCCTGTAGGCAACATCCACAGCCCTTCCCTCGTCAATAATTTTTGTCACCTCCTCAAAAAACTCAATTAAATTAGTGAGATATGGCCTCCTGCGTACAAAACTATGCTGTCTGTCACTAACAAGACTGTTCATTTCCAAATGTGTACAGATCCTATCCCTAAGAATCTTCTCCAACAATTTCACCGTCACTGACATCAAGCTCACTGGCCTATAATTACGCGGGTTAACCTTGCTACCCTTCTTAAATAACGGGACAATATTGGCTATCCTCCAATCCTCTGGGACCTCACCTGAGGTCTGTCCCATTGCTCATTAATGGGTCAAGTATAGCCTGCTCCCTAGTTGGTTCTAGAATGTGCTGCCCCAAGAAACTATCCCAAGTTCATGCTATGAACTCACTTCCTGGTTACCTTTGCCAATCTGATTTGTCCAATCTATATGTAGATTAAAGTGATCCATGACAATTGTGGTACCTTTCTTAAATGGCCCATTTATTTCATCTTGTATATTCTGTCCCATAACATAACCATTGTTAGGGGGCCTGTATGTTACTTTCACGAGTGACCTTTTACCTTTTCTATTCCTTATCTCTACCCAAACTGATTCTATATCTTCTTCTTTTGCGCTAAGGACATCTCTCATTGCTGTAGTAATTAATTAACAGAATTACCCCCGGGCACCTTCATTTCCTGTCTTCTTGAAATGTTAAACACCCTTCAGTATTTGGCTCCCAGCCTTGGCCACCCTGCAACCATGTTTCTGTGATGACTATCAGGTCACACATAATTATTTCTATATGTGCTATTAATTCATCTGTTTTGTTATGAATTCTGTTCATCTTCACTTGTCTTTATCCCATTTTTGCAATCTCTGGCCTCATCTCCTTGAGCATTCTTAAATTTATACACTTTGTCCTTTCGTTACCTTCCTCCGACACCTTGTTATCTTTACCCAAATCACTTCCCTGATCTAATACTCTTTGTTACCCTTTGATATATGCTGGGTGGAATTTCCTGGTCATTCCTGATCACGGGATATTCTAGTCCTGCTGACATTGACCCCTGCTGTGGATTACTTGGTGGCATAGGGTGTAAACAATCAGAAACCCCATTGACATGGGAGAACTGGATGATTCCCCCCCCACCGGCCAATGGTGGGTTGCGTCTGCTACCACAAGGGGATGGAAATCCTGCCTTATATCTCCTGTCACATGATCATTTCCCTCACTATTTAGTTTGAAGCCCTCTCCATTGCCTTAGTTTGGCAATTCACTGGAACACTGGTCCCAGTTTGGTTCAGGTGAGAACCATCACAACAATAAAACTCCCACTTTCCCCAGGACATCTTCCAGTGAATCAAAAAAACAACCCTAGAGATTATTACCTTTTAGCTTCTGTTTTTTAACTTAGCCTCTTGCTGTTTTAATCCCGTTGCCTTCAGAAGAATATTATTCCCATAGAGGGAGTGCAATGAAGATTCACCAGACTTGTTCTGGGGATGATGGACTGTCCTGTTCAGAGAGATTGGGGAAACTGGACCTGTATTCCCTACAGCTTCAAAGAACGAGGAGTGATCTCATTGAAACTTACAAAATACTTAAAGAGATAGACAGAGTAGATGCGGGTAAGATGTTTCCCCTGGCTGGATAGTGGAGAACCAGGGAACACAATTTCAAGATAAGAGTGAAGTCAGTTTGGACCAAGATGATGAATTTGTTTTCACCCAGAGGGTTGTGTATCTCTGGAATTCTCACCCCAAGAGGGCTGTGAAAACTCAATGATTGAGTTTGTTCAAAGTAGAGTTTGTCAGATTTTGAAATATTAATGATATAAAGGGATAAGGGGATAGGGTGGGAAAAAGGCATTGAAGTGAATGATCAGCCGTGATCATATTTTATGGAGGAGCAGGTTGAATGGGCTGAATGGCCTACTCCTGCTCTAATGTTCCTTTGTTCATAATCCTTGAGCAGAACCTCTTTCCTAGACCTCTCTATGTCACTGGTACCAACATGGACTATGACAACTGCATTCTCCTTGTCCCGAACCTTGGCATCGGGCAGGTAACAGGGCCGTCTGACCCACACTCTCAACAGCAGGGAACAGTGTCAAACCCCTTCATTATACTGTCCCCTACTACTACACATTCCGATTATCTCTTCCCACACGAATGGCTTCCTGTACCATGTCACCACGGTCAGTTTGCTCAGACACTCTGCAGGTCTCACTTTCATTCCCACAAGCTGCAAGAATCTCTAACATTCTGAACCATTACAAGTACTGAAGTTGCTCCACTGCTAATTTGTTGATCCCCTTACCTGCCTCAAAGCCACAACCTCCTGGCCCTGACCAATGATCAGATCAGAAGTCCCTATCCTCGGGGGTAGGGCTGCCTCCTGGAACAAAGTGTCAAGGTAACATTTCCTCTGCTATGTATTGCAATGTCTGCAGCTCAGCCTCCAGTTCAATGATTTTCAGCTGAAGTGTCCCAAGTCATTCTCTCTTAATGCAGATGTCTTTGTCCTGTATCACACTGGTGTCCAAGATATCCCACATTCTGCGGTCACAACACAACACCTGCTCTGTCATTTTATTATATTTTAATCAATTTATCATTATTTTCTTAATTAATTAATCTTTCTATTCCCAAAGAGCTCTGGTACTGCGAGTAAATTTTACTAATACTAATTAAACCTTGAAATTACTAATAGAACCATAGAAAATTACAGCTCAGAAACAGGCCTTTTGGCCCTTCTTGTCTGTGCCGAACCATTTTTTGCCTAGTCCCACTGACCTGCACTTGGACCATATCCCTCCACACCCCTCTCATCCATGAACCCGTCCAAGTTTTTCTTAAATGTTAAAACTGACCCCGCATTTACCACTTTATCCGGCAGCTCATTCCACACTACCACCACTCTCTGCGTGAAGAAGCCCCCCCCTAATATTCCCTTTAAACTTTTCTCCTTTCACCCTTAACCCATGCCCTCTGGTTTTTTTCTCCCCTAGCCTCAGCGGAAAAAGCCTGCTTGCATTCACTCTATCTATACCCATCAAAATCTTATACACCTCTGTCAAATCTCCCCTCAATCTTCTACGCTCCAGGGAATAAAGTCCCAACCTATTCAATCTCTCTCTGTAACCCAGCTTCTCAAGTCCCGGCAACATCCTTGTGAACCTTCTCTGCACTCTGTCAACCTTATTTACATCCTTCCTGTAACTAGGTGACCAAAACTGTACACAATACTCCAAATTCGGCCTCACCAATGCCTTATATAACCTTACCATAACACTCCAACTTTTATACTCGATACTCCGATTTATAAAGGCCAATGTACCAAAGGCACTCTTTACGACCCTATCCACCTGTGACGTCACTTTTAGGGAATTCTGTACCTGTATTCCCAGATCCCTCTGTTCAACTGCACTCTTCAGAGTCCTACCAATTACCCTGTACGTTCTACTTTGGTTTGTCCTTCCAATGTGCAATATCTCACGCTTGTCTGCGTTAAATTCCATTTGCCATTTTTTGGCCCATTTTTTGAGTTGGTCCAAATCCCTCTGCAAGCTTTGAAAACCTTCCTCACTGTCCACTACACCACCAATCTTTGTATCATCAGCAAATTTGCTGATCCAATTTACCACATTATCATCCAGATCATTGATATAGATGACAAACAACAATGGACCCAACACCGATCCCTGCGGCACACCACTAGTCACAGGCCTCCACTCAGAGAAGCAATCCTCCACAACCACTCTCTGGCTTCTTCCATTGAGCCAGTGTCTAATCCAATTTACTACCTCCCCATGTATGCCTAGCGACTGAACCTTCCTAACTAACCTCCCATGAGGGACCTTGTCAAAGGCCTTGCTGAAATCCAGGTAGACAACATCCACCGCCTTCCCTTCATCCACTTTCCTGGTAACCTCCTCGAAAAACTCTAATAGATTGGTCAAACATGACCTACCACGCACAAAGCCATGTTGACTCTCCCTAATAAGTCCCACATCTATCCAAATATTTGTAGATCCTATCCCTTATCACACCTTCCAATAACTTGCCCACCACCGACGTCAAACCTACTGGCCAATAATTTCCCGGATTTCTTTTGGAACCTTTTTTAAACAACGGAACAACATGAGCCACCCTCCAATCATCCGGCACCTCCCCCGTGAATACTGACATTTTAAATATGTCTGCCAGGGTCCCTGCAAGTTCAACACTAGCTTCCCTCAAGGTCCGTGGGAATACCCTGTCTGGTCCTGGGGATTTATCCACTCTGATTTGCCTCAAGACAGCGAGCACCTCCTCCCCTTTAATCTGTAAAGGTTCCATGACCTCCCTACCAGTTTGCCCTATTTCCTAGACTCCATGCCCGTTTCCTCAGTAAATATGGATGCAAAAAAACCATTTAGTATCTCCCCCATCTCGTTTGGTTCCATACACAGTCTACCACTCTGGTCTTCAAGAGGACCAATTTTATCCCTCACTATCCTTTTGCTCCTAACATACCTATAGAAGCTGTTTGGATTTTCCTTCACTCTGTCTGCCAAAGCAACCTCATGTCTTCTTTTAGCCCTCCTGATTTCCCTCTTAAGTTGCTTCTTGCACTTTTTATACTCCTCGAGCATCTGATCTGTTCCTTGCTGCCTGTACATTTCATACAACTCTCTCTTCCTCTTAATCAGTGTTACAATCTCCCTCGAGAACCAAGGTTTCTTATTCCTATTTACTTTGCCTTTAATCCTGACAGGAACATACAAACTCTGCACTCTCAAAATTTCTCCTAATAAGTTATCTGAGTTTTGAAACATAAATGAATAAAATGCTTATCCTCCAATCACTTACCTGCTTCCCTCTTCCTTCAATTTCTTCACTCACCAAATTCCCAAGTTCATACTCTGACGAGTTGCACTCAATGATGAACTGCTGTCTTCGTTCTTGTTTACTTCTGGGATGTCCTCAAACTAGGCTTTAGATTAATAATCTCTCGTTTACAATTTCTTAGAATCATAGAAACATAGAAAAACAACAGCACAAACAGGCCCTTCGGCCCACAAGTTGTGCCGAACACGTCCCTACCTTCTAGACCTACCTATAACCCCCAATCCTATTAAGTCCCATGTACTCATCCAGGAGTCTCTTAAAAGACCCTATTGAGTTCGCCTCCACCACCACTGACGGCAGCCGATTCCACTCGCCCACCGCCCTCTGTGTGAAAAACTTACCCCTAACATCTCCCCTGTACCTACCCCCCAGCACCTTAAGCCTGTGTCCTCTCGTAGCAGACATTTCTGCTTCACAGCTTCAGGGACCTGGGTTCGATTCCCGGCTTGGGTCACTGTCTGTGTGGAGTTTGCACATTCTCCTCGTGTCTGCGTGGGTTTCCTCCGGATGCTCCGGTTTCCTCCCACAGTCCAAAGATTTGCGAGTTAGGTTAATTGGCTATGCTAAATTGCCCCTTCGTGTCCCGGGATGCGTTGGCTAGAGGGATTAGTGGGTAAATATGTAGGGATGTGGGGATCGGGCCTGGGTGGGATCTTGGTCGGTGCAGACTCGATGGGCCGAATGGCCTCTTTCTGCACTGTAGGGTTTCTATGATTTCTATGATTTCCACCCTGGCAAAAAGCCTCTGAGAGTCCACCCGATCTATGCCTCTCAACATCTTATACACCTCTATTAGGTCTCCTCTCATCCTTCATCTCTCCAAGGAGAAAAGACCGAGCTCCCTCAGCCTATCCTCATAAGGCATGCCACTCAATCCAGGCAACATCCTTGTAAATCTCCTCTGCACCCTTTCAATCTTTTCCACATCCTTCCTATAGTGAGGCAACCAGAACTGAGCACAGTACTCCAAGTGGGGTCTGATGAGGGTCTTACATAGCTGCATCATTATCCCTGGACTCCTAAACTCAATCCCTCGATTGATAAAGGCCAGCACGCCATATGCCTTTTTAACCACTTCTTCTTTTATCTCATGAAGTAATTTGGTTTTACAAACATTCAGGGTTTCCTGGATGCTTTTAAATGCCTTAACTAAAAATTACTAACATACAAACACAAAGTGCATCAAGGTAGATAAATCCCTAGGACCTGATGAAGTGTATCTCAGGACATTGTGGGAGGCTGGAGAGGAAATTGCGGGTCCCCGAGCAGAGATATTTGAATCATCGACAGCCACAGGTGAGGCGACTGAAGATTGGAGAGTGGCAAATGTTGTGCCTTTGTTTCAGAAGGGCTGCAAGGAAAAGCCTGGATACTACAGATCTGTAGTTTGTCTGTAGTTAGTAAGTTATTAGAAGGTCTTCTGAGAGACAGGATCTACAGGCATTTAGAGATGCAAGGACTGATTAGAGACAGTCAGCATAGCATGGCTTTGTGAGTGGAAAATCATGCCTCACAAATTTGACAAAGTTTTTTGAAGGAGTAACCAAGAAGGTAGATGAGGGCAGTACAGTGGACGTTGTCCACGTGGACTTTAGCAAGGCCTTTGACAAGGTACTGCATGGTGGTTATAGAGTCATAGTGGTTTACAGCATGGAAACAGGCCCTTCGGCCCAACTTGTCCATGCCACCCTTTTGTTTTTAAATCCCTAAGCTAATCCCAATTGCCCACATTTGGCCCATATCCCTCCATACCCATCTTACCCATGTAACTGTCTAAATGCTTTGAAAAAGACAAAATTGTACCCGCCTGTACTACTACCTCTGGCAGCTTGTTCCAGACACTCACCACCCTCTGTGTGAAAAAATTGCCTCTCTGGGGTTGTTGCATATGGTTAAATCCAGGGTGAAGTAGCCAATTGAATACAAAATTGGCTTGATGACAGAAGCCGGAGGGTGGTTGTAGAGGGTTGTTTTTCAAACTGGACGCCTGTGACCAGCGGTGTGCCTCAGGAATCGGTGCTGGGTCCGCTGTTATTTGTCATTTATATTAATGATTTGGATGAGCATTTAGGAGGCATGGTTAGTAAGTTTACAGATGACACCAAGATTTGTGGCATAGTGAACAGTGAAGAAGGTTATCTAGGATTGCAACGGGATCTTGATCAATTGGGCCAGTGGGCTGATGAATGGCAGATGGAGTTCAATTTAGATAAATGCAAGGTGATGCATTTTGGTAGATCAAACCAGGGCAGGACTTACTCAGTTAATGGTAGGGTGTTAGGGAGGGCTATAGAACAAAGAGATCTCGGGGTATAGATTCATAGCTCCTTGAAAGTGGAGTCATAGGTGGACAGGATGGTGAAGAAGGCATTCAGCATGCTTGGTTTCATTGGTCAGAACATTGAATACAGGAGTTGGGACATCTAGTTGAAGTTGTACAAGACATTGGTAAGGCCACACTTGGAATACTATGTACAGTTCTGGTCACCCTATTATAGAAAGGATATTATTAAACTAGAAAGAGTGCAGAAAAGATTTACTAGGATGCTACTGGGACTTGATGGTTTGAGTTATAAGGAGAGGCTGAATAGACTGGGACTTTTTTCCCTGGAGTGTAGGAGACTGAGGGGTGACCTTATAGAGGTCTATAAAATAATGAGGGGCATTGATTAGGTAGATAATAAACATATTTTTCCAACAGTATGGGAGTCTAAAACTAAAGGGAATAGGCTTAAGGTGAGAGGGGAGAGATACAAAATGGTCCAGAGGGGCATTTTTATCACACAGAGAGTGGTGAGTGTCTGGAACATGCTGCCAGAGGCAATAGTAGAGGCGGGTAAAATTTTGTCTTTTAAAAAGCATTTAGACAGTTACATGGGTATGATGGATATAGAGGAAATGGGCCAAACACGGGCAATTGGAACCAGCTTAGTGGTAAAAACTGGGCAGCATGGACAAGTTGGGCCGAAGGGCCTGTGTCCATGCTGTAAACCTCTGTGACAAGAATTAAGAGCAGGAGTTGGCTATTTGGCCTGTTGAGTCTTGTCTGCTGTTCAATAAGATCATGGCTGACCTGACTGTGGCCTCAACTCTACCTTCCAGTCTCTAACCTTTAATTCCATTGTCACACAAGGATCTGTTGAACTCAACCTTGAACATATTTAATGATCCTGTCACCATTGTTCTCTGAGAAAAAAGTATTCCACAGACGAATGAGTCTCTGAGAAAAAAACATTTCTCTTCATTTCTGTCTCAAGCAGACACCCATTATTTTTAAACAAAGTCCCCTAATTCTAGTCTCTCCCCCAATGCCAATTGATACCATCCCAATCTGCCCAACCTTTCCTCATAAAATAATCCCTCGTCTCAGGAATCATGTGAGCTGCTTCTAATGCATTTATATCCTTTCCTAAATAGGGAGACCAGAATTATACACAGCATTCTAGATGTGGTCTCACCAACACCCTGTACAAGTGCAGAAAAACATCCCTGTTTCTATATTCCATTCCAATGGGAATGCAGGATTAGCTGTAGAAATTTCCCATTTTAAAATAATTAATTCAATGAGAATATTCATAACATTTCATCAATTTAGAAACAGGGAGGAACAGGTTATCCTAATCCCCTTTGGTTTTCCTCTGAATCCCTTTACTGCTTTCCCTCATTATATAATAAAATATAAGGTATGTGAGATTGGTGTGTAGTCGCTCTCACGTGATACGGGGAATGGAAAAAGTTGTGGGGTTCATAAAACAGGAGAGGGTCCAGGAGTTCAAAAGTCCAAGATGTACAAATCACTTATAAATGTTAAACTCAGTATCAAATATCCAAAAAAAACATTTCAACATAACACTACTTGCTTTGGACATGTTTCACACCCATCCCCTGACTCTGTGCCACTCCTGCACGCCACCCACACGGCCTTCCCAAATTTCCTTGCCTGAGTTCTATTCTTCCATTCCACAGGTTTCCATATGTTGAAAGACCTTAAACTGAACCAAAACACAGAACAGTTTGGTCAAAATCTATACCTCTCTCCCTAACAGCGCTATGGGTATCCCTACATTACGTCAGTTTCAGTGATTCAAGAAAGCGGCCTATCACCACCTTCTCAAGGGCAATTAGGGGTGGGCAATAAATGTTGGCCTAGTCAGCAAAGACCACATCCCATGGAAGAATGAGTATATATAATATATATCTAGAACATTTGTTGGCCAGCATAAAATTGTTTTACAAAATTCATGTACAAAGAAACTCCAGCGACACTTTCGAGGAAGCGACTGTGTAGAACAAATCTTTGTTAGCTTTTGCAATGTTACCAATGCAGATCAGAAATAATGTGCAATGCTTTCTTATAGGGACATAACTTCAGATGGAGAGCTAATTGAGTTGGATTGCCACTCTTCCCAAATGTTCCTGCCTTGAAACCCAGGGATCCTTTCCCTCTTGACCTCCTGACTCAGGCTGGCCAGGATCTGTGCAGTGTAACGCGTCCCCAGGGCCGAGGGCTGTAGAGTTTCAGGTAAGGAAGCCACGCCCCCTTTTCACGGCACCAGTTGCTGTAAAGCAGATAAGTTTACAATTCTTTGAGAAGTCAAGAGAAGGTAAATATAAGCGGGTAGGAATTTTGGGGCCAAGATATCTGGTTGAGTTTAACCTTGTGGGGATGAGGGGGATGTGGTGTCAGGTTGGGTCTGGCCTTTGCTGAGGGGAACTAGGGGAGCTTCAGGTTGGGCCTTGGAAAGAGGGTGTGTCAGGTTGGGTCAGGACAGATCTGAAGAGATGGAGGGGGTGGGGAGGTAAATGGGGTTGGTAGAGGGGAAGGGAGGTCAGCAACAACAGGTGGACATCTGGGATGGAAGAGTCCAAAAGGGAGTGGGGGGGCTGCACGGGTTGGGGAGTTTATGTGAGGAGGTGCAGTCCTATGGCGGTGGTGGGGGCCCTTTGTGGAGATATCCCATTTTGGGGGGGGGGGGGGGGGGGGTAGTGGAGGGAAAGTATCCTGGGGGTTCAGGGTGTTGGTGTGGGAGTCTTGTGGGGAGAGATAACCAGTGGGTGGGGGAGAATCCAATGGGAGAGTCTCCTGGTGGTTCCGGGGTATGGGGGAAGTCCTGTGTGGGGGGGTCGGTGTGGGTCTGTACAATTCCCCCAGCCCATCTTTGGTGTCACCCCCAATATGGCAGCCAGGGATTCTGAAATGCCAGCCTATTGTTATCCAGTGAGAGAAGCTCTTTGATACAAAGTTCATGTATTTAATAGTGTTTTAAGGTTTTATGCAAATAAAAATGAGGTATAACTTTACGGGAATTAATTATCATTAAAAATTGGAATAGTGGCAGACATTGTGGTTGTAATGAGGGGAGGCTGTATGTGTCTGATTCTCAATTAATTTTCTATGGAGGATGAGATGACAAGTTCGCAGCTGATTGTCCAACACACTGTGTGGGTGGTTTAATATTTGTTGAGATGATGCAGAGATGTTTTTTTTACTGGTTTTCTCTGTCCCTATCAGGTTATAGCCAGTTAAACAGTTTTGGACATTGCTCTGTATATACATAAATACGTGTGTGTCTGTGTGCTAGTTTATACATTCACACAAAAGAAAAATACTCGAACAAAATGCCAGGACTTATCAACCGACACAACAACGTGAACCTGCCTTTAAGTGCATCTGAAGTCACATCGTGTATGATAGGCTACAGCTTGGGGATGTCGGCATCATTAACTTACACCAACATGGAGGACCATTCTGTTGAAGGTATGTTGGCATTAACAGCAGAATATATTCAAGAGATTTTGGTTTATGTACCATTACACATGTTGCAACTTACAATTTATTTGCCAGTGTGCTCTGAAAACCAGAATGTAGCTGGTAAAACCAGCATTACTTTTTTGTCCCACAATAGTGAATATGTGAAGCAGATTCCTTTGAGAAATCCTTGAGAGAAGGACTGAGTTTTGATGCTGTTGTTCTTCCCCCAAATACCAAGCTCCGTTTCCCCACTCTGCTGGTGCCTGGTGCTCTGTACCCACAACCCAATAATGAAGCAGCTGATACAGCACCAAGCTGGTGCGACAGTCAGACTGTCTCTGCTGAGTGCCAGCAGTTTGTTACTAGGTGATTAGGGAATAGGTGGATGGACAGCGGCAGAGGATTGGGGTGGTCCCGTTATGGAATACAGGCCATAAATTCACCAACAGGAAAACGGATGTGAGGACAGACCATGGGGCCAGTAACGAATAAAAGAAAGCAGAGAAAGTAACAAACATTTCAGCAATATATTTGCAACTTCAGGAGAGTGCGATGTTGGTAAGTAATAAGAAGACATTCAGGTGGGAATAGATTCATTATTAACTTTCCAATTAGCAGATTCCAGCAGTAATGAGTGAGGTTTCCTTGATTTGAGACGACATAGCCCTATTGAAGAGATCTGGAGAAGACAGAATTCAAGGAATAGGATAGTGACCTTTATATTTCATTTAAATTCTGCTGGAAGTGAAAAAGGGCAAAAAATTGACCCACATGAGCTAAAATGCAAGCATTCAAATAATGTGTTTAGGTTAGAATGATGTCACCTGGGTAATAATGTGACAGCTGCCTTTATCCGCGCAACACAATCTTTACCCAGAATTTGCTGCATTTGACCAGGCTGACTCATGTTGCCGAGAGTGGTTCCTTCACGCTGCTGAATTACTGCCAACTAGGGTGGCCATTTCCAAATTTCCAAAAAGGAGGACATTGCCCCGGTTTGAATTGAATGACGCAATGACGCTGGGCTGAGAGTCGCGCAGGTTTAGCGCATTCTGATTGGTCTAAGTGTTGCGATTGGCTAAGGAAGCTGTCAATCACATGGAGGAGCATGTGCCGTTAGCAGCGCGGTCTGTGATTAGTTACAATTGTGAGCGTCATTTTCAGTATTCTCGCAGTTCAGAAGGATGGAGCTCACGGATTGGATAACGTAGCTGTCAATCAGCTCCGCGCGTCTCGCAGGTTCAGCGCATTCCGATTGGTCAAGAACAAAAAGAACAAAGAACAATACAGCACAGGAACAGGCCCTTCGGCCCTCCTAGCCCGTGCCACTCCCTGGTCCAAACTAGACCATTCTTTTGTATCCCTCCATTCCCACTCCGTTCATATGGCTGTCTAGATAAGTCTTAAATGTTCCCAGTGTGTCCGCCTCCACCACCTTGCCTGGCAGTGCATTCCAGGCCCCCACCACCCTCTATGCAAAATACGTCCTTCTGATATCCCGCCCTTCACCTTGAACCTATGACCCCTCGTGAACGTCACCAGCGACCTGGGAAAAAGCTTCCCACCATTCACCCTATCTATGCCTTTCATAATTTTATACACCTCTATTAGGTCACCCTTCATCCTCCGTCTTTCCAGTGAGAACAACCCCAGTTTACCCAATCTCTCCTCATAACTAAGCCCCTCCATACCAGGCAACATCCTGGTAAACCTCCTCTGCACTCTCTCTAAAGCTTCCGGTAGTGTGGCGACCAGAACTGGGCGCAGTATTCCAAATGCGGCCGAACCAACGTTCTATACAACTGCAACATCAGACCCCAACTTTTATACTCTATGCCCCGTCCTATAAAAGCAAGCATACCATATGCCTTATTCACTACCTTCTCCACCTGTGACATCACCTTCAAGGATCTGTGGACTTGCACACCCAGGTCCCTCTGCGTATCTACACCCTTTATGGTTCTGCCATTTATCGTATAGTTCCCCCCTATGTTAGTTCTATCAAAATGCATCACTCCGCATTTATCTGGATTGAACTCCATCTGCCATTTCTTTGCCCAAATTTCCAGCCTATCTATATCCTTCTGTCGCCTCTGACAATGTTCCTCACTATCTGCAAGTCCAGCCATTTTTGTGTCGTCCGCAAACTTACTGATCACCCCAGTTACACATTCTTCCAGATCGTTTATATAAATCACAAACAGCAGAGGTCCCAATACAGAGCCCTGCGGAACACCACTAGTCACAGGCATCCAGCCGGAAAAAGACCCTTCCACTACCACCCTCTGTCTTCTGTGACCAAGCCAGTTCTCCACCCATCTAGCCACCTCCCCCTTTATCCCATGAGATCCAACCTTTTGCACCAATCTACCATGAGGGACTTTGTTAAACGCTTTACTAAAGTCCATATAGACGACATCCACGGCCCTTCCCTCGTCAACCATTCTAGTCACTTCTTCAAAACACTCCACCAGGTTAGTGAGGCATGACCTCCCTCTCACAAAACCATGCTGACTATCGTTAATGAGTTTATTCCTTTCTAAATGCGCATACATCCTATCTCTAAGAATCCTCTCCAACAACTTCCCTACCACGGACGTCAAGCTCACCGGGCTATAATTTCCTGGGTTATCCTTCCTACCCTTCATAAATAATGGGACCACATTAGCTATCCTCCAATCCTCTGGGATCTCACCTGTGTCTAGTGACGAGACAAAGATTTGCGTCAGAGGCCCAGCGATTTCACCTCTTGTCTCCTTGAGCAGCCTTGGATAGATTCCATCAGGCCCTGGGGATTTGTCAGTCTTTATATTCCCTAAAAAACCTAACACTTCCTCCCTTGTAATGGAGATTTTCTCTAACGGGTCAACACTCCCCTCCGAGACACTCCCAGTCAACACATCTCTCTCCTTTGTGAATACCGACGCAAAGTATTCATTTAGGATCTCCCCTACTTTGGACTCTGAGCATAATTCCCCACTTTTGTCCCTGAGAGGTCCAATGTTTTCCCTGACAACCCTTTTGTTCCTAACGTATGAATAAAATGCCTTGGGATTCTTCTTAATCCTGTTTGCCAAGGACATTTCGTGACCCCTTTTTGCCCTTCTAATTCCTCGTTTGAGTTCTTTCCTACTTTCTTTGTATTCCTCCAGAGCTCCCTCCATTTTTAGCTGCCTGGACCTAACGTACACCTCTCTTTTCTTTTTGACCAATCCCTCAATTTCCCTGGTTATCCACGGTTCTTGAATCCTACCCTTCCTATCCTTCTTTTTTACAGGCACATGCCTATCCTGCAGCCCAAACAACTGTTCCTTAAAAGACTCCCACATGCCAGATGTGAATTTACCCTATCAACTGTTCCTTAAAAGACTCCCACATGCCCGATGTAGATTTACCCTGTCAGTGCGTTGAGATTGGCTAACGAAGATGTCAATCACATTGAGGGGCATGTGTTGATGGCAGCGCGGTCTGTGATTGGTTAGAATTGTTGAGCGTTATTTTCATTGTTTTTTAAATTCAGTCGAATGGAGCTCGCGGATTGGATAAAGTAGCTGTCAGTCAGTGGGCGCAGAGCATCCATTGGATAACCGTGATGCGTCAATTTCCGATTGGTTTTCCCAGCTTCCGGGCACAGCCTTTAGTCAGACCCAAAAAAGGAGGACAAATTAACGTCCGGCTCAAGGTGGCGCCGGACGGAGGACAGAGTGCTTAAAAGCCGGACTGTCCGGCCTAAAGCCGGACGTCTGGCCTCCCTACTGCCAACTCATCTCCGTAAGTGCTAAATTCTACCAGTTTCCTCTTAGGTTTTGCTGATCTAACTGACTAATGATCAAGACCATAAGACATAGGAGCAGAATTAGGCCACTCGGCCCATCGAGTCTGCTCTGCCATTCAATTATGACTGATATTTTTCTCATCCCCATTCTCCTGCCTTTTCCCCATAACCCCTGGTCCCCTTGTTAATCAAGAACCTATCTATCTCTGACTTAAAGACACTCAATGACCCGGCCTCCACAGCCTTCTGCGGCAAGGAGTTCCACAGATTCACCACCTTCTGGCTGAAGAAATTCCTCCTCATCTCAGTTTTAAAGGATTGTCCCTTCACTCTGAGGTTGTGCCCTCTGGTTCTAGTCTCTCCCACGAATGGAAACATACTTTCCACATCCACTCTATCTGGGCCTGTCAGTATTCTGTAAGGATGCTTTGGACAGCAGCAGGAGAAGCAGTTGCTGGGAACCTAAAGATGAAATGTTGTTCCCATTCTATTGTTAAAGGTTGGAATCTTCCAGGCTCACTGACAATGGGAAGCTCGGCAGGAAGGAAACCTCTCAGCTTCCCATTGGTGCAATGAATTTTTTCAATCATGTTCTCCGGTTGATGCTTGTGGGGATGCCCTTTGGCATGCACTAACCCAGGGGCCATAGGCATTAGTTTGCCATGTGTTCTTATTAAAAGGACATTTTGCAGGAAGGAAGTTCCCTCTAAATGAAGTTCTCAGTCAGCAAGTAGTTTTTACATTCCCATTTACAACTGTGTCTTGACAACGGCGTCTTGACAAATACATGAATAGGATGGCAATAGAGAGATATGGTCCCCGGAAGGGTAGGAGGTTTTAGTTCAGTCAGGCAACTTGGTCGGTGCAGGCTTGGAGGGCCGAAGGGCCTGTTCCTGTGCTGTAATTTTTTTTGTTCTTTGTTCTTTGTTCTGTACATTAAGTGATGTGCATCTGGAGAGGCAGACCTGTTCCTGGACTTGGAAGAAGCAGCCATTGCATTGTCCTTCTCGGCGGCCTTTCAGTAATGGCAGCCTCTTGATTGAGCTCGGGAGATCCAAGCTGCGTGAAAGCTGGAGATGGGAGGCAGGGTCAGTGGGGAGGGGTGCAAAGATGTCTGGGAAAGAAAGCTAGACTGCCCAGGGCAAGCTAGAATGGTAAGAATGTCACACGTGCCTTGGTCCCATTGGAGGTCACTGGATAGCCTCTCCAGGCAGTGAGTGTCACAAAGGGATGGATCTACAGGGCATGGTCCTTGAATTCAAGACTTTAACATAGAACATAGAACATTACAGCGCAGTACAGGCCCTTCGGCCCTCGATGTTGTGCTGACCAGTGAAACCAATCTAAAGCCCATCTAACTTACACTAGTCCAATATCATCCATATGTTTATCCAATGACCATTTAAATGCCCTTAATTTTGGCGAGTCCACTACTGCTGCAGGCAGGGCATTCCACGCTCTTACTACTCTCTGAGTGAAGAACCTACCTCTGACATCTGTCCTATATCTATCACCCCTCAATTTAAAGCTCACTGTCTCCCCTGTCTAATCCTCTGATCATCTTGTATGCCTCTATTAAGTCACCTCTTAACTTCTTCTCTCTAACGAAAACAACCTCAAGTCCCTCAGCCTTTCCTCATAAGACCTTCCCACCATACCAGGCAACATCCTGGTAAATCTCCTCTGCACCCTTTCCAATGCTTCCACGTCCTTCCTATAATGCGGCGACCAGAACTGTACGCAATACTCCAAGTGCGGCCGCACCAGAGTTTTGTACAGCTGCAACATGACTTCCTGGCTCCGAATCTCAATCCCTCTACCAATAAAAGCTAACACTCCGTACGCCTTCTTAACAACCCTATTAACCTGGGTGCCAACTTTCAGGGATCTATCCACATGGACACCGAGATCTCTCTGTTCATCCACACTACCAAGTATCTTACCATTAGCCCAGTACTCTGTAATCCTGTTACTCCTTCCAAAGTGAATCACCTCACACTTTTCCGCATTGAACTCCATTTGCCACCTCTCAGCCGAGCTCTGCAGCTTATCTATGTCCCTCTGTAACCTGCAACAACCTTACGCACTGTCCACCGACTTTAGTGTCATCCGCAAATTTACTAACCCATCCTTCTACGCCCTCATCCAGGTCATTTATGAAAATGACAAACAGCAGTGGCCCCAAAACAGATCCTTGCGGTACACCACTAGTAACTGAACTCCAGGATGAACATTTCCCATCAACCACCACCCTCTGTCTTCTTACAGCTAGCCAATTCCTGATCCAAACCGTTAAATCACCCTCAATCCCATGCCTCCGTATCTTCTGCAATAGCTTACCGTGGGGAACCTTATCAAACGCTTTACTGAAATCCATATACACCACATCAACTGCTTTACCCTCATCCACCTCTTTGGTCACCTTCTCAAAGAACTCTAAGGTTTGTGAGGCATGACCTACCCTTCACAAAACCGTATTGACTATCCCTAATCAAATTATTCCTTTCTCGGTGATTATAAATCCTATCTCTTATAATCCTTTCCAAAACTTTGCCCACAACAGAAGTAAGGCTCACCGGTCTATAATTACCAGGGTTGTCTTTACTCCCCTTCTTGAACAAGGGGACAACATTTGCTATCCTCCAGTCTTCTGGCACTATTCCTGTAGATAATGATGACATAAAGATCAAAGCCAAAGACTCTGCAATCTCCTCCCTAGCCTCCCAGAGAATCCTAGGATAAATCCCATCTGGCCCAGGGGACTTATCTATTTTCACACTTTCCAGAATTGCTAACACCTCCTCCTTATTAACCTCAATCCCATCCCATCAGTCCAATAGCCTGTATCTCGGTATTCTCCTCGACAACATTGTCTTTTTCCTGCGTGAATACCGACGAAAAATATTCATTTAGCGCCTCTCCTATCTCTTCAGGCTCCACGCACAATTTCCCACTACTGTCCTTGACTGGCCCTAATCTTACCCGAGTCATTCTTTTATTCCTGACATACCTATAGAAAGCTTTAGGGTTTTTCTTGATCCTACCTGCCAAAGACTTCTCATGTCCCCTCCTGGCTCTTCTTAACTCTCTCTTCAGGTCCTTCCTGGCTAACTTGTAATTCTCAAGCGCCCTAACTGAGCCTTCACGTCTCATCTTTACATAAGTCTCCTTCATCCTCTTCACAAGAGATTCAATGTCTTTTGTAAACCACGGTTCCCTCGCTCGACCACTTCCTCCCTACCTGACAGTACATACTTATCAAAGACACGCAGTAGCTGTTCCTTGAACAAGCTCCACATTTCAATTGTTCCCATCCCCTGCAGTTTCCTTCCCCAACCTAAGCATCCTAAATCTCGCCTAATCGCATCATAATTTCCTTTCCCCCAGCTATAACTCTTGCCCTTTGGTACATACCTATCCCTTTCCATCGCTAAAGTAAGTGTAACCGAATTGTGGTCACTATCACCAAAGTGCTCACCTACCTCCAAATCTAACACCTGATCTGGTTCATTACCCAGTACCAAATCTCTCTCTGGGGAGGGGTCTCTCTCTCTGGGAGGGTCTCTCTCTGGGGAAAGGTCTCTCTCTCTGGGGAGGAGTCTCTCTCTCTCTGGGAAGGGGTCTCTCTCTGGGGACAGGTCTCACTCTCTGGGGAGGGGTCTCTCTCTGGGGAAGGGTCTCTCTCTGGGGAGGGGTCTCTCTCTGGGGAAGGGTCTCTGGTGCAAAAGGTTAAATCTCATGGGATAAAAGGTGAGCTAACGAGATGGGTGGAGAACTGGCTTAGCCATAGAAGACAGAGGGTAACAGTGGAGGGGTCTTTTTCCGGTTGGAGGTCTGGGACTAGTGGTGTTCTGCAGGGCTCTGTACTGGGACCTCTGCTGTTTGTGATATATATAAATGATTTGGAGGAAGATGTAGCTGGTGTGATCAGTAAGTTTGCGGACGACACAAAGATTGCTGGAGTTGTGGATAGCGATGAACATTGTCAGAGAATACAGCAGGATATAGATAGGCTGGAACATTGGGCGGAGAAATGGCAGATGGAATTTAATCCAGATAAATGCGAAGTGATGCATTTCGGTAGATCTAATGTAAGGGGGAGCTATACAATAAATGGCAGAACCATCAGGAGTATAGACACACAGAGGGACCTGGGTGTACAAGTCCACAGATCCTTAAAGGTGGAGAGGGTGGTCAAGAAGGCAAATGGCATGCTTGCCTTTATTGGACGGGACATAGAATATAAAAGTTGGCATATGATATTGCAGCTGTATAGAACGTTGGTTCGGCCACATTTGGAATACTGCATCCAGTTCTGGTCGCCACACTACCAGAAGGACGTGGAGGCTTTGGAGAGAGTACAGAAAAGGTTTACCAGAATGTTGCCTGGTATGCAGGGTCTTAGCTATGAGGAGAGATTGGGTAAACTGGGGTTGTTCTCCCTGGAAAGACGGAGGATGAGGGGCGACCTAATAGAGGTGTATAAAATTATGAAGGGCATAGATAGGGTGAACAGATGTCAGGGGGATGTATTTTATACAGAGGGTGGTGGGGGCTTGGAATGCACTCCCAAGCAAGGTGATTGAGGCGGACATGCTGGGATCGTGTAAGACTTATCTAGATAACCACATGAATAGACTGGGAATAGAGGGATACAAAAGAATGGTCTAGTGAGCACATGAGCAGCGCAGGCTTGGACGGCCAAAGGGCCTGTTCCTGTGCTGTATTGTTCTTTGTTCTTTGTTTTCGCTGGAGTTCAGACGAATGAGGGGGGATCTCATAGAGACTTATAAAATTCTAACAGGATTAGTCAGGGTAGATGCATGGAGGACGTTCCTGACAATGGAGGAGTCCAGAACCAGGGGTCACAGTCTGAGGATACAGGGTAGACCATTTAGGACAGGGGTGAGGAGACATTTCTTCACCCAAAGAGTGGTAAGCCTGTGGAATTCGTTACCACAGGAAGTAGTTGGTGCCAAAACGCTGAATGTATTCAAGAGGCGGCTGGATATAGCACTTGGGGCAAATGGGATTAGAGGTTATGGGGAGAAAACAGGATTAGGCTATTGAGTTGGATGATCAGCCATGATCGTGATGAATGGCGGAGCAGGCTCGAATGGCCAAATGGCCTCCTCCTGCTCCTATCTTCTATGCTTCTATGTTAATACCAGGAATGGGTGGGTTGTCTTGTGAGGAGAGATTGGCGATGTTAGGCTTGTAATCACTAATGTTTAGCAGAATAAGATTGAAATGTGTAAGATCCTGAGGGGTATTGACAGGGCGGATGGGGAGAGGATGTTTCCTCTTGAGGGAGAATCTAAAACTGGGGGTCACTGTTTAAGAATAAGTGTCGCCCAGTTAAGACTGAGAGGAGGATTTTTTTTTCTCTCAGAGGGTTATGAGTCTTTGGAACTCTGTCCTTGAATAGGCTGTGGAAACAGAGACTTTGACCATTTTTAAGTCAGATGTGGACAGATTCTTGATTAATAAGAGAGTGAACATAGAACATAGAACATAGAACAGTACAGCACAGAACAGGCCCTTCGGCCCACGATGTTGTGCCGAGCTTTATCTGAAACCAAGATCAAGCTATCCCACTCCCTATCATCCTGGTGTGCTCCATGTGCCTATCCAATAACCGCTTAAATGTTCCTAAAGTGTCTGACTCCACTATCACTGCAGGCAGTCCATTCCACACCCCAACCACTCTCTGCGTAAAGAACCTACCTCTGATATCCTTCCTGTATCTCCCACCACGAACCCTATTCTTTCTGAATCTACCCTGTCTACCCCTGTTAGAATTTTATAAGTTTCTATGAGATCCCCTCTCACTCTTCCAAACTCCAGTGAATATAATCCTAACCAATTTAGGGCCTGATTTTACCATTTTCAGTCTAAGTGCCGAATCTGAGCGTCAAATAGATCCGAGCCTGGAATCCTCTTTCCAGCGCGCCCATACTTGTTTTGCTGGCTTCGGTCCGATTTGTGCAGTGGGTGGGGCTTAGCGCTGCCAGAACGATCGGAGCTCTGAACTGCACATGCGCAGTTCGAAAAAAAATCCGAAGCAGCGCACCCGGGCGCGGAGAAAAAAGCAGAGAGAGGGGCTCTCTGACCCAGATCATCTAGTGGGAGGGGTGGTGGGGGGTGGGGGGGGGGGGGGGGGTGGGGGTGGGTGAGAGGAGGAGAGGGGGTGTGACAGGTCCATCTGGCTCACCAAGTCAGTTACAATACTGCGTTCAGCATCTGCTGAACCATCTTGGATACAAAGGATAAGGGCATTTGGGTTCTGAATGTAAGCCTTGCTTATGCTAAAAATTATATCCTTGGTGTCGGCAGCCATTCCTGACGTTACAGTACTGATAGCACCAGGAAGATCGACCAGTACCATTCATTATCCTTTGTATCCAAGATGGTTCAGTAGATGCTGAACGCAGTATTGTAACTGACTTGGTGAGCCAGATGGACCCACAAGGCAGAAGGACCATCTTTGTGTTGACCAAAGTGGATCTAGCTGAGGAACATACAGCTTATCTTGCTAACGGAAGGATGGTGGAGGGAGACCAGCGATCGAGGTAGGTTGGGGGTGTGCTCTGCTGGGGGGGGGCCTGCCACTCAGGAGGGTCTGATCCGGGGGAGGGGTCTGCCGGGGTGGTTAGCGGGGGGGTCCATGAAGGATGGTCGGGGAGGATGGTGACTTCACAAGGGCAGAGAGGGCTTTGGAGGTTCCCCTGCAGAATACAAATCCGCTTCGGACTTTTATTCTGCAGTTGCCGAAAGAGCGGATTCGGAACGGGCCAGAAGACGGTAAAGTGGGATTTGGCGGTAGGATTGGGCGCGCGGTTCATTAAGTCAATTTAAATGCATGCCCGAATCGGGTGTTGGTAAAGCCGCGATGTGCTTGGAATCGGGTGCAGATCGCAGTATAGGCCCAACGCCCAACTTTACCGCGATTTCGCGCCTGTTTCGAAGTTTTGGTAAAATCGGGCCCTTAGTCTCTCCTCATATGACAGACCTGCCATTCCAGGAATCAGCCTTTTAAACCTCCCTCTATAACAAGGACATCGTTCCTCAGATAAGGACACCAAAACTGCACACAATACTCCAGGTGTGGCCTCACCAATGCCCTGTATAATTGCAGCAAAGCATCCCTATCCCTCTACTCGAATCCTCTCGCTATGAAGGCCAACATACCATTTGCCTTCTTTACTGCCTGCTGTACCTGTGCGCTTACTTTCAGTGATGATACCCAAGGACTCCAAGGTCTCGTTGAGTATCCGCCTCTCTCAATTTACACCCATTCAAGTAATAATCTGTCTTCCAATTATTGCTACCAAAGTGGATAACCTCACATTTATCCACATCATATGATTGGGTTTGAAAACTCGCCCGAGAAATGGGTCAGGAGCTTTCCCGTTTTCATGCCAGCTGGACACTTAGAAAAAATCCCATAAAATTCCACCCATAATCCTTTTCAAAAACCATGTTGACTATTTAATGATTTTCTGAATGTCCTGCTCTGCACACTCAGTAATACATTCCAACATTTTCCAGTCACAGACGTTAGACTAATTGACCAATCATTTGCTGCTTTCTGGCTCCTTTGTTTGGAGAGAGGTGTTTTGTTTATCATTTTCCAATCCCTCTGGGACATTAGAGAGTGGGAATAAATGGATTCTTTTCAGAGTGGCAGGCAGTGACTAGTGGGGCACCGCAGGGTTCAGTGCTGTGACCCCAGCTATTCACAATATACATTAATGATTTGGACGAAGGAATTGAATGCAATATCTCCAGATTTGCAGACGACACTAAGCTGGGTGGCAGTGTGTGCTGTGAGGAGGATGCTAAGAGGCTGCAGGGTGACTTGGACAGGCTGGCTGAGTGGGAAAATACTTGGCAAATGCAATATAATGTGGATAATGTGAGGTTATCCACTTTGGTGGCAAAAACAGGAAGGAAGATTATTATCTGAATGGTGGCAGTTTAGGAAAAGGGGAAGTGCAACGTGACCTGGGTGTCATGGTGGAGCAGTCGCTGAAGGTTGGAATGCAGGTACAGCAGGCGGTGAGGGAAGCTAATGGCATGCTGGCCTTCATAGCAAGGGGATTTGAGTATAGGAGTAATGATGTCTTGCTGCAGTTACACAGGGGCTTGGTGAGGCTACACCTTGAGTATTGTGTGCAGTTTTGGTCTCCTAGTCTGAGGAAGGACATTCTTGCTATTGAGGAGACAAGTGATGGTTCATCAGACTGATTCCTGGAATGGCAGGACTGACATATGAAGAGAGACTGGATCGACTGGGTTTTTACTCACTGGAATTTAGAAGAATGAGAGGGGATCTCATAGAAACATATAAAATCCCAATTGGTGCGGACAGGCTGGATGCGGGAAGAATGTTCCCAATGTTGGGGAAGTGCAGAACTAGGGGTCACAATCTAAGAATAAGGGGTAAGCCATTCAGGACTGAGATGAGGAAGAACTTCTTCACTCAGAGAGTTGTGAATCTGTGGAATTCACTATCACAGAAAGCTGTTGGGGCCAGTTTGTTAGATACGTTCAAGTGGGAACTGGACGTGGCCCTTGTGGCTAAATGGATTAATGGGTATGGAGAGAAAGTGAGAGTGGGATACTGAAAGTGTATGATCAACCATGATCATATTGAATGGTGGAGCAGGCTCAAAGGGCTGAATGGCCTACTCCTGCACATATTTTCTATGTTTCTATGTTTAGCAGAATCTAGAGAATTTAGGAAGATTACAATGCATTAATATCTTTGCAACTACTTCTTTTAAGACTTGAGGATGCATACCATCAGTCCTAATTTAGTGAAGTTTAATATATTGCCAATGCTTAAGCATGTTATAAAACATAAGAACCTCTGAATACTGCTGCCACTGTTGTTCTTATTGCAAAACACAATTGTCACGATTTATTTGAAACCAGCTATTAAGAGTATTATTTGTATTTGATATGTGGGTGGGTGTGCACTTGCTGATTGAACTGCACCCCCACTATTCCAATGCATCACAGGAGGTGGAATTAGACATTTTTACAGCCACTTATCCCGTTTGAGGTGATGTCAATGGAAGAGATCAGATTTTCAGATCAAAACAACTTCCCTTGATGTTCCTGTTTGTGACTGGGATGCTTCTGACATATGAAGCAGTGCATAATGCATCACGTGTACTAAATCTGCATGAAGCTGTGAAGCCATGTAACTTTCCAAAAGTCAGTTTGTCTGTAATGTGATCAGATGTCATTGGGATGACAAGTTTACATCTTAGGCATTTAAGTCCTTTATCTTTCATATTGACTGGCTCCAGGCTACCGCAGTAAGGGTTAGGGTTAGGGTTAGTGCTAGGATTAGGGTCATGGATAGGCTCAGGGTTATAGTTAGTTTTAGGGTCAGGGTTAGGGTCAGTTTAGATTATGGTTAGGGTTAGGCTTAGGCTAAGCATTGTCATTAGGACAGGGTCTTGGGTTTGGGTTAGGGTTAGGGTTAGGGTTAAGGTTAGGGCTAGGCTTAGGGTTAGGACTCGGCATCGCAGTGGAGACCAGTGCATTGAGTTGGAGTTTTGATGTGGTGACTGGAGGTGAGTTGGATCATCAAATCAATACCAGAATTATTTTTCTTTAAAGAAAACAATATAACTTAACATGGTGGGATTGGGCATGGCTTCAATTTGTTGCCCAAGCTCTACCCCAGTTCATGTGGCAGCAATGAATGCTGATAGAATTCCCGTCTAGCTAGGTAAAGATTGCCGATGTGTCCATTGATTTTATTGTCAGTTGGTGTCATTAAATTAATTAATCAATTAGTTTCCAGTGCAGATTGAGCTGCTTCTGATCAGCTCACTACCAACTCTGATGTAAGTCCCTGATCAACTGAATGCAAAGGATGATAATGTTGGAGATTAAATGTAGCAACAAAGAGAAGAATTTAAAAGAGGTTTAAATGTTCAAATCTTCCAGAAACAGCAGAACACTGACCACTGGGAATGGGGACACTGACCATTGGGAATGGGGACACTGACCATTGGGAATGGGAACACTGACCATTGGGAATGGGGATCACTGACCATTGGGAATGGGGAACACTGACCATTTAGAATGAGGAACATTGATACCTGATAACTCTCTCTCAGTGATTCTGTTTTCTTTCAGCTCTGTTTATTTACCCCTTGGATGAATTCACCACCGTGGTTGGATTTGAAGCAATGATTGCTGGACACATTATAACCGTTCAGCTAAAAGACAAAGCCAAAATAGATTATTGTAATTTGGACACTTGTACCTGCTCATCCGGAACCTGCCAGAATGGCCAAGGTAAAGACCTATAAAGTATTTATTTTGTTTAATTATGATTAAAGCACTATTTCTCTCTTGTATTTCTCAGTTCCACACATCATCCTTTTATTGAGTGAATCTCATCATTACCAACCCAAGTCTCTGCATTAAGTAAACAGCAAAGATTGTAGGGCAAAGATTGACAATACCCGAGGTTGCCTCTCTGTTCTCTCTACTCAGACGTTGAAGGTTAGGGTTAGGGTTCACATGTAAAGTGATTTATCTACATGAAAGTTATTTTGTCAGTGAACCAACAAGTCTTGTGTGTCGTTGGACTGCAGCACAATTAAACCCATCCTATTCTACATTGATGCCAATGTATTCACACTCGACAATGCCGACTGTTTGCTACTTTTCCTCCATTGGAGGGAAGACCAGTTCATTATGTGCTGACAATCGATGGACTCCGGAACTTTCCGATAACGGAGTCAAAGATCCATCCCAACCCCAACAGCTCAGTACAGAACACTGTCGAACATCACTTGGTGTTTTGATCATTGTAGGTCTTCACCCAAGAAATTTTAGCTAGAATTTTATCTGCCATTCATGTTAAAGCCTTATCTTTCTAAGAGCTTTTTGTAAAATTAGTTTTTATGTTCCAATTGAGTTGATATTGATAACAATGACCGGCAGGATGGCAGTCACCTCTGAGCTTGGTGGTGCTGAATTGCCGGTCAGGTAAAATTACCTCTGGTCCCACTCTCTTCCCAGTGTGCTGATGTCAAGTTGCTGTTTTGAACAGCCGGAAGGTCATAAGTCAGAGGTCAGCAAGGTGCATCTTCCAAATACAGAATGAATTCCAATGACATCATTAGGAACTGATAACTATTTGAATCAGAATTCAGTACATTGTGGCCTTCCCATTTTTAACTCCTCTAAGTTGGAAAAGAAAAGTTCTGGCTTCCCCTGCACTCAACTTTCTAACCTTTCCACTTACCCCAACATCACAAAGCACTTATCCAAATGCTAAAATCTCCCTTCCTTTTCTGCCGTGGCTTCCTCCCACTCAACATCCCCGCTGCACCTTAGATATAGCCACATCCTCACTGCACCTTAGATATAGCCACATCCTCACTGCACCTTAGATATAGCCACTCAGCTGCAGGCTGACATCTGATATTTCAGGATCTCAAACTAATGGGATTGGTTGATTCTTTGTCTGCCTCCACTACCCCACGCTTGCCAAACCAATTCCATATCAGCAACTCTGATGTTGGGCATTGATGCAGCAGGAACTAAATGGAAAAGTCACTTGTTACCCCAGACATCAGCTTGTCCAATGGGTCAAAATTCATAAGCTTTGCTCAGGGCATGTGGGAGGGGCTTATTTTGCATCCATTTTGTCTCATGTCACACCTAGATTTACATCAATTTAATAAAATAAAAGTAAAATAATGGCTATTTGTTAAGCTAAAAATGCAGTCCTCTCAACTACCTGATGGGGGCAATCATGAGCCCACACTCGCCATCTGTTGGTGAGAGGACGATTTTGGATCTTCTCGCCCCTTCGCAGGTGATGCCATTAGATTCATGCTCATTCACATAGATTTAAATAGATTTACATATAATTAACCCCCCCCCACCAGATATTGACGCCTTCTCGGATATTCATGTTACATCAGCGCAGATTACAACAGGTTCACCTCGAAGTGAACCTGTCAAGAGGGTCTCTCCAGAGGCGTGAAGGTGAGTATAGCCTCCAGGTGAGAGGGACATGGCAGACAGTGGCCTGGCAATGCCCCCTGGCACTGCCCCTTGGCACAAGTTGGCTCTATCAGAGTGCACAGTGCCAACCTGTGCCAGGGGCAGTGCTAGGGGCAGACCACAGTTGGAACCTGAAGGGGGAGGGAGGATTAATCATTCATATGTCGTGAGCCAGAGTGGGTGTGGGAGCTGGGGAATCCTGCGATGGCTGTTGGGGCGCAGGGAGAGGGGTTGATAATCGGGGGGAAATGGGAGGGTTTGCCGTGGGTTGCACATCTTTGTTGGCGCGTTGAGGTCCTATCCCCCCTTTGATTTTTTTAGCAGAATATCATAAGATCTGGATAGAGAAACAACATTCTGCCATTTCTTTGGTGAGACTCCCCCATGTGTGTTTGTAAAAATAGTCATTGAATAAAATATAATTATTAGCTTTAGCTAAATGTTTAGAAATACTTTGCGCATTATTTTCTTGGAAACAGAATGTTGTTGGAATTGCTTTTCCTTCCAGGTCACTATGTTCTGGATGAAGATTTAGAACGGATCATGTTTGCAGTGGATTTTGGAACCATCCCTCCATTTGAAACTGTGACTGTGCTGATTAATACTTCCTTGGAGTTGCAGACTTTGCCCAACGGGACGGTCAGATTGCTGCTTCCATCCTTGTTTGTACCTAAATTGGCTTCTTCCGGGACCGAGGAACAAAGTTCAATTGAAAATCAGCTCAAAAGGTAAATTACAGACCCATCACATCAGATTCTGTTTGAATCAGCAGTGCAATTTACTTCAAAGCTTGAGTCAGTTTGTTGAACTGATTAGATCACCTTCATTCAAAGTAAATGTCTGATTAGGTGTGAGTTGGCAAAGGGAGAGTTGAATTCTTATTTGGAGCTTTTGCAAAATCCTTTTGATTTTGATTCTGGCCTCTGGATGCATTTCCTGATATGAACAGGGAGCGGTGAGAGTGTGAGATGGAGTTGGAAAAGGGAGAGTTGCAAAAGGTGATCCTGTCACGGATATATTTTCTGTGATTCAAAGGGAATGGAATATAACATTTGGGAAGTCCTGCTAAAACTTTATAAGACACAGTCAGACCACAACTGGAACAGTTTTGGTCTCCTATCTAAGGAAAGATATTCTGGCATTGGAGGCAGTCCGGAGAAGGTTCACTAGGACAGTCAGAGGATACAGCAGGATATAGATCGGTTGGAGACTTGGACGGAGAGATGGCAGATGGAGTTTAATCCGGACAAATGTGGGGTAATGCATTTTGGAAGGTCTAATACAGATAGGAAATATACAGTAAATGGCAGAATCCTTAAGAGTATTGATAGGCAAAGTATTGACAGTTACACTGGTCACTGAAAGTGGCAACACAGGTGAAGAAGGTAGTCAAGAAAGCATGCGGCATGCTTGCCTTCATTGGCCAAGGCATTGAGTTTAAAAATTGGCAAGTCATGTTGCAGCTTTATAGAATCTTAGTTAGACTACACTTGGAATATACTGTTCAATTCTGATTGCCACACTACCAGAAGGATGTGGAGGCTTTAGAGAGGGTACAGAAAAGATTTACCAGGATGTTGCCTGGTATGGAGGGCATTAGCTCTGAGGAGAGGTTGGAGAAACTTGGTTTGTTCTCATTGGAACGACGGAGGTTGAGGGGCAACCTGATAGAAGTCTACAAGATTATGAGGGGCATGGACAGAATGGATAGTCAGAAGCTTTTTCCCTGGGTGGAAGAGTCAATTACTAGGGGCCATGGGTTTAAGGTGCAAGGGGCAAGGTTTAAAGGAGATGTACGAGGCAAGTCTTTTACATAGAGGGTGGTAGGTGCCTGGAACTTGCTGCCGGGGGAGATACAATAGTGACTTTTAAGGGGTGCCTTGACAAATACATGAATAGGATGGGAATGGAGGGATATGGCCCCCGGAAGGGTAGGGGGTTTTAGTTCAGACAGGCAGCATGGTTGGTGCAGGCTTGGAGGACCGAAGGACCTGTTCCTGTGATGTAATTACTTTGTTCTTTGTTTTTGTTCTAGGTTGATCCCCAGGTATGGAGGTATTTTCTTATGAGGAAAGGTTGAGTAGGTTGGGCCTGTACTCCAAGGAGTTTAGCTGAATGAGAGGCGACCTTATTGAGATACATTGGAATCTCAGGGGACTTGACAGGGTCGATGCTGAGAGGTTGTTTCCCCTTGTGAAAGAATCTGGGACCAGAGGGCATCATCTCAGAGTAAGGAGTCATCCATTTAAAACAGAGATGAGGAGGAATTTCTTCTCTCAGATGGGAGTGAATCTGTAGAATTAATAATCTGTCTATCTCAGCCTTGAACATGCTTAGCGACCCTACAAATGTATAAAGGGCAAAAGAGTAGCTAGGGAAGGAATAGGACCTCTTAAGGATCAATAAGGTCATCTATGTGTGGAGTCACAAGTGATAGGTGAGATCCTAAATGAATATTTCTCATCAGTATTTACTGTTGAGAAAGGCATGGATGTTAGGGAACTTGGGGAAATAAATAATGATGTCTTGAGGAGTGTACATATTACAGAGAAAGAGGTGCTGGAAATCGTAAAGCGCATCAAGGTAGATAACTCTTCGGGACCAGATGAAGTGCATCCCAGGACGTTGTGGGAGGCTAGGGAGGAAATTGTGGGTCCTCTAGCAGAGATATTTGATCATCGATAGTCACAGGTGAGGTGTCTGAAGATTGGAGGGTGGCAAATGTTGTGCCTTTGTTTAAGAAGGGCTGCATTTATCTAAATTAAACTCCATCTGCCATTCATCAGCCCACTGTCCCAATTGATCAAGATCCCGTTGTAATTCTAGGTAACCTTCTTCACTGTCCACTATGCCAAACAGGAAGGTGGGGGTATCTACGCCACATGGACTGCAGCGGTTTAAGAAGGTGGCTCACCATCACCTTCTCAAGGGTAATTAAAAGTGGGCAACAAAAAGCTTGCCATTGACACTAACATCCCGAGAATGAATAATATTAAACCATCAAAGAATAGTGCCTAGCAGCCATAAGCTTGAGTATTTAACCCCTGGTGATGCTAGGAGCATTGGGAGTCAAATGGATATAAGGAGTTTTATGATGGGAGGTGTTAAGAGTGAAGGATGAGTGTTGACTGAAGCAGGAGAAGGAAAAATTGCATTTGATTTTTTAGAGGAACAAGATAGGAATGCATGCAAGCTTGGATTCTTTCTCTGATATTGTGTAACACTCATTAATGTACAAACATTCATCTTGTTTAACACTCATAGTAATGTGCAAACTCATTATTCAAACTTATTGTATAATATTAAGTAGAATGGAGACAGGAAAGTTTTGCTTGAATCTATTAAAAAATATATCGAATGCAATATCTAGCTATTGATATTTTCCTGTACATTGTTCCCAGCAAAGACAGACATCGATGTGGTTTCAGTCCTCAGGACCAGAGTGCGAACCTGTTCTACTTGGACAATGAGGTCACTAATCCTACCACGTATGACTTTAGTTTCCAACTTGAAATCAGAGCTCCTTGCTTACTGGCAGGTCAGAATATCAAGCATTTTATATATTCATGTAACAAAACCCTATTGTTTTACAGAATGTCTAGATGGTGGGACAGAGGGGGTGGGTGGTGTGATAATGTGGGGGGTGGTGGGGTTGTCACTGGTGAAGCTTGCACTATCCCAGCTTTTATCTGGTCTAATATTGGAAGTTGGACAAAGAGTAAGAAAGGGCGTTGGTATTTTTATACATACCTGTGTGAATGTTTTTTTAATGCAGCAATTGTTGACTTTTTCTGTACAATTCTTGAGGATAAAAATTATTGCAGAATAGCCAACCACTCAAGTGGCAGAGAGAATGCCAAGGTTGACTGCATAGATGTCCAATCATGTAAAAAGGAGTGAGTTTGTCTATTGGCTCAGTTGTAATATACCCAGTGCTCCTTTCAGACTAGAGGTTCCTATGGTGGTAATGACATTTTAATTTAGTTTTTTAAGTTTCCTTTTGAAATTTTGATTTCTGTCGCAGTGCCGCACCAGAGGCTGTCACCCACTGTCCATTGGTGCATTTTGTTGATCAATTGTTTAATTTTAAAAGAGTATATACCCAGGACTCAGTGCCGAACTGATCGCTAAGAACCAGATAATGTCTCAGTTTCAATTCTCAGTCTGCACTGCGTTAGCCAGTCTCGTCAGAGCAACAGCAGAGACACAACTTGTGACTCCACTGTGCATCAGAGTAGGAAATTGATCAGAATTATCTTCAGCTTGTCCAATACCTCATTCAGAAAGGTGTGTGGAAAAAGTGCTTTTAGGAGCGAGCAAAGACAATGGGCTTGATTTTACCATTCGGGTGCGAAAACGTGGTAAAGTCGGGTGTGAGGCCATTAACGCGATCCGTGCCCAGACAATGATCTGGCCTCACTCCCCCCCCCCACTCCTCCAGGGAATGGTCTGGCCTCACTCACCACCCCCCCCTCCCAGACAATAACCTGGCCTCACTCATCCCCCCCCCACTCCTCCAGGGAATGGTCTGGCCTCACTCACCCGCCCCCCCTCCCAGACAATGATCTGGCCTCACTCACACCACTCCCTCCCCGAGAGAATGAACTGGCCTCACTCACCCCCTCCCCCCACTCCGAGGAACATCTGACCCGCCTCCTCCTCCACCACCACCAGACAACGATCAGCCCTCCCCCCCAACCCCCACCAGAGATACATCTGACCCGCCTCCTCCTCCTCCTCCCCCCAGACCGCCACTTTACTGAAACCCAGGAATGGCGGCGATTCAATTCGTGCCCAAAACTGGCGCAATGGCGATTTAAATGCATTTGAACTGCCCACCCAACTTTATCAACATTTTCCCCTTTACCACTGCGTTCGCCAATCCGGAACCGCGCCGTAATGGACCTGCTGAATAAACGTCTGAATCGGGCGCACCCGCTGCTGAAGAGCGAGTTCAGAGCTTCCAACGGCTCCCTGACTCAGATCAGTTGTGGGGGGGGTGGGGGGGGGGGGGGGGGGGGGGCGCGGGGGGGGGGGGGGGGCGCCGAGGAGGGAGGCGGGTCAGATCATTCTCTGGTTGGGGGGGGTGGGGGAGTGAGGCCAGATTGTTGTCTGGTTGGGGGGAGGAGGAGGAGGAGGCGGGTCAGATGTATCTCTGGTGGGGGGTGGGGGGGAGGGCTGATCGTTGTCTGGTGGGGGGGTGGAGGAGGAGGCGGGTCAGATGTTCCTCGGAGTGGCGGGGGGGGGGGGGAGTGAGGCCAGATCATTCCCTGGAGGAGTGGGGGAGATTTGGGGGGGGGGGGGGAGTGAGGCCAGATCATTGTCTGGGGTGGGGAGGGGGGGGCGGGGGGAGGAGGGAGTCCCGATCGTTTAGTTGTGTTGGGGGGGGGGACAGATAGATCTCCGGTGGGGGGGGGGTCAGATGGATCTCTGGTGGGGGGGGGGGGGGGGGGGGGGGGGGGCGGTGGGGGGGGGGCAGGGGTGGTGATTGATCTGGGTAGTGGGGGGTGGGTAAGGGGGACAGTGATGTGTGTGGGTAGTGGGGGTGGATAAGAGGGACAGTGATGTGTGTGGGAAGTGGGGGGTGGGTAAGGGGGACAGTGATGTGTGTGGGTAGTGGGGGGGTGGATAAGGGGGACAGTGATGTGTGTGGTTAGGGGGGTGGATAAGGGGGACAGTGATGTGTGTGGGTAGTGGGGGGGGTGGATAAGGGGGACAGTGATGTGTGTGGGTAGTGGGTGGGTGGATAAGGGGGACAGTGATCTGTGTGGGTAGTGGGAGGGTGTGGACAAGGGGGACAGTGATGTGTGTGGTTAGGGGGCGGTGGATAAGGGGGACAGTGATCTGTGTGGGTAGTGGGAGGGTGTGGATAAGGGGGACAGTGATGTGTGTGGATAGTGGGGGCGTGGATAAGGGGGGCAGTGATGTGTGTGGTTAGGGGGGGTGGATAAGGGGGACAGTGATGTGTGTGGATAGTGGGGGCGTGGATAAGGGGGAGAGTGATGTGTGTGGTTAGGGGGGGTGGATAAGGGGGACAGTGATGTGTGTGGATAGTGGGGGGGAGTGGATAAGGGGGGCAGTGATATGTGTGTGGGTTGTGGGGGGGGTGGATAAGGGGGACAATGATGTGTGTGGGTAGTGGGGGGGGGTGGATAAGGGGGACAATGATGTGTGTGGGTAATGGGGGTGGGTGGATAGGGGGGACGGTGATGGGGGCCATCGCTCCCGCTTTCTCCGCTTTCTGCGGCCTGGGAGCGATCTGACACGGGCGTGCCTTTTCACATTTATTTCCTCACTTTGCATGCACAGTTTGGAGCTCCGATCGTTTTGGCCGCGCTAAGCCCCGCCCACAGCGCGAATGGGACTGGTGATTTTTTTTCAGGCTGAGTGTGTATGGAGGCGCCTGAAAACAGGTTTCCAAGTCGGATCTGAATTCCGCCCAGATTCAGCACTTAGAATGAAAATGGTAAAATCGGGCCCTGTGTTTAGATTTAAGGACAAGTCAAGTAAAGCATTAATTCAGAAAAGCTGTTGCTGATATGCAGAAGGAGTTTGGCCTCAATATTAACTCACTTCACGATGAGTGGCAGAAAGTGACCCCCAATAGGCCATGGCCTCTGCCAATGGAGAGGGGTCCAAGTTGGGGGGAATTGGATGAAAACATGTTCATGATATTCTACCATGAGAGGATTTCCTAGTTTTCTGTCACCTTCCCCTGGAATGGCTAAGCCGTGCTTATTTGTGTTTAATCGCATTAGTTCCTCCAGATTCCCTTTGTGCCTGCAGACCTGGGCAGTTAGTGCAAAAAGGCTTCTGAATCAAAGAAAAAATCAGAACCAAATCTCAAAGACACATTTCCAGCAAAGAGCCACTGAATAATCATCAGAAATGGCGACTGATATTAAAAGAAAATATCTATGGAGGCAATATTTAGAATTGGTTTTATGATGGACAGAAAGGCAAATTCTAAAATCTTAGAATCATAGAATCCCTACAGTGCAGAAGGAGGCCATTCGGTCCATCGAATCTGCACTGACAACAATCCCATGCAGGCTCTATCCCTGTAACCCTGCTAATCCCCCTGACACTAAGGTCAATTTAGCATGGCAATCAACCTAACCCGCGCATCTTTGGATTTTGGGAGGTAACCGGAGCACCCGGAGGAAACCCACACAGACAGGGGGAGAATGTGCAAACTCCACACAGACAGTGACTCGGGGCAGCACGGTAGCACAGTGGTTAGCACTGCTGCTTCACAGCTCCAGGGACCTGGGTTCGATTCCCGGCTCAGGTCACTGTCTGTGTGGAGTTTGCACATTCTCCTCGTGTCTGCGTGGGTTTCCTCCGGGTGCTCCGGTTTCCTCCCACAGTCCAGAGATGTGCGGGTTAGGTTGATTGGCCGTGCTAAAAAATTGCCCCTTAGTGTCTTGAGATGGGTATGTTAGAGGGATTAGCGGGTAAATATGTAGGGATATGGGGGTAGGGCCTGGGTGGGATTGTGGTCGGTGTCGACTCGATGGGCCGAATGGCCTCTTTCTACACTGTAGGGCTTCTATGATTCTATGACTCGAGACCGGGATCGAACCCGGATCCCTGGTGCTGTGAGACAGCATTGCTAACCACTGTGCCACCGTGCCACCCTTATGTAACGAAATGTAATTTATCTGAGAAAATATTTTCATCCTAACCTGTTCTGCTTTCAATTGAACAAAATTTTGGTTTCAGTCCCAATCGAGAGATATCAGATCCCTTCACAATGTGACTTCACCTGATGAGGTATATCCCAGGACGTTGTGGGAGGCTAGGGAGGAAATTGCGGGTTCCCTAGCCGAGATATTTGAATCATCGATAGTCACGGGTGAGGTGCCTGAAGATTGGAGAGTGGCAAATGTTGTGCCTTTGTTTAAAAAGGGCTGCAGGGAAAAGCCTGGGAACTACAGGCCAGTGAGCCTCACATCTGTGGTGGGTAAATTGTTGGAAGGTAGTTTGAGAGACAGGATCTACAGGCATTTAGAGATACAAGGACTGATTAGGGACAGTCAGCATGGCTTTGTGAGTGGAAAATCATGTCTCACAAATTTAATTGAGTTTAGGTTAGAGGGATTAGTTGGGTAAATATGTAGGGATATGGGAGCAGGGCCTGGGTGGGATTGTGGTCGCTGCAGACTCGATGGGCCGAATGGCCTCTTTCTGTACTGTAGGGTTTCTATGATTTCTATGATTTTTGAAGGGGTAACCAAGAAGGTAGATGAGGGCAGTGCAGTTGATGTTGTCCATATGGTAGGTTGTTGCATAAAGTTAAATCTCACGAGATCCAGGGTGAGATATCTAAATGGATATAAAATTGGCTTCTTGACAGAAGCCAGAGGGTGATTGTAGAGAGTTGTTTTTCAAACTGGAGGCCTGTGACCAGCTGTGTGCCTCAGGGATCAGTGCTGGGCCCACTGTTATTTGTCATTTATATTAATGATTTGGATGTGAATATAGGGGGCATGGTTAGTAAGTTTGCAGATGACACCAAGATTGGTGGCATGGTGGACAGTGAGGAAGGTTATCTTCAATTGCAGCGGGATCTTGATCAATTGGGCCAGTGGGCTGATGAATGGCAGATGGAGTTTAATTTAGACAAATGCGAGGTAATGCATTTTGGTAGATTGAACCAGGGTAGGACCTACTCAGTTAATGGTAGGGTGTTGGGGAGAGTTACAGAACAAAGAGATCTAGGGGTACATGTTCATAGCTCCTTGGACGTGGAGTCACAGGTGGACAGAGTGGTGAAGAAGGCATTCGGCATGCTTGGTTTCATCGGTCAGAACATTGAATACAGGAGTTGGGACATCTTGTTAAAGTTGTACAAGACATTGGTAAGGCCACACTTGGAATACCGTGTGCAATTCTGGTCACCCTATTATAGAAAGGATATTATTGAACTAGAAAGAGTGCAGAAAAGATTTACTAGGATGCTACCAGGACTTGATGGATTGAGTTATAAGGAGAGGCTGAATAGACTGGGACTTTTTTCTCTGGAGCGTAGGAGGCTGAGGGTTGACCTTATAGAGGTCTATAAAATAATGAGGGGCATAGACAAGGTAGATAGTCAATATCTTTTCCCAAAGGTAGGGGAGTCCAAAACTAGAGGTCATAGGTTTAAGGTGATGGGGGAGAGATACAAAAGTGTCCAGAGGGGCACTTTTTTCACACAGAGAGTGGTGAGTGTCTGGGACAAACTGCCAGAGGTAGTAGTGGAGGCCGGTACAATTTCATATTTTAAAAAGCATTTAGATAGTTACATGGGTACGATGTGTATCAAAGGACATGGGCCAAATGCGGGCAATTGGGATTAGTTTAGGGGTTTTTCAAAAAAAGGGCAGCATGGATGAGTTGGGCCGAAGGGCCTGTTTCCATCCTGTAAACCTCTATGACTCTTGTGATTTCAAATAAACCTGTTGGACTATAACCTGTGACCTCTTAACAGATCCATTCAGGACTGAGGGAATGGTGTTATTATAATTGTAGGGCTGGATTCTCCGACCTCACCCATGGCTGGGATTCTCCAGTCCTGCTGCAGTGATGGGAGATTTGGCTGAGCGCCGAATTCTCCATTCTTGCTGGCAGCGATGGCAGGGTGTGAACGGGCAGAGAATTCCGGCCGTAATCTCTAATTTGAAGTTAACTAGAGCTGATGGATCTCCACACAAACTCCCCTCAACTTCAGCCAAAGGGAGCTGGACTCTGTGACACTTGGGAAGGGGGTGGGACTCACCGGCCCCATTCACCGCTAATGGGAATCCCAACGGCACGCTGAATTGGGTGTCGAGGCTAAAACGGGATTGCCGCCGGGTGGCAAACCCACAGTGATTCTCCCGACCTGACCTGCTGGCCCCAATCAGCTTCTGGGCCGGAATCCAATAATTATTCAAAACATCAATTTTAAATGTGATTAGTGGGCTTGAAGCCCAATTCAAAGCCCTTCCGCCATTCGCCCACCTCCCAGCAGGAACTGCACCCAGCGGACTTCGGTGCTGGTCTTGACCAGCGTGCACCTGGCATGTTGGACCCCGATTGATGCCAAGGAGGTAAGTCCATGCGCTCCTCTGCCATTGCCAGCCTGCAAAGGGAGGATCCTACAAGGGTCCTGGGGGTTGGATGAACGTGGTTGGGGGCAAGGGGTTGGCCTCACCACTCTCCCCGGGATGGTGGTCTTGTGGCTGGATTACCCCTTCCAGTCCTGGGCATCATTCTTCTCATGGTGATTTCAAACATCTTTTTGATCAAAATCTTCATTCTAGTTTGTGGACTGTGAAATATTTAAGATATCCTGGTCACTTTAATCTTCATGGTCCCTGAACACCTGGCAGGCTTCCATATCCCAGTAGCTCTGCATTTGTCTCTTTTAGAAGCTACATGCATAAGAAGACTCCTTTCAAGTCTTCTGACTGACAAGTCAGTCACTTTCACGGGTCGGGGCGGCGATTCCCTTCTCCACAACTGCTCACTCAGCCCCATTCTTTTAACACAGTATTTATTTCAAGTCTCTGAGCCTTCATGGAAGGTTCAAGGCCTTTGAAATCTCTTTGAAAGCCTCGTGCCCATTCAATTTCACATCAGTCCTTTTAATTTTCTTTTGATTGACAGCTTAATGGTTTTTAGACAGCATGTAGTCAGCTTTGTTTTTTGATCACTGTTGAATGCATCTCAAGTGCCCCCATTGTTCGTAACCACAATGTTTATATAAAAGAGGAACTGAAAATACCTAGCTCCTTTTGAAGTTGCCTGCAGCTGTGACCATAAGCAGCTGCAGACATTTATAAAACAGTTAAATGCTCCCAGGTCTTCCTGCTCTTAAACCCTATACATGTTATATATATATGTTTACCCCAGCCCAACGCCGGCATCTCCACATCTTAAACTCTATGCCTTGGCTAATAAAGACAAGTACACCATATACCTTCTTATCCACTTTATCCACCTGTCCTGCTACCTTAAGGACCCAGTGTACATGCACACCAAGGTCCCTCTGATCCTTGGTGCTTCCCTCGGTTCATCATGTGTTCCCTTGTCTTGTTTGTCCTGCCCAAGCGCATCACCTCACACTTATCCAGATTGAATTCCATTTGCTATTGTTCTTCCCATCTATATCCTCCTCACTATTAACTGCCGTACCAATTTTCATATCATCTGTGAACTTACTGATCAACCCTCCTACGTTCAAGTCTAAATCATTTATATAAACCACAAACAGCAAGGGCCCCAACACTGACAAAGGGTCATCCAGACTCGAAACATTGGCTCTATTTTCTCTCCACAGGTGCTGTCAGACCTGCTGAGATCTTCCAGCATTTTCTGTTTTTGTCCCAACACTGATCTCTGACGGACAAAGAGTGAAAATCACAACACTTCACAATATCCCAAAAATAAAATAAAATGAATTCTTAGTCTGTGACAGAATCCAAAATTCAACTTTGACCTAATGTAAATACAAGACTTAAACGAGAACTTGGATATCCATCAGACATCTGAATAATATCTTCTTGATCCCTGTGAGTGTGAGTTACATTAAGTTTAAGATGGATCTTGCTACCACACTCTCCCCTAATGAAGCCAGATAATTCAATTTATGTGGAGATATTTAGAATGATTTTTTTTGTGGAGAAGGTAAAAGGTGGTGTGGAAGACACTCAATAATTGACTAATCCTAATCATTATTTCACATTAGGTGAGTAGACCATCCAATATAATTAGGTTTCATTCAATTTCTAAGAAATCTTTATTTGAATTTATTCTTGGGTTGGACAATGATCATGTTGGTCAAACAGCTTGACTAATGTTTTGCATCCAGTGAGATGATAAAACCTGGGATCAAGAGTTTCTTTATCAGATTGTGGCTTTACTTATCCAAACTGCATTGTACTTTAGTGCTAATTGTCAGTGTAAGGACTGTTAAGAACTCGCTGATGTTACCTGCGAGCTTGCCTCAAACCCCAAAGGATAACCTGAAACATTGGTTCTTAGGGTGTACATTTGTTTGGAATGATGTGAAGAACAATGTACAGCCCACTGAGCAACCAGTCAAGTTGTTGTGTAAACAATTAATACAGAGTATTTATTAAAAGAAAAGAGAAATATACAACAAGAAAGATTAATATACACTCTGAATCTTTAGTATATTAATAACTAAACACATCATTTGATTGGAAATTACCTCTTGTTCCCAAAATATACCCATGTTTCCTGAACTCATTAAGACACTCCTTTCCCCAAAAATATCCACTTTTGTAAATATAAATCGAATCCAGTTCCAGGTTACCACACAATACAGCTCCGATGACCAGGTCTGGGAAAACGTCTTTTGCTGATTCAATTAAGGTACAAAACTGCCTCTTTTAGAGGGGAATATCTGCCGTGGATCTAAATGTTAAATGGAACAGGCCCCTGTGGCTCTGATCATTGATGGAACTGGCCTCTCTGAAGATGTTGACCTGTCTGGCTGTTAGATGGAAAACTCGCCTCCTTCCCCACCGAGGTTGCTGGCAGTTAAACTGTTCAGCTCCTTTGAAATCCCATCCTGTGGATTTATCTGTCAATCTCTCAAATTCCTTGCCCTGAAAGTTACCAATTTTGTAAAGCCCTGATCTCTGGTAAACAATGCTTCCAATATTCCAATTGCACCTCGATTTCTCCAGATGCTAATCACGTTATTTGTTTCTTTACTATTTTGTTTTCATGTTAAGTTCATTATTAACCTTGTTAAGATCCAAATTCCTAACTCGCTCCTTCCAATTATGGCTTCCAGATGTGTCAGCAATGTCATTTTGATATGAAGGCTGTTGGTCGTGTATATGCTTGGCCAGTTTTGCATTTAGAAAGTGAAGCTTGCAGTAGATTTAACTGGAAAATATTTTAAAATTAATTTCTTGTATCTATTCCATATATTACAGCCTTTATTCCTTTACAATAACACGAGTGAAGGTGCTGTCTTTCCAATGAATTGTTAACCAGAGAGCACATCTGGATTCCATGGACCTATTCCAGTGTCATGGCCAATATTTATCTCTCAACAAACATCAATAAAATGGGTGTTTGCTCAGAATCTCATTTCTTTTTGTGAGGAGTTAGCTTCCACATTTCCTACTTTTCAACAGGAAATTTGCATGAAAATTTTCCTGGATGTTTTGAGGTTGTGAAGATATCAGTCATTTCCATGAATAAATCTCCATCTGTTACTTTCCACAGGTGTCGAAAGTCCGACTCACTCAATCCGAGCTGATGCAGATCCCTCAGCATTTTCTGCTTCCAGTGTGATGATCACATTGGCTGAGAAACACACCTTTGACAGATCTGTGGAGATTATCATCCATCCCAGCGGTAGGGAACACCGCAGTTTTATTTTCAGTTCAGATTTTTATTTCTTGATTAAATGTACGTAAGGAGTATTATGTAGGAAAGTGTGAAGTTATTCACTTTGGTTGTAAGAACAGAAAAGCAGAATATTTTTTAAAAGGTGTGAAATTTGTTAGTATTGATTTGCAAAGAGACTTGCGTGTTCTTGAACAAGGAATGCAGAAAGTTAGTGTGCAGGTGCTGCAAGCAATTAGGAAGACAAATGCATGTTGGCCTTTATTGCGAGGCGTTTGCAGAACAGGAATAAGCAAATCTTGTGACAAATGTACAAATTTTTGGTCTCCACAATTAAGAAAGAATATAGTTGCGCTGGAGGTGGTACAGTGAAGGTTCACTAGATTGGTCCCTGGGATGAGAAGGTTGTCCTATGATGAGAGACTGAGTAAATTGGGTATTTATTCTCTGGAGTTCTGAAGGGGCTTGACAGGGTAGATGTTGAAAGATTATTTCCGCTGGTTGGGGAATGAGGAGAAAGTTCTTCACTCAAAGAGTTATGAATCTTTGGAATTCTCTACTTCAGAGGGTTGTGGATTCTGCAACATTGAATACATTTGAGGCTGGGATCAATGAATTTTTGGTTTCTCAGGGAATTAAAGGGTGTGGGGAGTGAGTGAGAAAATGGAGTTGAAATCCAAGATCAACCATGATTGTATTGAATGATGAAGCTGACTTGATGGGCCGAATGGTCTACTCCTGCTCCTGATTCTTGAGTTTTTCTGTATTTTTTCAGTATTGCCCAGTGAACAATGAAGTTGATTTTGGAGCTGAAATAATGGTCCAGATGCCCAGTGGCTTAATTTGGAAGAATATGTCCCATATGCTGGTTGTGCAAAATTGGCAATGTCAAATTTTAATCCCTAAGTTAAATGAATGGTTTTAGCTAAGGTGTTGGTAGTTATGCTGCAATTAGCTTCACAAATGAAAAATGTAGATCAATCTTTCAACATCAGATACTTATCAAGTGACTCATAAAAACACAAGAAATAGGAACAGACGATCATGGCTGATCTTGGGCTTTAACTCACTTTATTCGATTACTTGATTCGGGAAGTTCTGAGGATGTGAAAGGTGTGATAGAAATGCAATTCATTCTTTAAGCCACCTGTTAGTGAGACAGTTCTCTATCATTGCTTTAACTAAAACTGTTACAAAAGGTACAGTTTCTCAGTGGGGTTTTATATATCACAAATTAATTCTGCTTCATTGCATAATACTGGATCTAAAATACCTTCGTCCTTAGTCAGTTCCACAACATATTGCTCCAGGAAACTGTCGTGAAAGCATTCTACAAGCTCAATAGTTGAGACTCCAGCACTGATCCTTGTAGCACTCCACTAGTTGCAACCTGACAACTTGAAAATGCCCGTTTACTTTGTTTATGTGACACTACTGAGCCTTTAAGAAATGTACTTTAATCGTATTTTTCTGCAGTTCTTTTAAGAGGCCTTTTGTGCTTGTTGCTGACCTGTCTGAGTTGATGTCCTTTGATTGTTGTTAGAGTCATATAATAAGCTTTCTGTTTATTTTTAATTTGGGCCTAATGCACTCTCCTGGAGTTTACGTGTCTTATGACCCTTTTGAATTGTTGGGGGGGAAGAATGATTGACAGTTTTTTTCTCACAAGAGTTCTTATTTCCAGTTTTGGTTGCTGACTAATTAGGAAGTGTTTGGGCTCCAGGCTGGATGCAGTGTGTTTGGCTGTAATTTTACTGACACGCCCGCCCGAGGCTCGTAAGATCGTGCCCAAGGCCAATGGAGAATGCCGTTTTGTGAGTCTCGCCTGCCCCGATTCTGGGGCGGACATGCCAATAAAATCAGGGCCTTTGTCTCTCTCCCTGGTGTTAGAAATTCTGCTGGCTAATTGGAAGCAGTTTTTCTTGCCTTCCTGGAGTAAAAATTTAGCTGTTGGTGGTTTGCTCACTAGAGCCAAGAAGTGGCTTAATCTCTATCTCGAGATGCTGGATGCTCCAGGGCTGGGAAGTCAGAGATTTAGTTCTCCATCCTAAGGACAGCAAGTGTTGCAGAGCTGGAAAATCCAGCATCGCGTGAGGATTCTTATTTTCTGTGCTAAACCTGGGCCGGGTATATGTTTGCAAGAAGGTTTATTTGGTTGGAACAGTATTTAAAGCTGTTAAGGTTTATACAATATTATGGTTGTTTTTTTTCTTTGTTTGTAATTGGTGGAAGTTAGAACATAGAACATAGAACAGTACAGCACAGAACAGGCCCTTCGGCCCACGATGTTGTGCCGAGCTTTATCTGAAACCAAGATCAAGCTATCCCACTCCCTATCATCCTGGTGTGCTCCATGTGCCTATAACGGCTTAAATTTTCCTAAAGTGTCTGACTCCACTATCACTGCAGGCAGTCCATTCCACATCCCAACCACTCTCTGCGTAAAGAACCTACCTCTGATATCCTTCCTATATCTCCCACCATGAACCCTATAGTTATGCCCCCTTGTAATAGCTCCATCCACCCAAGGAAATAGTCTTTGAACGTTCACTCTATCTATCCCCTTCATCATTTCATAAACCTCTTTTAAGTCTCCCCTCAGCCTCCTCCGCTCCAGAGAGAACAGCCCTAGCTCCCTCAACCTTTCCTCATAAGACCTACCCTCCAAACCAGGCAGCATCCTGGTAAATCTCCTCTGCACTCTCTCCAATGCTTCCACATCCTTCTTATAGTGAGGTGACCAGAACTGCACACAATATTCCAAATGTGGTCTCACCAATGTCCTGTACAGTTGCAGCATAACCCCACGGCTCTTAAACTCCAACCCCCTGTTAATAAAAGCTAACACACTATAGGCCTTCTTCACAGCTCTATCCACTTGAGTGGCAACCTTTAGAGATCTGTGGATATGGACCCCAAGATCTCTCTGTTCCTCCACAGTCTTCAGAACCCTACCTTTGACCCTGTAATCCACATTTAAATTAGCCCTACCAAAATGAATCACCTCACATTTATCAGGGTTAAACTCCATTTGCCATTTTTCAGCCCAGCTTTGCATCCTATCTATGTCTCTTTGCAGCCTACAACAGCCCTCCACCTCATCCACTACTCCACCAATCTTGGTGTCATCAGCAAATTTACTGATCCACCCTTCAGCCCCCTCCTCTAAGTCATTAATAAAAATCACAAAGAGCAGAGGACCAAGCACTGATCCCTGTGGCACTCCGCTAGCAACCTGCCTCCAATCCGAAAATTTTCCATCCACCACCACCCTTTGTCTTCGATCAGACAGCCAGTTACCTATCCAATCGGCCAACTTTCCCTCTATCCCACACCTCCTCAGTTTCATCATAAGCCGACCATGGGGGACCTTATCAAACGCCTTACTAAAATCCATGTATATGACATCAACTGCCCCACCTTCATCAACACACTTAGTTACCTCCTCAAAAAATTCTATCAAATTTGTGAGGCACGACTTGGCCTTCACGAATCCGTGCTGACTCTCCCGGATTAATCCGCATCTTTCTAAATGGTCGTAAATCCCATCCCTAAGGACCTTTTCCATCAACTGACCAACAACCGAAGTAAGACTAACCGGTCTATAATTACCAGGGTCAACATTCGCCACTCTCCAGTCCTCTGGCACCATCCCTGTGGACCGTGGGGACCCAAAGATCAAAGCCAAAGGCTCTGCAATCTCATCCCTTGCATCCCAAAGAATCCTAGGATATATTTCATCAGGCCCAGGGGACTTATCGACCTTCAGTTTATTCAAAAGTGCCAGGACATCCTCCCTCCGAACATCTATTTCCTCCAGCCTATTAGCCTGTAACACCTTCTCTTCTTCAAAAACATGGCCCCTCTCCTTCTCCAACAACTTCCCTACTACGGACGTCAAGCTCACCGGCCTATAATTACCCGGGTTATCCTTGCTACCCTTCTTAAATAATGGGACCACATTTGCTATCCTCCAATCCTCTGGGACCTCACCTGTGTCCAGTGAATCGACAAAGATTTCTGTTAGAGGCCCAGCAATTGCATCTCTCGCCTCCCTGAGGAGTCTAGGATAGATGCCACCCGGCCCTGGGGAAATGTCTGTCTTAATGTTTCCTAAAAAACCTAACACTTCCTCCCTTGTAATTGAGAATTTTTCGAATGGGTCAACACATCTCTCTGAGACCATACCAGTCAACATGCCCCTCTCCTTTGTGAATACATCTATTCTAGACTCCTGCAAAGTATTCGTTTAGGATCTCACCTACTTCCTTTGGTTCTAAGCATAATTCCCCTCCTTTGTCCCTGAGAGGTCCGATTCTTTCCCTAACAACCCTCTTGTTCCTAACGTATGTATAAAATGCCTTAGGATTCTCCTTAATCCTGTCTGCCAAGAATATTTCGTGACCCTTTTTTGCCCTTCTAACTCCCTGTTTGAGTTCTTTTCTACTTTCTCTGTATTCCTCCAGTGCTCCATCTGTTTTTAACTGCCTGGACCTCATGTATGCCTCTTTTTTCTTTTTGATTAGACCCACAATTTCACTGGTTATCCACGGCTCCTGAATCCTATCTTTCCTATCCTTCCTCTTTACAGGCACATGCCTGTCCTGCAGTCCTATCAACTGCTCCTTAAAAGACTCCCACATGCCAGATATGGATTTACCCTCGAACAGCCTCTCCCAATCAACAGCCACCAAATCCTGCCTAATCCGGCTGTAGTTAACCTTCCCCCAATTCAGCACCTTACCCATAGGACAACACTCATCTTTTTCCATGACTATCCTAAAGTTTACAGAATTGTGGTCACTATTTGCGGTAAAATTCCAGAGAATTCTAGAGACGGTAAAATTCTAGCCAGTGAGTGGTGAGCATATTTGTGTTTGATTTTTGGGTGTTGTATTCAGGTTTAAATAGGAAGTGACTTGTGGAATAACAGTTCCTGGGGGTGGAAGAAGTCACGCAGGGTGGTTTACAAAAAGTGACTAAAACAAAGCTTTTGGAATTCACAAAAATGTTGCAGTTGACATTGCCTGACAGTGTCAGGAAGGAGGAGATAATTGTAGTGGTAGCACAGCATTTAAAATAGCCAAAAACACAGTAGAATCATTGGAAATGGCTGGAATTCAATTATAACTGAAACCGCTTGAACGTGAAAAATAATTAAAGTAGCTTGAATTTGAAATAAAAGAATGAGAGAGTAGCAAAAGTAAAAGAAAAGGCAGCCATTGCAGCAGAAAATGCAAGAGAAAGAGGAAAACAAAAAGCACAAGAAATGTGACTGCTTGAACTGCATGCCGGGGAAAAAGAGAAAAAGAGAGAATTTGAAATTCGGGAACTGGAAATAAAAAATGAAAGTCAGTTTCAATTGGCGGCAGTAAAGGACAGGTTGAGAGTAGTGATCAGGACAGTGAGAAAGAGCAACAGCGTCACAGTTAAAGCCTGGTGGGAATCTATTTAAATCTGTCCAAGCATTGCCAAAGTTTGATGAGAAAGATGTAGAAGCCTTTTTCATTTCATTTGTGAAAGTAGCTAAACAAATGAAATGGCCACAGACCCTGTGGGTATTACTGATTCAAACAAAGTTGGTAGGTAGAGCTAGTGAGGTGTTTGCATCACTTTCAGTGGAGGTATCTGGGAATTATGGGAGACTTGTCTATCTTTAGCCCCATCAGCTTGCCCACCACTGCTTCTTTAGTGATAATAGTTTCTAGGTCGTCACCTGCCATAGCTTCCTGTCATCAATTTTTGGCATGTTATTTGTGTCTTCCACTGTGAAGACCGACACAAAATACCTGTTCAATGCCTCAGCCATTTCGTCATTTCCCGTTATTAAATCTCCCTTCTCATTCTCTAAAGGATCAATGTTTACTTTAGCCACTCTTTTTTGTTTTATATATTTGTAGAAACCTTTGCTCTGTTTTTATATTCTGAGCTAGTTTACTCTCATAATCCATCTTATTTTTCTTTACAGCTTTATTCGTGGTTTTCTGTTGACCTTTAAAAATTTCCCAATCCTTTAGTTTCCCACTAATCTTTGCCACTTTGTGGAGATGCCGGCGTTGGACTGGGGTGGCCACAGTAAGAAGTCTCACAACACCAGGTTAAAGTCCAACAGGCTTTTTTGGTAGCACGAGCTCTTGGAGCTCTGCTCCTTCATCAGGTGAGTAGAGAGTTGGGTTCACAAACAGGGCATATATCGATACAGACGCAATTACAAGATAATGTTTGGATTGTGAGTCTCTGTAGGTAATCAAGTCTTTACAGGTACAGACAATGCGAGTGGAGAGAGGGTTAAGCACAGGTTAAAGAGGTGTGAGTTGTCTTAAGCCAGGACATTTAGTAAGTTTTTGAAAGCCCAAGCATGTCATAGAGGTTACAGGTAGTGTGACATGAATCCAAGATCCCGGTTGAGGCCGTCCTCATATGTGCGGAACTTGGCTATCAGTTTCTGTTCGGCGATTCCGCGTTGTCGTGTGTCTTGAAGGCCACCTTGGAGAACGCTTACCCGAAGATCGGAGGAAAAATGTCCTCGACTGCTGAAGTGTTCCGGACAGGAAGGGAACACTCCTGCCCAGTGATTGTCGAGCGGTGTCCATTCAGCCATTGTGGGAGCATCTGCATGGTTTCCCCAATGTACCATGCCTCGGGAAATCCTTTCCTGCAGTGTCTCAAGTAGATAATGTTGGCCGAGTCGCATGAGTATATGCCATGTACCTGGTGGATGGTGTTCTCACGTGAGATGATGGCATCCGTGTCGATGCAGAGGTTGCTGTGGCAGGGTTGTGTGTTGTCGTGGTCACTGTTCTCCTGAAGGTTGGGTAGTTTGCTGTGAACAATGGTCTGTTTGAGGTTGAGTGGTTGTTTGAAGGCAAGTAGTGGTGATGTGGGGATGGCCTTGGCAAGATGTTCGTCTTCATCGATGACATGTTGAAGGGTCTGAAGAAGATGTCATAGCTTCTCTGCTCCGGGGAAGTACTGGACGACGAAGGGTACTCTGTCCACCGTGTCCCATGTTTGTCTTCTGAGGAGGTCGGTGCGGTTTTTCGCTGTGGCGCGTTGGAACTGTCGATCGGTGAGTTGAGCGCCATATCCTGTTCTTATGAGGGCATCTTTCAGCGTCTGGAGATGTCTGTTGCATTCCTCCTCTTCTGAGCAGATCCTGTGTATACCGAGGGCTTGTCCGTAGGGGATGGCTTCTTTAACGTATTTAGGATGGAAGCTGGAGAAGTGGAGCATCATGAGGTTATCCGTGGGCTTGCGGTACAGTGAGGTGCTGAGGTGACCGTCCTTAATGGAGATGCGTGTGTCCAAGAATGCAACCGATTCCGGAGAGTAGTCCATGGTGAGTCTGATGGTGGGATGGAACTTGTTGATGTCATCATATAGTTGTTTCAGTGACTGTTCGCCATGAGCTCAAAGGAAGAAAATGTCATCGATGTATCTTGTGTATAGCATCGGTTAAGACAATTCACACCTCTTTAACCAGTACTTAACCCTCCTTCCACTCGCATTGTCTGTACCTGTAAAGACTTGATTACCTGTTAAGACTCGCATTCCAACCATTATCTTGCTATTGAGTCTGTGTCTATATATGCCCTGTTTGCGAACCTAACTCGCTACTCACCTGATGAAAGAGCAGTGCTCCGAAACCTCGTGCTACCAAATAAACCTGTTGGACTTTAACCTGGTGTTGTGAGACTTCTTACTTTGCCAATTAGTATGCATTTTCTTTCAATTTGATATCCTTCTTTATTTCCTTAGATATCCATTGCTGATTTCTCTTTTTCTACAGTCCTTCCTTATTACTGGTATATACTTCTGCTGAGCACTGTAAAAAATCACTTTGAAAGTCCTCCACTGTTCCTCAATTGTCCCACCATAAAGTTTTTGCTCCCAGTCTACCTTAGCCAACGCCTCTCTCATCCCTTTGTAGTCTCCTTTGTTTAAGCATAAGACACTGGTATTGGATTTTAACTTCTCACGCTCCATCTGTATTTTAAATTCAACCATACTGTGACCGCTTCTTCCAAGAGGATCCCTAACTGTAAGATCATTAATTATTCCTGTCTCGTTACACAGGACCAGATCTAGGATAGCTTGCTCCCTCATAGGCTCCATTACTGTTCAAGGAAACTATCGTGGATGCATTCTATGAATTCCTCCTCAAGGCTGCCTTGACCGACCTGGTTTGACCAATTGACATGTAGATTAAAGTCCCCCATGATAATTGCTGTACCGGTTTTACATGCATCAGTTATTTCTTTGTTTATTTCTCGCCCCACCATAGAACCATAGAACCATAGAAAATTACAGCTCAGAAACAGGCCTTTTGGCCCTTCTTGTCTGTGCTGAACCATTTTATGCCTAGTCCCACTGACCTGCACTTGGACCATATCCCTCCACACCCCTCTCATCCATGAACCCGTCCAAGTTTTTCTGAAATGTTAAAACTGACCCCGCATTTACCACTTTATCCGGCAGCTCATTCCACACTCCCACCACTCTCCGCGTGAAGAAGCTCCCCCTAATATTCCCTTTAAACTTTTCTCCTTTCACCCTTAACCCATGCCCTCTGGTTTTTTTCTCCCCTAGCCTCAGCGGAAAAAGCCTGCTTGCATTCACTCTATCTATACCCATCAAAATCTTATACAACTCTATCAAATCTCCCCTCAATCTTCTACGCTCCAGGAAATAAAGTCCCAACCTATTCAATCTCTCTCTGTAACTCAGCTTCTCAAGTCCCGGCAACATCCTTGTGAACCGTCTCTGCACTCTTTCAATCTTATTTACATCCTTCCTGTAACTAGGTGACCAAAACTGTACACAATACTCCAAATTCGGCCTCACCAATGCCTTATATAACCTTACCATAACACTCCAACTTTTATACTCGATACATAGAACATAGAACATAGAACAGTACAGCACAGAACAGGCCCTTCGGCCCACGATGTTGTGCCGACCTTCATCTGAAACCAAGATCAAGCTATCCCACTCCCTACCATCCTGGTGTGCTCTATGTGCCTATCCAATAACCGCTTAAATGTTCCTAAAGTGTCTGACTCCACTATCACTGCAGGCAGTCCATTCCACACCCCAACCACTCTCTGCGTGAAGAACCTACCTCTGATATCCTTCCTATATCTCCCACCATGAACCCTATAGTTATGCCCCCTTGTAATAGCTCCATCCACCCGAGGATACTCCGATTTATAAAGGCCAATGTACCAAAGGCACTCTTTACGACCCTATCCACCTGTGACGTCACTTTTAGGGAACTCTGTACCTGTATTCCCAGATCCCTCTGTTCAACTGCACTCTTCAGAGTCCTACCATTTACCCTGTACGTTCTTCTTTGGTTTGTCCTTCCAAAGTGCAATATTCACACTTGTCTGCGTTAAATTCCATTTGCCATTTTTCAGCCCATTTTTCTAGTTGGTCCAAATCCCTCTGCAAGCTTTGAAAACCTTCCTCACTGTCCACTACACCTCCAATCTTTGTATCATCAGCATGTCATTATTTGGTGGCCTATAGACTACGCCTATCAGTGACTTTTTCTCCTTACTATTTCTAATTTCCACCCAAATGGATTCAACTTTTTTTCCATAGAATCTATATCATCTCTCACTACTGCCCTGATGTCATCTTTAAATATCAGAGCTACACCACCTCCCTTACCTTCCTGTCTGTCTCACCGAACAGTCTGATACCCCGGGATATTTAACTCCCAGTCGTGGCCATCCTGCAACCATGTCTCTGTAATGGTCACTAAATCATACGCGTTTACGATGATTTGTGCCGTCAACTCATTTACCTTGTTTCGAATGCTATGAGCATTCAGATAAAGTGCCCTTATGCTAGTTTTTGTACCTTCTTCTTGAATCCTAACACTTCCATTAATAACATCTCCTAATTTCTTCTCCCTTTTAACTGTTTTCGTAATTTTCCATGTGGTTGAAACCTTCTCCCCACATGCGAACCTGCTGCTTTGCTTCCTATTAACTGTTATACTTCTCATAGTTTACCCTTCCCTTCCCCCTTTAAACCGTTGGTTTAAAGTCCTTGTGACCATCCTATTTGTCCTTTCTGCTAGAACACTCATCCCAGCTCGGTTCAGGTGAAGAGCATTCCAGTGGTACAGATCTCTCCTGCTCCAATACTGATGCCAATGCCCCATGAAATGAAACCTCTCTTTCCCGCACCACTCCAGTGTACTGTTATACAAATGCTATTTAAAGATTAAATTTGTTCATGTTTTACCAAGCTGCTGTGAGGCCCTCTCTTTGCTGCCAATACGATGACTCATTCCAACAGCATCCATCCTGAAAAAACTCTGCATTTATATGAAAAATGCTCCACCTTGTCCCTGTCTCCACCATCTGCCCTTGCATGTTTACTTGTGAGAAATGAGTCACCAAGTGAAAAGTCAACTATCTCTTTACCTGAATTCTGAAAGGTGGAATCAGAGTAAGAGGTAATGGAAGAAAGTCTAAATTAGATTTGCAACACAGAGTATGGGAAATAAGTGGACCAAAAAGTGGATTCAAGAATGGAGACAGGGGCCTTCCCTGCCTGAGGTATTAAATGAATACTTTCCATCTGTCTTTGTCAGATGATGTTACCAAAGTCATAGTGAAAGAGTCGGTAACTGAGATGATCTGATAAATTGGAGATAGTAAATAGGCTGGCTCTACTTACAGTTGAGAAGCCACCAGGACTGGGTGAGATGCATCTCATAGAATGGTACAGTGCAGAAGGAGGCCATTCAGCCCATCATGTCTGCACCGACCACAATCCCACCCAGGCCCTATCCCCATAACCCCATGCATTCACCCTAGCTTGTCCCCCTGACACTAAGGGGCAATTTAGCATGGCCAATCCACCTAACCCGCACATCTTTGGACTGTGGGAGGAAACCGGAGCACCCGGAGGAAACCCATGTTGACACAGGGAGAACGTGCAGACTCCACACAGACAGTGACCCAAGCTGGGAATCGAACCCGTGTCCCTGGCACTGTGAGGCAGCAGTGTTAACCACTGTGCCACTGTGCCGCCCCTAAACTAATGATACTGAGCTTAGTAAAATAGAAATTGTGGAGCTACGGGCCATTATTTCTCAATACTCTTTAGATACAGGAGAAATGTGAGAGGACTGGAGTATTGTGAGGATAAAGCCAGGCAATTATAGATCAATCAGTTTTATCTTGTTATTGGAATTCTGTGAGAAATACTAATCTGGGCTAAATTCACAGTTAATAACCTGGCAAGTGTGGATTAATTATAAAAGAAGCAAATTATACGAGTTAACTAAAGGGTTGATGAAGGTTAACTGGTTGTTTTTGGCAAACATGAACTTTCAAAAGATATTTCATAAAATGTTAGATAACAAGTTTATCAGAAAAGTCCATGGAATAAAAGGGACAGTGTTGGCAGAGAGAGAGAAGACATGAAACAGAGGGCCCGATTTGACCATCGTGTCACGCCCGTTTTTGGGCGTGAAAACATGATAAAGTCGTGTGTGAGGCCATTAACGCGATCCGCGCCCACATCCGCGCAGATGCCCATTTTACCAAGGCCCGAAAATGGCCGCGATCCGATTCGTGCCCGAAACAGGCACAACGATGATTTAAATGTATTTGCATGCATTTAAATTGAATTAATGAACTGCCCGCCCAACTTTATCAGCATTTCCCCCTTTACCATCATGTTCACGCGTCCAGATTCGGGACGAAACAGACATGCTCGGCAAAGGTCTGTTTTGAGGGCTCCAGCTTCTGAAGAGGTAAGTTCGGAGCTTCCAATGGCTCTCTAACTCAGATTGGGGGAAGGGAGGCGGGTCAGGTCATTCTCTGGTGGGGAGGAGGGAGGAGGAGGCAGGTCAGATTTATCTCTGGTGGGGAGGGAGGGAGGGAGGAGGGAGGCCAGATCGTTGTCTGATGCGGGGAGAAGGGAGGAGGGAGGCCAGATCATTGTCTGGTGGGGGGAGGGGTGACCAGATCGTAGTCTGGTTGTGGGGTGGGGGGAGGGAGGCCACATCGTTGTCTGGTGGAGGGGAGGGGGGGGGGGGGGGGAGACAGGCCCGAATTTTCTCTGGTGGGTGGGGGGGGGAAGGGAGGCCGATCGTTGTCTGAAGGGGGTGGGGGAGGGAGGACAGAGGCCCGATCATTCTTTGGAGGAGGGGGGGCGGGGAGGAGGGAGGCCAGATCATTCTCTGGGGTGGTGGGGGGCGGGGGAGTTAATTCCAGCCCATCACATTTCTAATTCTGATCATTCCTGCCATAAATGCTACTTAGATTATATTTCACTTGCCATGAATGTTGTTTTTTTTTCCCCTACACCAGCAAGTTCAGAAGGAGTAGAAATTATCATTACCATATCCCAAATTATCTTCTAAACTTGGAAATGCAGCTCTTACAATTTGCTGCAAGTTGCTAAACACAATTGCAAAGGTTTTTGAATCAAGCAATGGTTATTTGTACACACACCGATATGTTTCATTACACAACTTCAATAAAGGCCTGGATATGTACCTGGGTGGATTTTGCAAGTACAGGCAGCAGAGAGAAGGGATTCCACAGCTATAATAGTGCATGTGCACTTAATGAGTGAAACTGTCAAAGTACTCTTAGAAGGCTGAGGGGGGATCTTATAGAGACCTATAAGATAATGAAGGGGCTGGATAGGGTAGAGGTGGAGAGATTCTTTCCACTTAGAAAGGAAGCTAGAACTAGAGGGCACAGCCTCAAAATAAAGGGGGGTCGGTTTAGGACAGAGTTGAGGAGGAACTTCTTCTCTCAGAGGGTGGTGAATATCTGGAATTCTCTGTCCACTGAAGTGGTGGAGGCTACCTCGTTGAATATGTTTAAATCACGAATAGATGGATTCCTGATCGGTAAGGGAATTAGGGGTTATAGGGATCAGGCGGGTAAGTGGAACTGATCCACTTCAGATTAGCCATGATCTTATTGAATGGCGGGGCAGGCTCGAGGGGCTAGATGGCCTACTCCTGCTCCTATTTCTTATGTTCTTATGTTCTTACTCGGTGTGAGTATGTGAAATATACTGGGAGGGAGGCCAGATGGATCTCTGGTGGGGGGTAAGGGGGGGTCTGCTGCCTCTCTGCGGGCGATTAGTGGGGTAAGGGGGGCAGAGGGTCGCGATCGGTCTGGGTAGCGGGAGCGAGGGTGGATAAGGGTGACAGTTATGTTGTAGGGGTGGGGTGATGTCTGTGGGGGCCATCGCTCCCACTTTTCACTCCTGGGCCGCTTTATCCGCTTTTTGTGGCCCGGGAGCGATGTGACAGCGGCGCGATTTTCAAATGTTTTTCTTCACTGCGCATGTGCAGTTCAGAGCTCCGATTGTTTCAGGCGCAATAATCGTCCCGTCCACGGCGCGATTCAGACTCACGATTTTTTTTCAGGTAGAGTGCATATGGGGGGCGCCTGAAAGCAGATTTCCAAGTCGGATCTGAATCATGTCCAGATACAGCACTTAGAATCAAAATGGTAAAATCAGGCCCAGAGAGTAGTGATTAAGTGTTGTTTTTTGGGCTGCAGGAATGTATATCGCGAGTTCCCCTTGGCATTAGAACAATTGCTTTTCTTCATCTAGATGAATGATCTGAATTTGGATTTGCCGAGTAAAATTAAAAAATTAACAGAAAGTATTGTGAACTATGAGGAGGATAGTGAGAACTGTCGGGCTGGTGAAACGGGCAGTGACGTGGTGAATGAATTTCATAGAAATCATAGAAACCCTACAGTGCAGAAGGAGGCCATTCAGCCCATCGAGTCTGCACCGACTACAATCCCACCCAGGCCCTACCCCCACATATTTACCCGCTAATCCCTCTAACCTACACATCCCAGGACTCTAAGGGACAATTTTTAACCTGGCCAATCAACCTAACCCGCACATCTTTGGACTGTGGGAGGAAACCGGAGCACCCGGAGGAAACCCACGCAGACACGAGGAGAATGTGCAAACTCCACACAGACAGTGACCCGAGCTGGGAATCGAACCCGGGACCCTGGAGCTGTGAAGCAGCAGTGCTAACCACTGTGCTACCGTGCCGCCCTATTTAATTTAACGTCGAGAAGTGTGAAGCTATTCATTTTGATTAGAAGAATGTGGAGAGAAAATATCAAATAAAAGATACAATTTGAATATGAGTGCAGAAACAGAAAGAAGTGGAGACATATCATTGGAGCTTTCAGGACACTTTGAGATAGGAGTTAACATTGTGTATATAATCTTGGGCTTTATAATTAGGGGTGTCAAGTACAAAAGCAAATTTGAACCTTTATGAAACATTAGTTCTGCCTGAACAGAAATATTCTCCCTATTTCTTAGGAAGGATGAGAAGATATTAGAAATGATGCAGAAAAGACTTACAAGGATGCTTCCAGAATGAGAGATTTCAGGTGGGATTCTCTGATCTCATTCTCCCTGCCTCACTGCCAGCAAAAATGGAGAATTTGGCATTCAGCCAAAGCTCCATTCACTGTTGCAGCCCCAGAGAATCTCAGCCGCTGCTGAGGTTGAGGATTTTGGTGGTCATTAATGTGGTTATATGTTCCCTGTGTAGACTGATAACTTTTAAAAAAGGATATGAAATTTCCTGTGACCAATGCAAAGGACAAGATGTCACATTTTAATATTATTATAATAAACAAACTAAAATCAACCTTGACTAAAATTAGCATAATGGCAAAAACTGTGGATGCTGGAATTGGAGAGAAACACAGAAAATATTGGAAAATCAATGGGTCTGGCAACATCTGTGGAGAGAGAAAATAGAGTTAATGTTTTGCGCCTGTGTGACTCAGAGCTAAAGAGAGGGAGAAACATGATGGATTATATATTGTATAAGAGGAGGTGGAGCAGAGTAGAAGATCGGTGATTGGTGGGAGCTAGGAGAGATTGCAACAAAGATGTGTAGGTCATGAGATAGAGGAAACATTAATGGCAGGAGAAGTGTTAATTGTTGCATAACTGTAAGATATCCCAATGTGTTAATGGGAGAAAAATGCCAGTGTTCAGAGAAAGCAAAACTAAAGAGCAAGTGACAGATGATCCAGTGGGGGAGGGAAGGGAGTGTATTCTTTGGGCCAAAAAATGTTTCATATAGTTAAAAGCAGGTCAAGATGGAGCAGAAAGGTCACAGTCTAAAGTTGTTGAACTCAGTCTTGAGTCCTGAGGTAATGAGCCTAATTGGGTGATGAGATGCTGTTCCTCCAGTGACTGCTTTGTACAACACCTTTGCTCAGCCCACACGCATAGCTCCAACATTCCGGCGGCTGCTATTTCAACTCACCAGCTTGTCTGATGCCTGTCTTTGGCCTCCTGCAATTCTCCAGTGAAGCCCAATGCAAACATTTTGAATAAGAGTTACATTCACTATTTGTTCCACTGGAGCAAGCTGAGAGGGAGTGATTGGAGGCAGCAGTGCTGGTGAGAGATTGATTGAATTGTTTGTTTATTTAATTAGTCAGCTAGTGTGTGTTTTTTTTTGGCCTTTACTTTTGTAGTAGTATTTTAAGTTTAAAGTGAAAACTGGAAGTGGGCTGCTAAGGAGTCTGGGAAGGGTTTTTTAAGCGCGCAAAGTACAAAAGGTAGGCTGCAGTATACAGCGGGCAGCGTCGGGAGCGGGCAGTGGAGTGTGTGGGAAGCAGAGTGTGAGCCATAAGGCTTTGGCTCACAGGGCTTGAGTGTGTCGGAAGCAGAGTGTGAGCTATAAGGCTTTGGCTCACAGGGCTTAGGCAGAAAGGGCGAGCAGGGGTGAGTTTAATTCATTTTTGCTGTTTCTACCTGGTACTGGCAAGGTATCTAGAGGGGATGGGTGTGCAGGCAGTGCTATGTTCCTCTTGCACTATGTGGTGAGGGACAACGACAGTGTCCCTGCTGATTACATCTGTGGGAAGTGCACCCATCTGCAGCTCCTCCAAAACCGTGTTAGGGAACTGGAGCTGGAGTTGGATGAACTTAGGATCATTAGGGACGCAGAGGTGGCCATAGACAGAAGCTTTAGGGATACAGTTACTCCGAGGAATGAAAACAGATGGGTGACGGTGAGAGGGGCTGGGAGGAAGCAGTCCGTGCAGGGATCCCATGTGGTCGTTCCCCTTAGCAACAAGTATTCCGCTTTGGATACGGTTGAGGGAGACGACATACCAGTGGTGAGCCGCAGTGAGAGGATCTCCAGCACTGTGTCCGTCTCTGTGGCTCGGGAGGGTAAGGGGCAGAGCGGGAGGGCAATAGTTATTGGGGACTCATTAGTTAGAGGGATAGATAGGAGGTTCTGTGGCAGCAAAAGAGACTCACGGATGGTATGTTGCCTACTGGATGCCAAGGTCCGTGACGTCTCAGACCATGTTTTCCGGATTCTGAAGGGGGAGGGGAAACAGTCACAAGTCGTGGTACACATTGGTACCAATGACATAGGTAAGAGAAGGGACGGGGATTTAAAGCAGGAATTTCTGGAGCTGGGCTGGAAGCTGAGAGCCAAGACAAAACATGTGGTCATCTCTGGTACGTTGCCGGTGCCACGTGATAGTGAGTTGAGGAACAGGGAGAGAGTGCAGTTAAACATGTGGTTGCAGGGATGGTGTAGGAGGGAGGGTTTCAGATACGTGGATAATTGGAGCACATTCTGGGGAAGGTGGGACTTCTACAAACAGGACGGGGTGCACCTGAACCAGAGGGGCACCAATATCCTAGGAGGGAAATTTGTTACGGCTCTTCAGGGGGGTTTAAACTAATTTGTCAGGGGAGTGGGAAAAGGAGTTGTAGTCCAGAAGTCAGTGAGGGTGGTGAGGTACTGGGGAAGGTATCAGGGTCAAGGGTGGGTACCGGTAGACAGGAAGGTGGGTTGAAGTGTGTCTACTTCAATGCAAGGAGCATCCGGAACAAGGTAGATGAACTTGGGGCGTGGATTAGTACTTGGGACTATGATGTTGTGGCCATTACGGAGACGTGGGTAGAACAAGGACAGGAATGGTTGTTGGACGTTCCGGGGTATAGATGTTTCACTAAGTGCAGGGAAGCTGGTAAAAGAGGTGGAGGAGTGGCATTGTTAATCAAGGATAGTTTAACGGCTGCGGAAAGGCACTTCGAGGGGGATCTGCACACTGAGGTAATATGGGCTGAGGTTAGAAATAGGAAAGGAGCGGTCACGTTGTTAGGAGTTTACTATAGGCCCCCAAATAGTAATAGAGATGTGGAGGAAGAAATTGCTAAGCAGATTATGGATATGTGTGGGGGTCACAGGGTAGTTGCCATGGGGGACTTTAACTTTCCAAATATTGATTGGAACCTTTGTAGGTCAAATAGTTCGGATGGGGCAGTTTTTGTGCAGTGTGTGCAGGAGGGTTTCCTGACACAATATGTGGATAGGCCGACAAGAGGCGAGGCCACATTGGATTTGGTACTGGGAAATGAACCGGGCCAAGTGTTAGATTTGGTTGTGGGAGAGCACTTTGGAGATAGTGACCACAATTCGGTGTCTTTTGTTATTGCAATGGAGAGGGATAGGGCCGTACGGCAGGGCAAGGTTTACAATTGGGGGAGAGGTAATTATGATGCGATTAGGAAAGAATTAGGGGGCATAAGTTGGGAACAGAAACTGTCAGAGAAAGGAACTAATGAAAAGTGGAACTTTTTCAAGGAACAAATACTGGGTGTCCTTGATAGGTATGTCCCTGTCAGGCAGGGAGGAAATGGCCGAGTGAGGGAACCATGGTTCACGAAAGAGGTGGAATGTCTTGTGAAAAGGAAGAGGGAAGCTTATGTAGGGATGAGGAAACAAGGTTCAGATGGCTCGATTGAGGGTTACAAGTTAGCAAGGAATGAGCTGAAAAAGGGGCTTAGGAGAGCTAGGAGGGGACACAAGAAGTCCTTGGCGGGTCGGATCAAGGAAAACCCCAAGGCTTTTTACTCTTATGTGAGGAGTAAAAGAATAACCAGGGTGAGGTTAGGGCCGGTCAAGGACAATAGTGGGAACTTGTGTATGGAGTCAGTAGAGATAGGCAAGGTGATGAATGAATACTTTTCTTCGGTGTTCACCAAGGAGATGGGTCTTGTTTTTGAGGAAGAGAAGGTGTTACAGGCTAATAGGCTGGAGGAAATAGATGTTCGGAGGGAGGATGTCCTGGCAGTTTTGAATAAACTGAAGGTCGATAAGTCCCCTGGGCCTGATGAAATGTATCCTAGGAGTCTTTGGGAGGCAAGGGATGAGATTGCAGAGCCTTTGGCTTTGATCTTTGGGTCCTCGCTGTCCACGGGGATGGTGCCAGAGGACTGGAGAATGGCGAATGTTGTTCCTCTGTTTAAGAAAGGGAATAGAAATGACCCTGGTAATTATAGACCGGTTAGTCTTACTTCGGTGGTTGGTAAATTGATGGAAAAGGTCCTTAGCGATGGGATTTACGACCATTTAGAAAGATGCGGATTAATCCGGGATAGTCAGCACGGATTCGTGAAGGGCAAGTCGTGGCTCACAAATTTGATTGAATTTTTTGAGGAGGTAACTCAGTGTGTTGATGAAGGTAGGGCAGTTGATGTCATATACATGGATTTTAGTAAGGCGTTTGATAAGGTCTCCCATGGTCGGCTTATGATGAAAGTGAGGAGGTGTGGGATAGAGGGAAAGTTGGCCGATTGGATAGGTAACTGGCTGTCTGATCAAAGACAGAGGGTGGTGGTGGATGGAAAATTTTCGGATTGGAGGCAGGTTGCTAGCGGAGTGCCACAGGGATCAGTGCTTGGTCCTCTGCTCTTTGTGATTTTTATTAATGGCTTAGAGGAGGGGGCTGAAGGGTGGATCAGTAAATTTGCTGATGACACCAAGATTGGTGGAGTAGTGGATGAGGTGGAGGGCTGTTGTAGGCTGCAAAGAGACATAGATAGGATGCAAAGCTGGGCTGAAAAATGGCAAATGGAGTTTAACCCTGATAAATGTGAGGTGATTCATTTTGGTAGGACTAATTTAAATGTGGATTACAGGGTCAAAGGTAGGGTTCTGAAGACTGTGGAGGAACAGAGAGATCTTGGGGTCCATATCCACAGATCTCTAAAGGTTGCCACTCAAGTGGATAGAGCTGTGAAGAAGGCCTATAGTGTGTTAGCTTTTATTAACAGGGGGTTGGAGTTTAAGAGCCGTGGGGTTATGCTGCAACTGTACAGGACCTTGGTGAGACCACATTTGGAATATTGTGTGCAGTTCTGGTCACCTCACTATAAGAAGGATGTGGAAGCGCTGGAAAGAGTGCAGAGGAGATTTACCTGGATGCTGCCTGGTTTGGAGGCTAGGTCTTATGAGGAAAGGTTGAGGGAGCTGGGGCTGTTCTCTCTGGAGCAGAGGAGGCTGAGGGGAGACTTAATAGAGGTTTATGAAATGATGAAGGGGATAGATAGAGTGAACGTTCAAAGACTATTTCCTCGGGTGGATGGAGCTATTACAAGGGGGCATAACTATAGGGTTCGTGGTGGGAGATACAGGAAGGATATCAGAGGTAGGTTCTTTACGCAGAGAGTGGTTGGGGTGTGGAATGGACTGCCTGCAGTGATAGTGGAGTCAGACACTTTAGGAACATTTAAGCGGTTATTGGATAGGCACATGGAGCACACCAGGATGATAGGGAGTGGGATAGCTTGATCTTGGTTTCAGATAAAGCTCGGCACAACATCGTGGGCCGAAGGGCCTGTTCTGTGCTGTACTGTTCTATGTTCTATGTTCTATTTCCCAATTTCACAGAACCTTCCCTGAATCGAGTGAATTTTGGAAAGTTAAAACCAACCCATAACTATCTCATGAGCCATTCTTTTAAGTTCTTTGGGACCTGGACACTTGTCAGCCTACAGTTCCAACAATTTGCGAAGTACCACTTCCCTGGTGATTGTGATTTTCTTGAGTTCCTCTCTTTCTACCTAACAATTCCTGCTTTACGGCTAGTTGTCTTCAAGAAGGTAGTGGTGAACTGCCTTTTTGAACCGCTGCAGTCCCTGTGATGCAGGCCCATCCACAGTGCTGTTAGGAAGGGAGTTCCAAGATTTTGACCCAGTGACAGTGAAGGAATGATGATATAGTTCCGAGTCAGGAAGGTGAGTGACTTAAGAAGAACTTTCAGGTCTTGGTGTTCCCAGATTCAGAATAAGTGATTCTTAACTGCTATCAAAGAGTAATCAGGGATGGGCAACAGATGCTGGCACTGCAGGATGCTCACATTTCATAAAAGAATAAAAAAAACATTTCAATCCTTGATGCATTTTTCAACATCACTTTAGGCAGAGCACAATGAATGATAAAAAGAAAGCTTGAATTTAAGTAGCACCTGTCGGGGTATCAGAACACTCTAAAGTGCTTTACAGATAATGCAGGACTTTCAAAATGATGGTTGTAATGTTGGAGTGTAAGTTGTGAATATATACAATGTCAAAATCAGCAAGCAATTTATTTTCATGCTCCGATTGAGGGATACATATGAGAGATCATTTATCATTTTGTCTGTCTGAAAGATGATGGTGAATGAACCTATCTACCATTGCCTCAGAGCCTGAGAGTGCCTGAATTAATAAATATGCTGCATAAGTGAATCTGCCAATGATACTCCAATGTTGATTATGTCTCAACTGCTTTATTTTGCAACGTTTGTGTTATAGATATAGCTCCACCTTCATCAACGCAAGCAGAGAGCATTCAAACAGAAATGCACAGTCTACACACTTGAGATATTCTACTTTTGCTGATTGGTTGAATGATGTGACCCTTGAAGGACAGTGCGCTGTAAAACTATTCATTCAAGTGCTTTAGAGTTAAGCTTCCTAAGGCTAAGCTATTTATATTGACTTGATAAAGTGTTTTATTAAGATTTCAGCTACATTGTGTGAAGGGAATTTCACTGATTTTGGCATGAAGATGCTCCAAGGGCCCGATTTTACCATTTTCATTCTAAGTGCCGAATCTGGGCGTAGTACAGATCCGACTTAGAAATCCGCTTTCAGGCGCCCGCATACGCTCTCAGCCATCTCCAGTCCGATTCGCGCTGTGGGCGGGGCTTGGCGCTGCCGGAACGATCGGAGCTCTGAACCGCGCATGCGCAGTTGGAAAAAACATCAAAAAAGCGCGCCCGTCACATCACTGCCGGGCCGGATACTCCCACACAAGGCTCCATCCCAAGGCTGTGTGACAACCCCCCTCTCTCTCCCCTGTCGCTAATCATTGAGGAACTCATCCACCACCGCTGCCCCCGCCCGCCACCGCCCCCCCCCCCCCCCCCCCCCACCACCCCACCACCACCCACTCCCCAGCTGCACACCTGCAAGTGCTCACTTGCCTTCCCCTCAATGCTAACAAGCAAACTGCATGGAACTTGCTGGAATGCTCTGTCAAACTGCCTGCAGCTGATCTGCCCTAAGGAAGGGCAGCTCCATAAGAAACTCCAGAATGGACAGGCAGGCAGTACAGGACAATGTGCGCACGACAAGCCCCCCCCCGATTTTCTGAGGACGACTTGGGGAGGCTGCTGGATGCAGCAGAGGCGAGGTGGGCCACCCTCTTCCTCCCAGGAGGACGCAGACCCAGGGGGGCTGATGGCCATGCAGCCTGGGAGGCAGTTGCCACCTCGGTCAGTGCCAGGGCACTGGCACCCCGAACCGCGAGGCAGTTCTGGAAAAAAATCAGTGACCTCATCTGTGCAGCAAGGGTGAGTGCTGAACCCCATTCAGCATGCTCCCCCATATCTCCCCCAGATCCTCCAATCCCCAGCACCCTGCATGCTCCCAGCTCCTGACCCCCAAGCACCTCCTTCCTTTCCCCCCAATGAGCCCCACTGTGTTTGCCCTCTAAGGGTCACCACCTGATTCTCTGCATGAGTCACGCCACCATTTATTTCATGGTTCCTTCTGTCGCCACAGAAGAAGAATGAGCACAACACTCATGAGAGGGTGAAGACAGGGGGTGGTGAGCCAGACCTCCAGATCCTCACCCGTCCGAGGAGAGGGCGCTGGAGCTCACCAGAGAAGGGGAGACGCGGGCTGTCAGTGACAGCATGGTCGGTCTGCCATCCAGACGTGAGCACCTGTCATTCCTGCACTCACTTTGAGGCAACTTCTTGGGGGCGCGAGTTTCGGGTGCAAGGGGCAAGGTGTAAAGGAGGTGTATGAGGCATTTTATTTGCATAGAGAGGATAGTGGGTGCCTGGAACTCACTGCCCGGGGAGGTCATGGAAGCGGAAACTATAGGGACATTTAAGGGGCATCTCTACAGCTATCTGAGTGGGATGGGAACAGAGGCATATGGGGGCAAACAAATCAGATGGGCAGCCTGGTCGCCAAGGGTTGGATGTCCGAAGGGCCTGTCCCTGTGATGTAATTGTCTGGGCTCAGTGTTCTATGTTCAAGGGAGCCATGTGATTCATGTTGGCTAAGGCTACTGGAGAGACTTTAAACTAGAAAGGTTGGGGGGAGGGAATCGAAATGAGGGGACTGAGAGCGAGGAGGTTAGCTCGCAAATAGATAAGGAATGTAGACAGGGTAAGAGGGAGGTTAGACGAGTGATGGAGAAGGGAAGTGCTCAGGCTGAAGGTCTGAGATGTGTCTATTTTAATGCCAGGAGTGTAGTGAATAAAGTGGATGAGCTTAGAGCGTGGATTGCTGCTTCGAATTGTGATGTGGTGGCCATTACGGAGACTTGGATGTCTCAGGGACAGGACTGGGTGCTTCAGGTGCCGGGTTTTAGATGTTTCAGGAAGGACAGGGAGGGAGGCAAGAGAGGGGGGGGAGTGGCACTGTTGATCAGGGATAGTGTCACGGCTGTAGAGAAGGTGAACGCCGTGGAGGGATTGACTACGGAATCTCTGTGGGTGGAGGTTAGGAACAGGAAGGGGTCGGTAACGTTGCTGGGTGTTTTCTATAGGCCGCCCAATAGTAACAGAGATGTTGAGGAGCAGATGGGGAAACAGATCCTGGAGAGATGTAGGAATAACAGAGTTGTCGTGATGGGAGATTTTAATTTCCCAAACATAGATTGGAATATCCCTAGGGCTAGGGGTTTGGATGGAGAGGAGTTTGTTAGGTGTGTCCAGGAGAGTTTCTTGACACAGTATGTGGATAAGCCTACTAGAGGAGAGGCTGTACTTGATCTGGTGCTGGCTAATGAACCTGGACAGGTGGAGGATCTCTCGGTGGGTGAGCATCTTGGGGATAGCGATCATAATTCTATATCCTTCACGATAGCATTGGAAAGAGATAGGATCAGGCAGGCTAGGAAAGTGTTTCTCTGGAGTAAAGGGAAATACAGTGTCATCAGGGAGGAAATTAGACGGGTAAATTGGAAGGAGGCATTCTTGGGGAAAAGTACCGAAGGAAAGTGGAGGATTTTCAAGGAATGTTTGTCTGGAGCTCTGCATGACAACGTTCCGATGAGACAGGGGGGTGTTGGTAGGGTACGGGAACCGTGGTGCACGAAGGTTGTGATGAACCTGGTGAATAAGAAAAGAGAGGCGTACAGAAGGTTCAGAGAGCTAGGAGGTGTTAAGGATTTAGAGGAGCATACGGGATGTAGGAAGGAGCTTAAGAAGGAAATTAGGAGAGCGAGAAGGGGTCATGAGAAGGCCTTGGCGGGTAAGATTAAGGAGAATCCCAAGGCTTTCTACAAATATGTCAAGAGTAAAAGGATGAGATGTGAAGGCATAGGACCCTTAAAAGGTGAAGGGGGAAAAGTTTGTGCGGAACCGTTAGAAATGGCGGAGCTGCTTAATGAATACTTTACCTCGGTATTCACGGTGGAAAGGGATCTGGGTGGTTGTACTGCTGGTTTGCGGTGGACAGAAAGGATCGAGCATGTGGACATAAAGAAAGAGGATGTGTTGGAACTATTGAATGGCATCAAGGTTGGTAAGTCGCCGGGACCGGATGGGATATACCCCAGGTTACTGTGGGAGGCGAGGGAGGAGATTGCGGAGCCTTTGGCGATGATCTTTGCATCGTTGATGGAGACGGGAGAGGTTCCGGAGGATTGGAGGATTGCAGATGTGGTCCCTATATTCAAGAAAGGGAACAGGGACAGCCCGGGAAATTACCGACCGGTGAGTCTAACCTCAGTGGTTGGTAAGTTGATGGAGAGGATCCTGAGAGACAGGATTTATGATCATCTAGAGAAGTTTAGTATGATCAAAAGTAGTCAGCACGGCTTTGTCAAGGGCAGGTCGTGCCTTACGAGCCTGGTTGAGTTCTTTGAAAATGTGACCAAACACATTGACGAAGGAAGAGCGGTGGATGTGGTCTATATGGACTTCAGCAAGGCGTTCGATAAGGTTCCCCATGCAAGACTTCTTAAGAAAGTGAGAGGGCATGGGATCCAAGGGGCTGTTGCCTTGTGGATCCAGAACTGGCTTGCCTGCAGAAGGCAGAGAGTGGCTGTGGAGGGGTCTTTCTCTGCATGGAGGTCAGTGACCAGTGGAGTGCCCCAGGGATCTGTTCTGGGACCCTTGCTGTTTGTCATTTTCATAAATGACCTGGATGAGGAAGTGGAGGGATGGGTTGGTAAGTTTGCTGACGACACCAAGGTAGGTGGTGTTGTGGATAGTTTGGAGGGATGTCAGAAGTTGCAGCGAGACATAGATAGAATGCAAGACTGGGCGGAGAAGTGGCAGATGGACTTCAACCCGGATAAGTGTGTGGTGATTCATTTTGGCAGATCCAATGGGATGAAGCAGCAGTATAATATGAAGGGTACCATTCTTAGAAGTGTAGAGGATCAGAAGGACCTTGGGGTCCGGGTCCATAGGACTCTTAAATCGGCCTCGCAGGTGGAGGATGCGGTCAAGAAGGCGTACGGCGTTCTGGCCTTCATTAATCGAGGGATTGTGTTTAGGAGTCGGGAGATAATGCTGCAGCTTTATAGGACCCTGGTTCGACCCCACTTGGAGTACTGCGCGCAGTTCTGGTCACCTCATTACAGGAAAGATGTTGAAGCCATTGAAAGGGTGCAGAGGAGATTTACAAGAATGTTGCCTGGATTGGGGGGCATGCCTTATGAGGATAGGTTGAGGGAGCTTGGTCTCTTCTCCCTGGAGAGACGAAGGATGAGAGGTGACCTGATAGAGGTTTACAAGATGTTGAGAGGTCTGGATAGGGTAGACTCTCAGAGGCTATTTCCAAGGGCTGAAATGGTTGCTACGAGTTTAAGGTGCTGGGGGGTAGGTACAGAGGAGATGTCAGGGGTAAGTTTTTCACTCAGAGGGTGGTGGGTGAGTGGAATCGGCTGACGTCGGTGGTGGTGGAGGCAAACTCGTTGGGGTCTTTTAAGAGACTTCTGGATGAGTACATGGGATTTAATGGGATTGAGGGCTATAGATAGGCCTAGAGGTGGGGATGTGATCGGCGCAACTTGTGGGCCGAAGGGCCTGTTTGTGCTGTGGCTTTCTATGTTCTATGTTCTATGTTCTATGTGTTTGGCCTCCCGGATTCCTCTCCCTCCCTTGCACTTAACCTTGTGTCCTGTGTTTCAGGGACAGATCCTGATGCCCCAGGGCCTTCCGGACCTCAAGCCCCGGCTACAGCTCCCATCCATCCTGGGAATGATAGCTCGGACGAGTCCTCGGAGGATATGGGTGAAGGGACCTCAGAGGGTGGCACCGTTTATCCGTCATCTTCTACCTCACAAATCACCATCGCAGAAACAGACACGTCAGTGGGTCCAGTTAGTGTTGAGGCTTCTGGGTCACTCTCTGGTGAGCACGACACATCTGCTGATGTACATTAGGTGGAGGAGGAAACATCTGAGGCCTCTGGCATGCAGGGGCCTGCTGGAGGCGAGGACATAGCTGGCCCCAGGCTACATGCTGGGCCTCTGAGATCACTTCTTCCTCCGCTGCTGGAGATGCAGCAACTGAGCCAGGGAATGCAGGAGGGGCTGACGGCCACACTGGACCAACTGCGAGGCTGTTGGGAGGAGTCCCAAAGCTTTCATTTAATGCTGTGGGTGGAACTCAGAAACAGGAAGGGTGCAGTCACTATGCTGGGGGTGTACTACAGACCACCCAACAGCCCACGGGAAGTGGAGGAAAGGATATGTCAGGAGATTCTGGATAGGTGCAGAAAAAATAGGGTTGTTGTAGTGGGGGACTTTAATTTCCCTGGCACAGACTGGAAAGTTCTTAGAGCTGGGGGTCCGGATCGGGAGGAATTTGTAAAATGCGTGCTGGATGGTTCTTTGGAACAGTATGTAGATAGCCCGATTAGAGAGGGGGCTATACTGGACCTAGTTCTGGGAAATGAGCCCGGTCAGGTCGTCAAAGTTTCGGTCGGGGAACATGTGGCAAATAGTGACCACAACTCTGTTAACTTTAGGATAGTAATGGACAAGGATGAGTGCTCTCCTACGGGCAGGGTGCTAAATTGGGGGAAGGCTGACTATAGCCGGATTAGGCAGGAATTGGTGGATGTTGATTGGGAGAGGATGTTCGAGGGTAAGTCCGCGTCTGGCATGTGGGAGTCTTTTAAGGAACTATTGATAAGGCTGCAGAATAGGCATGTGCCTGTAAAAAGGAAAGATAGGAAAGGTAGGATTCGAGAGCCGTGGATAACCAGGGAAATTGAGGATCTGATTAAAATGAAAAGGGAGGCGTACGTTAAGTCCAGGCAACAGAAAACAGATGGAGCTCTGGAGGAATACAGAGAGAGTAGGAAAGAACTCAAACGGGGAGTTAGAAGGGCAAAAAGAGGTCACGAGATGTTCTTGGCAGGCAGGATTAAGGAGAATCCTAAGGCATTCTATTCATACGTTAGGAACAAAAGAGTTGTCAGGGAGAAAATCGGACCTCTCAGGGACAAAGGAGGGGAATTATGCTTAGAACCCAAGGGAATAGGGGAGATCCTAAATGAATACTTTGCATCGGTATTCACGAAGGAGAGGGGCGTGTTAACCGGGAGTGTCTCGGAGGGAGGTGTTGACCCGTTAGAGAAAATCTCCATTACAAGAGAGGAAGTGTTAGGTTTTTTAGGGAACATTAAAACTGACAAAGCCCCAGGGCCTGATGGCATCTATCCTCGACTGCTCAGGGAGACGAGAGATGAAATTGCTGGGCCTCTGACGGAAATCTTTGTCGCTTCTTTCGACACGGGTGAGGTCCCTGAGGATTGGAGGATAGCGAATATGGTCCCGTTGTTTAAGAAGGGTAGCAGGGATAACCCAGGAAATTATAGGCCGGTGAGCTTGACGTCCGTGGTAGGGAAGTTGTTGGAGAGGATTCTTAGAGACAGGATATATGTGCATTTAGAACGGGACAATCTCATTAGTGACAGACAGCATGGTTTTGTAAGAGGGAGGTCGTGCCTTACAAATTTGGTGGAGTGTTTTGAGGAAGTGACAAAAACGGTTGATGAAGGAAGGGCCATGGATGTCGTCTATATGGATTTCAGTAAGGCATTTGACAAAGTCCCACATGGCAGGTTGGTTAAGAAGGTTAAGGCTCATGGGATACAAGGAGAAGTGGCTAGATGGGTGGAGAACTGGCTTGGCCATAGGAGACAGAGGGTAGTGGTCGAAGGGTCTTTTTCCGGCTGGAGGTCTGTGACCTAGTGTTGTGAGACTTCTTACCAGTGGTGTTCCGCAGGGCTCTGTACTGGGACCTCTGCTATTTGTGATATATATAAATGATTTGGAAGGAGGTGTAACTGGTGTAATCAGCAAGTTTGCGGATGACGCGAAGATGGCTGGACTTGCGGAGAACGAAGAGCATTGTCGGGCAATACAGCAGGATATAGATAGGCTGGAAAATTGGGCGGAGAGGTGGCAGATGGAGTTTAATCCGGATAAATGCGAAGTGATGCATTTTGGAAGAAATAAATGTAGGGAGGAGTTATACAATAAATGGCAGAGTCATCAGGAGTATAGAAACACAGAGGGACCTAGGTGTGCAAGTCCACAAATCCTTGAAGGTGGCAACACAGGTGGAGAAGGTGGTGAAGAAGGCATATGGTATGCTTGCCTTTATAGGATGGGGTATAGAGTATAAAAGCTGGAGTCTGATGCTGCAGTTGTATAGAACGCTGGTTAGGCCACATTTGGAGTACTGCGTCCAGTTCTGGTCGTCGCACTACCAGAAGGACGTGGAGGCATTAGAGAGAGTGCAGAGAAGGTTTACCAGGATGTTGCCTGGTATGAAGGGTCTTAGCTATGAGGAGAGATTGGGTAAACTGGGGTTGCTCTCCCTGGAAAGACGGAGAATGAGGGGAGATCTAATAGAGGTGTACAAGATTATGAAGGGGATAGATAGGGTGAACGGTGGGAAGCTTTTTCCCAGATCAGAAGTGACGTTCACGAGGGGTCACGGGCTCAAGGTGAGAGGGGCGAAGTATAACTCAGATATTAGAGGGATGTTTTTTACACAGAGGGTGGTGGGGGCCTGGAATGCGCTGCCAAGTAGGGTGGTGGAGGCAGGCACGCTGACATCGTTTAAGACTTACCTGGATAGTCACATGAGCAGCCTGGGAATGGAGGGATACAAACGATTGGTCTAGTTGGACCAAGGAGCGGCACAGGCTTGGAGGGCCGAAGGGCCTGTTTCCTGTGCTGTACTGTTCTTTGTTCTTTCAGGTGGACCAGCTATTGCCTGTCATGCGTGCTTCCAATGCCAACACTGCAAGGGTGGTGTCTGCAGTGGAAAGCCTGGGGCAGGAGATCCTCACCATGGGTGGCAGGCTCCAAGCAATGGCCGAATCACAGCAGGCCACAGCGGAGGGACCGAGCAGGCTTCTTGAGATTCTGCGGTCCATGGCTGAGAGGCTCGAAAGCTTGCAGGAGACCCAGAGAGACAGCACTGAGACACAGCGGGCAATGGCAGCAACCCTTGAGAAGTTGGCCCAGTCTCAGAGGGCCATGGCTGAGGGCTTGCAGTGTATGGCCCAGTCTCACAGGGCACTTGCTGCGGCTGTTGAGAGATGGCCCACGACTCAAGTGGCCATCGCGGAGGGGTTGACCACCATGGGTAGGACACAAGTGGTCCTCCAGGACTGGCAGTGCCAGATGGCGCCGGAGCTTCTGGAGCTCACTGCAGAAGCACCAGTGTCCCATGGAGTGACCCAGGGGCCAAAAGGGACCCCAAGGGGGGAGGAAAGGCGCGAGCCCACGCCGGGGCCTTCCAGCCAGGAGACTGTGGCTATGGCAACACCTTCCGACTCCCCCCTTCCTGATACTGGGGCATCTCAGGGGCAGCGGGATGAAGAGGGTGTCATGGAAACATCCCAGACACCTGGAAGTCGGCCGGGGCCCCTCAAGGTCCAGGGCCTCCAGAGGATGCCCGCTACGCGCATCACCGGCCACGGGGCGAGGTCAGCAGCTGGCCCCCTCCACGTCCGATGTACATTCTGGGGAGTCACTGAGGTGCAGTGTGAGGCAGCGTAAGGTGAGGAAGTTGTAGTTGCTCTGAGATGGCACGGGGGTGACGGGCTGCACTGGTTAGAAAGGACTGTCGGCACCTTAGTGTTTTCTTGTCACAAGTTTCTGTGTTTCACCAGCTTATCTGAACAGCTTTACTGTAAATAAATGTTTCTTCTCCACAACCACCTGTGAAGAGGTTGTTTCGAATAGGATTCCTGCCCCATTGACGATCACCCGATGGATGCGTCATGGTGATGTCAGTTGGGGCGGCCCCTCAATGCGGTGTCACTGAGAAAAGGAAGCCATTGGTCTCTCAGACCCCACGAGCGATGACCTTCCGTCCCCCAACCCACCCACCCCAGGGCCCTGTCTGGGGGTTTCGGATCCCTTACCCACTAGACAGGCGTGGGCCCAGGTGCCAGCGTGCATGTGGATCTCAGGCAGCAGTCAGACTGGTTTGCACCAGGGCATCATCAGAATGGTGCTGAGCGAGTCGTCATCACCCTCCTGCCTGGAAAAAATATCACGAACACAGAGTACCCAGGCCCAGCACTCTGCTGTGACAATGTGCAGGATAAGTGGGAGGCATTTTTTGGGGGTGGAGGGGGGGTGGGGAATGGAACCCACAATCACCATCCCCTAGTGACTGAACCGCCTGGTTATCAGAGCCTCCCTAGCCACCCTCGCATGCCTCAGCTGAGATGCCAGCCCTGTACCACCTGGCAGGTGTTCCAAGGTGCTCTCATCCTCCTCTTCCTCCTCCTCCTCCTGCTGGTCATCCTCTCCAGTGACGGCCGGCTGGTCATTCTCCACGTCCTCTTCCTCCTCCAAGAGGTCACCTTGCTGCTGAGCCAGATTGTGCAGGGCACAGAAAACCACCACTATGCGGGAGGAGATCAGGGGGCTGTACTGGAGGGCCCCTCCGGATCGGTCCAGGCACCGGAACCGCATCTTAAGGAGCCCAATGCACCTCTCCACTGTCGCGTGGGTGGCTACATGGGCCTCATTATAACGGGTCTCCGCCTCAGTCACAGGCCTCCGCACAGGCATCATCAGCCATGTCCGAAGCGGGTAACCCATATCACCCAGGAGCCACCCCCGCAGCCTGGGCTCCTCCTCAAATGCTTGCGGGATGTCCGACCTCCTCAGAATGAAGCTGTCGTGCACGCTGCCTGGGTGTCTGGCGCAGACGGGCATGATGGTCATATTGTGGTCACACACGATTTGTACATTCAGGGAGTGGATCCCCTTCCTATTGACAAATTGTCGTGGATTCTGTAGGGGGGCCCTGAGGGCGACATGGGTGCAGTCGACCGCCCCCTGCACATTCGGCATCCCCGCAATTGCAACGAACCCGCAGCCCGGCTTCCTGATGGGCCGGGTCCAGGTTGAATTTGATGTCCTGCCCAGCCCGGGCAGACAGGGCTTCAGTGACCTGCTTGACACAGGGTGAGGACTGAAGACTGGGAGATGCCACAGACATCTCCGCTCGGGCTCTGGGAGGCGCCAGTCACATAGAAGTTCAGAGCAGCCGTCAATCTGACAGCCCCTGAGAGTGGGTGCCCCCCCCGCCCCTCGGCGCTAGGTCCTGCAACAGGTCGCACAGGTGTCGCACGGTATCCTTTCGGAGTCGGAGACGTCGGCGGCACACGGTGTCCGACATCTCCTCGAAGGGCACTCGTGCACGGAACTGCCGGGGTCTCTGCTCCCTCCTTCTCCGAGGCACCCGCTCTGGGTGAATGGCGGCCACCTCCTGCCTCTGATGGTCGTCTCCCTCCGGTCCTGTAAGTGGTACGGCCCGGGCCTCCTGGGCCCACAGTTCTTCCTCCATGTCCTCCTCCTCAGCTCCAGCAGCAACCAGAAGAACAGCAAGATCGATTGGTTGCATTGCAAAAGCCATCTCGTCACTCTGAAAGGGGGTGGAGGAGGGGGGGGGCGCGGGGGAGGTGGATTGGGGGGAGGTGGATTGGGGGGAGGTGGAGATGAACAAATGTTGGAGTCATGCAACGCTGCTTTCCCCTAGCACATCGACAATCACAGCCCCCCCATGCCCCCCAATCCCCCCAGCCACATGCTCCACACAGTCACAGCCTCCCCATGCCCCCCAATCCCCCCAGCCACATGCTCCACACAGTCACAGCCCCTGGTAACGTTGAGGGGCTGCAGCAGTGCTATCTGCAAAGGCTTTGTGCACATCCTTCAGCCTGAAGTGAGCTGCGGTGCTGGGATCCAGCAGCACTGCAGGACCCGAGGTCAGTGCTGAGACCCGGGTCCGTGCTGCCAGACAGACATCGGAGATCGTGCACAGCAACAGCCCCCCCTCCCCCCCACACACTCGCAGAGCCGCCACCGACCCGGGACAGCAAAATGGCCGCAACAACAGGACACCCGTGAGTAGCGGAGAGCTTTCGGATGCCATGCACCTACCTCCTCGCCAACCCTCACTGAGGAAGCGTCGGCTTCAGATTTTTATTCAGCAGGTAGCTAAAAGCGCACTTCCGGATTGGTAAACACCGTGGTAAAGGGGGAAATGCTGATAGAGTTAGGCGGGCAGTTCATTAATTCAATTTAAATGCATGCAAACGCATTTAAATTGTCGTTGCGCCCGATTTGGGCGCGGAACGGATCCCCACCATTCGCGGGTCTTGGTAAAGTGTCGATCTGCGCGGATGCAGGTGCAGATCACGATAAAGGCCTCACACCCGACTTTACCATGATTTCGCGCCCGAAAATGGGCGCAAATTGTTGGTAAAATCGGGCCCCAAGTGTAAGCATTAACTTTTATTTAAGACATAAGCCCCCATTTTGAGAGGTTGGGATTGTGGCCTTTGGTGTAAGAAGTTTGAACTGCTAATGAGAAAGGTAGGCCTTGCTGCTTTTGGCATTGCAATGTCAGGAATAGTCACTTATTGATAAGGTTACAAAACTGGAATCCAGAACCTCATCAAATGCTCTGGAGAGCAATTAAATACAATTAAATAAATCTTTGTTTCAGTAATGATAACCATGGAATTATTGGATATTGGTAAAAACCCAATTGGTTCTTCTGGGAGGGAAATCTGCCTCTCACCCAGTTGTGGCTCCAGACCCACAGAAATGTTATTGACTTTTACTTGTCCTCTGAAATGACAGTACTCATTTTTATCAAACCCACTATAGAATGTTAAATAAGAACAAAACTGTACAGACCACCTGACTCCAATCTAACCACCAGAAACAACAGCACATGCTGCCCCGCAAACTCTGCAAAACTCAATAACATCTGGGGTTTGTGACCCACAGAAAACAGCTGGACTTAGTCCTCGTCACCAAATCCTACCTTGGAGCCAATGCCACAGACTCCTGCACCACCCCCGGGTATGTCCCTTCCCGCTGTACCAAATGGGATCGATTCAGAACAAATCTCGCAGCTCAAACTGGCAATCCATGAGGGATTATGGGTCATCAGCAGCAATAAAATTCTATTTCACCGCAATCTGCTACCTCATCTGGAGAATCCTTACAGTGCAGATAAAGGCCATTTAGCCTGTCGATTCTGCACAAACCCTCCGAAAGAGCATTCTACCGAGTCCCATTCCCCCGCCCTATCCCCATATCCTGTACATTGATCATGGCCAATGCACCTAACCTGCACATCCTTTCACTCTACCATTACCATCAAGTGAGAGGGTCAATCCTGGTTCACAGAGTGCAGGAGGGAATGCCAGGAGCAACACCAAGCACATCTAAAAATGAGGGGGCAACCTGGCGAAGCTACAACACAGGACTATGTGCTTTCTAAACAATGGAAACAACAAGTAGAGACAGAGCTAAATGATCCCACAACCAATAGACCAGATCAAAGCTCCGCAGTCCTTCCACACTCAGTCACAAATGGTGATTCACAATTAAAAACTAAATGGATTATTCCAAATCCCAGAAGGGAAACTTGAAACACCTGCCCTCAACTGTGCTTTACAATTTGATATAAGGGGATTAGTGTGACTTTAATGGTAGTTATTGTCAGTGCAGGCGGATGGATGATTGGGCCTTTTCTGCTGTTTGGCTCGAAAGATTTGTAAACCAAGGAATGATGTCCCAGACATTTTAAATAACATAAATATTTATTAAGCAGTAAAACAAGCAAAAATAAAATAGAAGTATGCAATCATATCAATGACTATATCCCTCACGTTACTCAGTTCCAAATACCTTTTCCCAAGTTTCAGAGCAACTTTTCTCCAAACAATATCTTGCAGGTTTTTAAACAAAATATAAGTAAAATCTAATGATTGTTACCATACTAGACAGTTATATCTTTTGGGGTTGCTTCTGAAGTAGGACAAAAAAACTGGCTGTTCAACCAGGCTTTCTTCACAGACATAGCTCACTCGGAGTTATAGAGTCATAGAGGTTTACAGCATGGAAACAGGCCCTTCGGCCCAACTTGTCCATGCCACCCTTTTTTTTGAAACCCCTAAGCTAATCCCAATTGCCCGCATTTGGCCCATATCCCTCCATACCCATCGTACCCATGTAACTATCTATGGAAATAGGGCAAGCAGGTAGGAAGGTCATGGAACCGTTACAGATTAAAGGGGAGGAGGTGCTCGCTGTCTTGAGGCAAATCAAAGTGGATAAATCCCCAGGACCGGACAGGGTATTCCCACGGACCTTGAGGGAAGCTAGTGTTGAACTTGCAGGGGCCCTGACAGACATATTTAAAATGTCAGTATTCACGGGGGAGGTGCCGGATGATTGGAGGGTGGCTCATGTTGTTCCGTTGTTTAAAAAAGGTTCCAAAAGAAATCCGGGAAATTATAGGCCAGTAAGTTTGACGTCGGTGGTGGGCAAGTTATTGGAAGGTGTGATAAGGGATAGGATCTATAAATATTTGGATAGACAGGGACTTATTAGGGAGTGTCAACATGGCTTTGTGCGTGGCAGGTCATGTTTGACCAATCTATTAGAGTTTTTCGAGGAGGTTACCAGGAAAGTGGATGAAGGGAAGGCGGTGGATGTTGTTTACCTGGATTTCAGCAAGGCCTTTGACAAGGTCCCTCATGGGAGGTTAGTTAGGAAGGTTCAGTCGCCAGGTATACATGGGGAGGTAGTAAATTGGATTAGACACTGGCTCAATGGAAGAAGCCAGAGAGTGGTTGTGGAGGATTGCTTCTCTGAGTGGAGGCCTGTGACTAGTGGTGTGCCGCAGGGATCGGTGTTGGGTCTGTTGTAGGTAAAAAACCTCTGACACTATTAGTAGATCAAAATGCAGGTTTATTTTCACAATTGTGGGAGAAGCCCTGGGTCCACTGTTAGGAACCTCACTTCTCCCACATTTGTGAAAATAAACCTGCATTTTGATCTACTAATAGTGTCCCTTGGCACAGACATGAAAAACACCGAACTCTGACAAAAACATGGACTCTGCAGTGTTCTCAACAAAATCACAGAGTTCGGGTCTTAAAGCTTAAGTGTGACAAGGGTCATTAACCCATTTCTGACTGCAGGGTCCATTGTTGTTTGTCATCTATATCAATGATCTGGATGATAACGTGATCAATGGGATCAGCAAGTTTGCTGATGATACAAAGATTGGAGGTGTAGTGGATAGTGAGGAAGGTTTTCAAAGCTTGCAGAGGGATTTGGACCAACTAGAAAAATGGGCTGAAAAATGGCAAATGGAATTTAACGCAGACAAGTGTGAGATATTGCACTTTGGAAGGACAAACCAAAGTAGAACGTACAGGGTAAATGGTCGGACTCTGAAGAGTGCAGTTGAACAGAGGGATCTGGGAATACAGGTACAGAATTCCCTAAAAGTGACGTCACAGGTGGATAGGGTCGTAAAGAGTGCCTTTGGTACATTGGCCTTTATAAATCGGAGTATCGAGTATAAAAGTGGGAGTGTTATGGTAAGGTTATATAAGGCATTGGTGAGGCCGAATTTGGAGTATTGTGTACAGTTTTGGTCACCTAGTTACAGGAAGGATGTAAATAAGGTTGAAAGAGTGCAGAGAAGGTTGACAAGGATGTTGCCGGGACTTGAGAAGCTGAGTTACAGAGAGAGATTGAATAGGTTGGGACTTTATTCCCTGGAGCGTAGAAGATTGAGGGGAGATTTGATAGGGGTGTATAAGATTTTGATGGGTATAGATAGAGTGAATGCAAGCAGGCTTTTTCCGCTGAGGCTCGGGGAGAAAAAAACCAGAGGGTATGGGTTAAGGGCGAAAGGAGAAAAGTTTAAAGGGAATATTAGGGGGGGCTTCTTCACGCAGAGAGTGGTGGGAGTGTGGAATGAGCTGCCGGATAAAGTGGTAAATGCGGGGTCAGTTTTAACATTTCAGAAAAACGTGGACGGGTTCATGGATGAGAGGGGTGTGGAGGGATATGGTCCAAGTGCAGGTCAGTGGGACTAGGCAAAAAATGGTTCGGCACAGACAAGAAGGGCCAAAAGGCCTGTTTCTGAGCTGTAATTTTCTATGGTTCTATGGTTCTATATGCATCAAGAGAGGCTGAGACCATTGCACAAAATAGAAATATAAACTGGCCAAGATATTTCTGAGCAAAACTCTAATGTATCTTCGCAGCATTTGGCTGACCATGAAAAGATTATGGCAAAAAAACAAGATAATTGCAGATGTTCTGTTAGAGATTAAAGAAATAATTCTTTAATGGTTAAATTCTGCTAATCATACTTGTAACCATATTAGCTTTAGTTTTAGTTCAGCTTTTCTAACTTTGTGAATACGATATTATAAAATATAAAAAGGTCAGCAGTACAATAGACGATAAAGTATTTGTCAATTGTTTGTGATGAGAAGAGCTTGTCGTGTTTTCAAAGCAAAGAAACCTTCACCATGGGGAAGCTTTCCTTTTCCCAAGGGAACCAATCAGTTTGGAGTTTCTGTGTTTTTGGGGGAGGCGCAGGGGGACACGGGGCAATGTGTTTGAATATCAGAACAAACCATTTCTTCAAGGTCAACCTGACCCAAACTATTTTTTATTCAAAATGTGTGCCAACTCTATATTATTACATCTTTTGGTTCGAATATCAATATATTCCCCAGCCCATATTTATGTAAAATATTCATTCAAAGTACATTGTCCAGTGGCAATGCATAAACTACAATCACATTCTAATGGACTTTTCTCATTTCAAATATCCATTATCATTCTTTAATCCATTAGAATTTTGAACTACAATTAGCAAATGATTGAGCATATGATTAGTATGTGATTAGCATATGATTAGTATGTGATTAGCATATGCTTTAGCTTTGGACTAGTTTAATTTTCGCAGCTCCAAAAGGCGATCAGGGTGCGTTTTTCTGATTCAGACCACGGCACTGCTCCAGAATTCAATAATCTGCATGTTTACAATTCAGATTTCAACTTCAAAGCCATTGGCCATCTCAATGGGCCCGATTTTACCATTATGATTCTAAGTGCCGAATCTGGGCGTCGTACAGATCCGACCTTGAAATCTTCTTTCCAGCGCGCCCAGACGTTTTCAGCCGTCTCCAGTCCGATCCGCGCTGTGGGCGGGGCTTAGTGCTGCTGGAACGATCGGAGCTCCGAACCGCGCATGCGCAGTTGGAAAAAAAAATTGAAACAGCGTGCCTGTTGGATCACTGCCGGGCCGGATAATCCCGCACAAGGCCCCATCCCACTTACACTCCGATGGCTGTGTGACACCCCCCTCTCTCTCCTCTGTCGCTAATCATGGAGGCACTCATCCACCACCACTGCCCCTGCTCCCGCCTGCCCCCCCCGCTGCACACCTGCAAGTGCTCACTTGCTTTCCCCTCAAAGCTAACAAGCAAACTGCATGGAACTTGCTGGAATGTTCTGTCAAACTGCCTGCAGCTGATCTGCCCGAATGAAGGGCAGCTCCATAAGAAACTCCAGAATGGACAGGCAGGCAATACAGGACAATGTGCGCACGACCAGCCCCCGATTTTCTGAGGACGATGTGGGGAGGCTGCTGGATGCAGCAGAGGCGAGGCGGGCCACCCTCTTCCTCCCAGGAGAACGTAGACCCAGGGGGGCTGATGGCCATGCAGCCTGGGAGGCAATTAACACCTTGGTCAGTGCCAGGACACTGGCACCCTGAACCGTGAGGCAGTTCTGGAAAAAAATCAGTCACCTCATCCGTGCAGCAAGGGTGAGTGCTGAACCCCATTCAGCATGCTCCCTCATATCTCCCCCAGATCCTCCTATTCCCAGCACCCTGCATGCTCCCAGCTCCTGACCCCCAAGCACCTCCTTCCTTTCCCCCCAATGAGCCCCACTGTGTTTGCCCTCTAAGGGTCACCACCTGATTCTCTGCATGAGTCACGCCACCATTTATTTCATGGTTCCTTCTGTCTCCACAGAGGAAGACCGAGCACAACACTCGGGAGAGGTCGAAGACAGGGGGTGGTGAGCCAGACCTCCAGGTCCTCACCCCGTCCGAGGAGAGGGTGCTGGAGCTCACCAGAGATGGGGAGACGCGGGCTGTCAGTGACAGCATGGTCGGTCTGCCATCCAGACGTGAGCACCTGTCATTCCTACACCCACTTTGAGGCAACTTCTTGGGGGCATGGGTTTCGGGTGCAAGGGGCAAGGTGTAAAGGAGATGTATGAGGCATTTTAATTGCATAGAGAGGATAGTGGGTGCCTGGAACTCACTGCCCGGGGAGGAAGCGGAAACTATAGGGACATTTGAGGGGCATCTCTACAGCTATCTGAATGGGATGGGAACAGAGGCATATGGGGGCAAACAAATCAGATGGGCAGACTGGTCGCTACAGGGTTGGATGTCCGAAGGGCCTGTCCCTGTGATGTAATTGTCTGGGCTCAGTGTTCTATGTTCAAATAAGCCATGTGATTCATGTGTTTGGCTTCCCGGATTCCTCTCCCTCCCTTGCACCTTGTGTCCTGTGTTTCAGGGACAGGTCCTGACGCCCCAGTGTCTTCTGGACCGCAAGCCCCGGCTACAGCTCCCATCCATCCTGGGAACGAGAGCTCGGACGAGTCCTCGGAGGATATGGGTGAAGGGACCTCCGAGGGTGGCACCGTTTATCCGTCAGCTTCTACCTCACAAATCACCATCGCAGAAACAGACACGTCGCTGGGTTCAGTTAGTGTTGAGGCTTCTGGGTCACTCTCTGGTGAGCACGACACATCTGCTGATGTACATTGGGTGGAGGAGGAAACGTCCGAGGCCTCTGGCATGCGGGGGCCTGCTGGAGGCGAGGACACAGCTGGCCCCAGGCTACATGCTGGACCTCTGAGATCACTTCTCCCTCAGCTGCTGGAGATGCAGCAACAGAGCCAGCGAATGCAGGAGGGGCTGAGGGCCACACTGGACCAACTGCGAGGCTGCTGGGACGAGTCCCAACGCTTTCAGGTGGACCAGCTATTGCCTGTCATGTGTGCTTCCAATGCCAACACTGCAAGGGTGGCGTCTGCAGTGGAAAGCCTGGGGCAGGGGATCCTCACCATGGGTGGCAGGCTCCAAGCAATGGCCGAGTCACAGCAGGCCACAGTGGAGGGACCGAGCAGGCTTCTTGAGATTCTGCGGCCCGTGGCTGAGAGGCTCGAGAGCTTGCAGGAGACTCAGAGGGACAGCACTGAGACACAGCGGGCAATGGCAGCAACCCTTGAGAATGTGGCCCAGTCTCAGAGGGCTACGGCCAAGGGCTTGCAGAGTATGGCCCAGTCTCACAGGGCACTTGCTGCGGACATTGAGAGATGGCCCACGACTCAAGTGGCCACCGTGGAGGAGCCGACCCCCATGGGTAGGACGCAGGTGGTCCACCAGGACTGGCAGTGCCAGGTGACGCCGGAGCTCCTGGAGCTCACTGCAGAAGCACCAGTGTCCCATGGAGTGACCCAGGGGCCAAAAGGAACCCCAAGGGAGGAGGAAGGGCGCGAGGCCACGCCGGGGCCTTCCAGCCAGGAGACTGTGGCTATGGCAACACCTTCCGACTCCCCCTTCCTGATACTGGGCATCTCAGGGGCAGTGGAATGAAGAGGGTGTCATGGAAACATCCCACACACCTGGAAGCCGGCCAGGGCCCTCAAGGTCCAGGGCCTCCAGAGGATGCCCGCCACACGCATCACAGGCCACGGGGCGAGGTCGGCAGCTGGCCCCCTCCACGTCCGATGTACATTCTGGGGAGTCACTGAGGTGCAGTGTGAGGCAGCGTAAGGTGAGGAAGTTGTAGTTGCTCTGAGATGGCACGGGGGTGACGGGCTGCACTGGTTAGAAAGGACTGTCGGCACCTTAGTGTTTTCTTGTCACAAGTTTCTGTGTTTCACCAGCTTATCTGAACAGCTTTACTGTAAATAAATGTTTCTTCTCCACAACCACCCGTGAAGAGGTTGTTTCGAATAGGATTCCTGCCCCATTGACGATCACCCGATGGATGCCTCATGGTGAGATCAGTTGGGGAGGCCCCTCAATGCGGTGTCACTGAGAAAAGGAAGCCATTGGTCTCTCAGACCCCACGAGCGATGACCTCCCGTCCCCCAACCCACCCACCCCAGGGCCCTGTCTGGGGGTTTCGGATCCCTTACCCACTAGACAGGCGTGGGCCCAGGTGCCAGCGTGCATGTGGATCTCAGGCAGCAGTCAGACTGGTTTGCACCAGGGCATCATCAGAATGGTGCTGAGCGAGTCGTCATCACCCTCCTGCCTGGAAAATATATCGCAAGCACAGAGTACCCAGGCCCAGCACTCTGCTGTGACAATGTGCAGGATAAGTGGGAGGCATTTTTTGGGGGTGGGGTGTGTGGGGGGAATGGAACCCACAATCACCATCCCCTAGCGACTGAACCGCCTGGTTATCAGAGCCTCCCTAGCCACCCTCGCATGCACAGCTGAGATGCCAGCCCTGTACCATCTGGCAGGTGTTCCAAGGTGCTCTCATCCTCCTCTTGCTCCTCTTTCCCTTCCCCCTCCTCCTGCTGGTCATCCTCTCCAGTGACGGCCGGCTGGTCATTCTCCACGTCCTCTTCCTCCTCCAGGAGGTCCCCTCACACAATCCCCCAGATTGTGCAGGGCACAGCAAACCACCACCATGCGGGAGGAGATCAGGGGGCTGTACTGGATCGGTCCAGGCACCGGAACCACATCTTGAGGGGCCCAATGCACCTCTCCACTGTCGCGTGGGTGGCTACATGGGCCTCATTATAACGGGTCTCCGCCTCAGTCACAGGCCTCCGCACAGGCATCATCAGCCATGTCCGAAGCGGGTAACCCATATCACCCAGGAGCCACCCCCGCAGCCTGGGCTCCTCCTCAAATGCTTGCGGGATGTCCGACCTCCTCAGAATGAAGCTGTCGTGCACGCTGCCTGGGTGTCTGGCGCAGACGGGCATTATGGTCATATTGTGGTCACACACGATTTGTACATTCAGGGAGTGGATCCCCTTCCTATTGACAAATTGTTGTGGATTCTGTAGGGGGGCCCTGAGGGCGACCGCCCCCTGCACATTCGGCATCCCCGCAATTACAACAAACCCCGCAGCCCGGCTTCCTGATGGGCCGGGTCCAGGTTGAATTTGATGTCCTGCCCAGCCCGGGCAGACAGGGCTTCAGTGACCTGCTTGACACAGGTGTGGACTGAAGACTGGGAGATGCCACAGACATCTCCGCTCGGGCTCTGGGAGGCGCCTTTCGCATAGAAATTCAGAACAGCCGTCAATCTGACAGCCCCTGAGAGTGGGTGCCCCCCCCGCCCCGAGGCACCAGGTCCTGCAACAGGTCGCACAGGTGTCGCACGGTATCCTTTCGGAGTTGGAGACGTCGGTGGCACACGGTCTCCTCGAAGGGCATTCGTGCACGGAACTGCCGGGGTCTCTGCTCCCTCCTTCTCCGAGGCCCCCGCTCTGGGTGAATGGCAGTCACCTCCTGCCTCTGATGGTCATCTCCCTCCGGTCCTGCAAGTGAACAAAACAAAGAACAAAGAACAATACAGCACAGGAACAGGCCCTTCGGCCCTCCAAGCCCGCGCCGCCCCCCGGTCCAGGATTGAATCCTGAATCCAGGATCCCCGCCCAATTTTCCAGCCTATCTTCATACCAATATACCAATAGGATACCAATATCCTATCCACCGAGCTGTCCCTCACAGCCAAGATGCTTTGTTCATCACAACCTATTAACTCACCCCCACCCCACCATTCCAGACCATGTGATCTCCAGGGAGAGGCGAAAACCCAGAGTGAAAACCCCAGGGCCAATATGGGGAAAAAAAAATCTGGGAAATTCCTCTCCGACCCCCTGAGGCGATCGAAACGAGTCCAGGAGATCACACTGGCCCTGATCGGAAAATGCTTCCCAACCCTAGTCATTTCCACTTCCAAGAACACCATATGAATTCCCTGCCCCAGAGACAGGTTCCCAACTATCCGCAGTCTCGCTCTGTACTGGCACCAGCAAGATGATCATAGAATGAAGCCTTGAAACGAGAAACAAGGAACAATTAGCCCGCGCCGCTCCCTGGTCCAAACTAGACCACTCTTTTGTATCCCTCCATTCCCACTCCGTTCATATAGCTGTCTAGATAAGTCTTAAATGTTCCCAGTGTGTCCGCCTCCACCACCTTGCCCGGCAACACATTCCAGGCCCCCATGACCCTCTGTGTAAAATATGTCCTTCTGATATCTGTGTTAAACCTCCCCCCCTTCACCTTGAACCTATGACCCCTCGTGAACGTCACCACCGACCCGGGGAAAAGTTTTCCACCGTTCACCCTATCTATGCCTTTCATAATTTTATACTCCTCTATTAAGTCTCCCCTCATCCTCCGTCTTTCCAAGGAGAACAACCCCAGTTTCCCCAATCTCTCCTCATAACCAAGCCCCTCCATACCAGGCAACATCCTGGTAAACCTCCTCTGTACTCTCTCCAAAGCCTCCACGTCCTTCTGGTAGTGTGGCGACCAGAACTGGACGCAGTATTCCAAATGCGGCCGAACCAACGTTCTATACATCTGCAACATCAAACCCAACTCTTATACTCTATGCCCCGTCCTATAAAGGCAAGCATGCCATATGCCTTCTTCACCACCTTCTCCACCTGTGACGTCACCTTCAAAGATCTGTGGACTTGCACACCCAGGTCCCTCTGTGTCTCTACACCCTTTATGGTTCTTCCATTTATCGTGTAGCTCCTCCCTACATTATTCCCACCAAAATGCATCACTTCGCATTTATCAGGATTGAACTCCATCTGCCATTTCCTTGCCCAAATTTCCAGCCTATCTATATCCTTCTGTAGCCTCTGACAATGTTCCTCACTATCTGCAAGTCCTGCCAGTTTTGTGTCGTGGTACGGCCCGGGCCTCCTGTGCCCACAATTCTTCCTCCATGTCCTCCTCCTCAGCTCCAGCAGCAACCAAGAGAACAGCAAGATCGATTGGTAGCATTGCAAAAGCCATCTCGTCACTCTGAAAGGGTGCGGGGGGTGGGGGGAGGAGAAGGGGGGGAGGTGGATTGGGGGGAGGTGGATTGGGGGTAGGTGGGGATGAACAAATGTTGGAGTCATGCAACGCTGCTTTCCCCTAGCACATCGACAATCACAGCCTCACCATGCCCCCCAATCCCTCCAGCCACATGCTCCACACAGTCACAGCCTCCCCATGCCCCCCAATCCCTCCAGCCACATGCTCCACACAGTCACAGCCCCTGGTAAAGTTGGGGGGCTGCAGCAGTGCTATCTGCAAGGGCTTTGTGCACATCCTTCAGCCTGAAGTGAGCTGCGGTGCTGGGATCCAGCAGCACTGCAGGACCCGAGGTCAGTGCTGAGACCCGGGTCCGTGCTGCCAGACAAACATTGGAGATCGTGCACAGCAACAGCCCCCCCTCCCCCCCACACACTCGCAGAGCCGCCACTGACCCGGGACAGCAAAATGGCCGCAACAACAGGACACCTGTGAGTAGTGGAGAGCTTTCGGATGCCATGCACCTACCTCCTCGCCAACCCTCACTGAGGAAGCGTCGGCTTCAGACTTTTATTCAGCAGGTCGCTAAAAGCGTGGGTCCAGATTGGTAAACGCGGTGGTAAAGGGGGAAATGCTGATAGAGTTGGGCGGGCAGTTCATTAAATCGATTTAAATGCATGCAAATACATTTAAATCGTTGGTCCGCCTGATTCGGGCGCGGGACGAATCTCCGCCATTCGCGGCTCTCGGTAAAGTGGCGATTTGCTCGCACATGGGTGCCAATCGCGATACAGGCCTCACACTCGACTTTACCGCGATTTTGCGCCCGAAAACGGGCGCAAATTGTTGGTAAAATTGGGCCCAATGTTTCCAAACCAATGGCCAGGATTTTCCAAAACAAAACTAACTGCTCAATGGCTCGGAAAACAGGAGTATTTCCCAACCGTTGTTTGGTTGTATGAATCTCCGACACTCTGATCGCTGGCCTACCAGAGCACCCAAGCCAGCCCGATATCCCCCCGACCCCAGTCTGATACCCCACCCCTCCGGCCAGCCCCGATTTCTTCCCCATCCTGGCCAGCCCTGACACAACCAGCCCTCCCATTCCCGGCCAGCCCCTATCTCCCCCCCAATCCCCCCCTCCCCCCGGCCAGCCTGATACCCCCCCACCCCACTCCGGCCAGCCCTGACACAACGATCTCCCCACCCCCCAATCTCCCCTCCCTATTCTTAGCCAGCCCAATCTCCCCCAACCCCACCCTCGGGCCAGTCCCGGTCTCCATTCCCGACCAGCCTGATATCCCCCACCCTGGCCAGCCCTGACCCACCCTCCCCTCCCCTCCCCCAACCAGCCCCAATCTCCTCTCCCTCCCTCGGCCATCCCCAAGAGCCAGCAATGAGGGAAAAGGTAGGCAAAGTTTTGAAGGTGACAGAGTGGATGTGGGTAAAGTTTGGCGAGGTTTTGGTCTATCTGAAATGCATTTGTGAAATGTTGATTGATTTAAGAAGAAAGGTAGATGCAAGTTGATGTTAGTCAAACAGGATGGCATCAGGTATAGCGACAATGTATTGAAGGAAAGTTAGATTGATAGGAATACAGGAACTGGAGAAGATCATTCAGTCCCTTGATTCTCCTCATTCAATTACATCATGTCCGATCTGTATCTTAACTCCATCTATCTGGCTTGGCTCAATAACCCATCATACACCTGCCTAACAAAAATCAATCAATCTCAATTTTGAAAGTTTAACTTGATTATAAGAACATAAGAACATAAGAAATAGGAGCAGGAGTAGGCCATCTAGCCCCTCGAGCCTGCCCCGCCATTCAATAAGATCATGGCTGATCTGACGTGGATCAGTACCACTTACCCGCCTGATCCCCATAACCCTTAATTCCCTTACCGATCAGGAATCCATCCATCCGCGCTTTAAACATATTCAGCGAGGTAGCCTCCACCACCTCAGTGGGCAGAGAATTCCAGAGATTCACCACCCTCTGGGAGAAGAAGTTCCTCCTCAACTCTGTCTTAAACCGACCCCCCTTTATTTTGTTTGAGGCAGAACAGTTTCATTTTCTTTTTGGGGGGGAGTGCAGGGGGAAAGAACAAAGAACAAAGAAAAGTACAGGATCAGGCCCTTCAGCCCTCCAAGCCTGTGCTGATCATGATGCCCTAACTAAACTAAAGAAAACACTTTCTGTCCTTACTCGATCTGTATCTCTCGATGCCCTCCCTATTCATGTAACGTGGAAGAGTTGCAAATTTCCATGACTCTTGGCATGAAGCATTTCCTTTCATTTTAAGGTTATGCCCTTTTGTTCTGCACTCCAACAACAGAAAAAATAGCTTTTCTGTATTTATACTCCTGTCAAGAAAACAAGGAATTGCAGTATTTTTCTTTTGGTAACATCACTGTCAGATTTCTTGCATATTATAAGACATGCTATTGGGTGTTGTAAGTATGGCAATTGGAGTAAGTCTGAACTGACATTGTGATGTGGTTTTGATGTTAATGAGGAACTTCAATCACAATTTGATCTAAGGCGGTAACAGGATTACTTTAGAAATGGGTTGTTTTAGTTCAAAGGGGGATGTATAAGTTGCAAAAGTTGAAGTAAGTAAAAGTAGGATAAGCTTGCTTTTTTCACAGCCTAAGAGTTAAGAAAAGTTTATCTAATAGTCAGAAGTAAGGCTTACATTAACATTGCAATGAAGTTACTGTGAAATTCTCCTAGTCGCCACATTCCGGTGCCTGTTCAGGTCAATGCACCGAACCAGCACATTTTTCAGAATGTGGGAGGAAACCGGAGCACCCGGAGGAAACTCACGCAGACACGGGGAGAACGTGCAAACTCCACATAGACAGTGACCCAAGCCAGGATTGAACCCAGGTCCCTGGTGCTGTGAAGCAGCAGTGCTAACCACTGTGCCACCGTGTCACCAAATGTCAAGAAAAGAGATTAATCATTTCCGGGAAGAAAGCAGTTCTGAAGAGATGGAATGAAAGGTATAGAGGGATCAAAGGGAAGGAACACACTGAAGGTAAGATTGAAACCTCTGTGAGGGTGTAGCTGCTTAGGTCTCACAGAAGATAGCAGGGTAGCTGGTGAGATCTCCCAGAGTGAACAAAGCCAGACCTAGAGAACCAATTGCTGTCAGTCTTAGATGACATCCCAAGAGGAAACGGCATTGTGTGGTTTAAAACATTACTGGAATTCTATTTATTTAAAATCCATAAGGAAAGTTGCTGAACAGAAAAGGGTAAGGTTAGCTTTGAGAGTGGTTAAATTAAGATCTTTTGAAACTGTTTAAAGTACTGTCGATTGTGTGATGTCTTTCTGTGTTTAAAGTAATCTTGTTTTTTCCTTTATTTTCTGATATACATTTACTTTACGATAAAATCAACACAAGTAGTTGGACACATCCGTCATTTCCTGTTTCAGAACCTCTTTCCATAATACACAAATTGCAAAAAGCATTTTGGCAGCTGTTTCCCATTGGTATTTGTGCAGTTTTGCATTTACCATCAGCCATACCTTAACAGTGTCAAATCTTTAATCATTTTAAACACCTTGATTCGATCATCCGATAATCTTCCATTGACGAGGGAAGAATCATCCAAAATTTGATGTTGGACAGGCAGTTGGTGAGTTAATCGATAGCTTTGGCATCAAAATAGGAGGCAGCGAGATAATGCTCAGTGCCACCACTTATGGGGTGGAATTTAGAACATAGAACATAGAACATTACAGTGCAGTACAGGCCCTTCGGCCCTCAATGTTGCACCGACCAGTGAAACCAATCTAAAGCCCATCTAACCTACACTATTCCAATATCATAGAAAGCCACAGCACAAACAGGCCCTTCGGCCCACAAGTTGCGCCGATCATATCCCATGTTTATCCAATAACCATTTAAATGCCCTTAATGTTGGCGAGTCCACTACTGCTGCAGGCAGGGCATTCCACGCCCTTACTACTCTCTGAGTAAAGAACCTACCTCTGACATCTGTCCTCTATCTATCACCCCTCAATTTAAAGCTATGTCCCCTCATGCTAGCCATCACCATCCGAGGAAAAAGGCTCTCACTATCCTGTCTAATCTTCTGATCATCTTGCATGCCTCTATTAAGTCACCTCATCCTTCTTCTCTCTAATGAAAACAACCTCAAGTCCCTCAGCTTTTCCTCATAAGACCTTCCCACCATACCAGGCAACATCCTAGTAAATCTCCTCTGCACCCTTTCCAATGCTTCCACATCCTTCCTATAATGCGGTGACCAGAACTGTACGCAATACTCCAAGTGCGGCTGCACCAGAGTTTTGTACAGCTGCAACATGACCTCCTGGCTCCGAAACTCAATCCCTCTCCCAATAAAAGCTAACACTCCGTACGCCTTTTTAACAACCCTATCAACCTGGGTGCCAACTTTCAGGGATCTATGCACATGCACACCGAGATCTCTCTGTTCATCCACACTACCAAGTATAGAACATAGAACATAGAAAGCCACAGCACAAACAGGCCCTTCGGCCCACAAGTTGCGCTGATCATATCCCTACCTCTAGGCCTATCTATAGCCCTCAATCCCATTAAATCCCATGTACTCATCCAGAAGTCTCTTAAAAGACCCCAACGAGTTTGCCTCCACCACCACCGACGTCAGCCGATTCCACTCACCCACCACCCTCTGAGTGAAAAACTTACCCCTGACATCTCCTCTGTACCTACCCCCCAGCACCTTAAACCTGTGTCCTCTCGTAGCAACCATTTCAGCCCTTGGAAATAGCCTCTGAGAGTCTACCCTATCCAGACCTCTCAACATCTTGTAAACCTCTATCAGGTCACCTCTCATCCTTCGTCTCTCCAGGGAGAAGAGACCAAGCTCCCTCAACCTATCCTCATAAGGCATGCCCCCCAATCCAGGCAACATCCTTGTAAATCTCCTCTGCACCCTTTCAATGGCTTCAACATCTTTCCTGTAATGAGGTGACCAGAACTGCGCGCAGTACTCCAAGTGGGGTCGAACCAGGGTCCTATAAAGCTGCAGCATTATCTCCCGACTCCTAAACTCAATCCCTCGATTAATGAAGGCCAGTACGCCGTACGCCTTCTTGACCGCATCCTCCACCTGCGAGGCCGATTTAAGAGTCCTATGGACCCGGACCCCAAGGTCCTTCTGATCCTCTACACTGCTAAGAATGGTACCCTTCATATTATACTGCTGCTTCATCCCATTGGATCTGCCAAAATGGATCACCACACACTTATCCGGGTTGAAGTCCATCTGCCACTTCTCCGCTCAGTCTTGCATTCTATCTATGTCTCGCTGCAACTTCTGACATCCCTCCAAACTATCCACAACACCACCTACCTTGGTGTCGTCAGCAAACTTACCAACCCATCCCTCCACTTCCTCATCCAGGTCATTTATGAAAATGACAAACAGCAAGGGTCCCAGAACAGATCCCTGGGGCACTCCACTGGTCACTGACCTCCATGCAGAGAAAGACCCCTCCACAGCCACTCTCTGCCTTCTGCAGGCAAGCCAGTTCTGGATCCACAAGGCAACAGCCCCTTGGATCCCATGCCCTCTCACTTTCTCAAGAAGTCTTGCATGGGGGACCTTATCGAACGCCTTGCTGAAGTCCATATAGACCACATCCACCGCTCTTCCTTCGTCAATGGTGTTTGGTCACATTTTCAAAGAACTCAACCAGGCTTGTAAGGCATGACCTGCCCTTGACAAAGCCGTGCTGACTACTTTTGATCATACTAAACTTCTCTAGATGATCATAAATCCTGTCTCTCAGGATCTTCTCCATCAACTTACCAACCACTGAGGTTAGACTCACCGGTCGGTAATTTCCCGGGCTGTCCCTGTTCCCTTTCTTGAATATAGGGACCACATCTGCAATCCTCCAATCCTCCGGAACCTCTCCCGTCTCCATCGACGATGCAAAGATCATCGCCAAAGGCTCCGCAATCTCCTCCCTCGCCTCCCACAGTAACCTGGGGTACATCCCATCCGGTCCCGGCGACTTACCAACCTTGATGCCATTCAATAGTTCCAACACATCCTCTTTCTTTATGTCCACATGCTCGATCCTTTCTGTCCACCGCAAACCAGCAGTACAACCACCCAGATCCCTTTCCACCGTGAATACCGAGGTAAAGTATTCATTAAGCACCTCCGCCATTTCTAACGGTTCCGCACAAACTTTTCCCCCTTCACCTTTTAAGGGTCCTATGCCTTCACATCTCATCCTTTTACTCTTGACATATTTGTAGAAAGCCTTGGGATTCTCCTTAATCTTACCCGCCAAGGTCTTCTCATGACCCCTTCTCGCTCTCCTAATTTCCTTCTTAAGCTCCTTCCTACATCCCGTATACTCCTCTAAATCCTTAACACCTCCTAGCTCTCTGAACCTTCTGTACGCCTCTCTTTTCTTATTCACCAGGTTCATCACAACCTTCGTGCACCACGGTTCCCGTACCCTACCAACACCCCCCTGTCTCATCGGAACGTTGTCATGCAGAGCTCCAGACAAACATTCCTTGAAAATCCTCCACTTTCCTTCGGTACTTTTCCCCAAGAATGCCTCCTTCCAATTTACCCGTCTAATTTCCTCCCTGATGACACTGTATTTCCCTTTACTCCAGAGAAACACTTTCCTAGCCTGCCTGATCCTATCTCTTTCCAATGCTATCGTGAAGGAGATAGAATTATGATCGCTATCCCCAAGATGCTCACCCACTGAGAGATCCTCCACCTGTCCAGGTTCATTAGCCAGCACCAGATCAAGTACAGCCTCTCCTCTAATAGGCTTATCCACATACTGTGTCAGGAAACTCTCCTGGACACACCTAACAAACTCCTCTCCATCCAAACCCCTAGCCCTAGGGATATTCCAATCTATGTTTGGGAAATTAAAATCTCCCATCACGACAACTCTGTTATTCCTACATCTCTCCAGGATCTGTTTCCCCATCTGCTCCTCAACATCTCTGTTACTATTGGGCGGCCTATAGAAACACCCAGCAAAGTTATCGACCCCTTCCTGTTCCTAACCTCCACCCACAGAGACTCCGTAGTCAATCCCTCCACGGCGTCCACCTTCTCTACAGCCGTGACACTATCCCTGATCAACAGTGCCACTCCCCCCCCCTCTCTTGCCTCCCTCCCTGTCCTTCCTGAAACATCTAAAACCCGGCACCTGAAGCACCCAGTCCTGTCCCTGAGACATCCAAGTCTCCGTAATGGCCACCACATCACAATTCGAAGCAGCAATCCACGCTCTAAGCTCATCCACTTTATTCACTACACTCCTGGCATTAAAATAGACACATCTCAGTATCTTACCATTAGCCCAGTACTCTGTAATCCTGTTACTCCTTCCAAAGTGAATCACCTCACACTTTTCCGCATCGAACTCCATTTGATGTTGGTGTCAGGGGTATAACCCTCCAGCCAGTAAACTGACGGGAATCCTCTATCACCTCAGCTGGGGAAGCTAGTCAGGCAGTGAGTTATAGAGTCATAAACTCATAGAGGTTTACAGCATGCAAACGGGCCCTTCGGCCCAACTTGTCCATGCCACCCTTTATCAAACCCCTAAACTAATCCCAATTGCCTGCATTTGGCCCATCTTACCCATGTAACTATCTAAATATTTTTAAAAGATAAAATTGTACTTGTCTCTACTACTACCTCTGGCAGCTTGTTCCAGACACTCACCACCCTCTGTGTTAAAAAAGTGCCCCTTTGGACACTTTTGTATCTCTCCCCTCTCACCTTAAAACTATGCCCTCTAGTTTTAGACTCCTCTAACTTTGGGAAAAAATATTGACTATCTAGCTGATCTGTGCCCCTCATTATTTTATAGACCTCTAAAGGATCACCCCTCAGCCTCCTACGCTCCAGAGAAAAAAGTCTCAGTCTGTCCAGCCTCTCCTTATAACTCAAACTATCAAGTCCTGGTAGCATCCTGGTAAATGTTTTCTGCACTCTTTCTAGTTTAATAATATCCTTTCTATAATAGGGTGACCAGAGCTGTACACAGTATTCCAAGTGTGGCCTTACCAATGTCTTGTACCAACTTCAACAAGACGTCCCAACTCCTGTATTCAATGTTCTGACCAATGAAACCAAGCATGCCGAATGCCTTCTTCACCACTTTGTCCACCTGTGACTCCACTTTCAAGGAGCTATGGACCTGTACCCCTAGATCTCTTTGTTCTGTAACTCTCCCCAACACCCTACCATTAACTGAGTAAGTCCTGCCCTGGTTCAATCTACCAAAATGCATCACCTCACATTTATCCAAATTAAACTCCATCTGCCATTCGTCAGCCCACTGGCCCAATTGATCAAGATTCCATTGCAATCCGAGATAATCTTCTTCGCTGTCCACTATGCCACCAATCTTGGTGTCATCTGCAAACTCACTAACCGTGCCTACTAAATTCTCATTCAAATCATTAATATAAATGACAAATAACAGTGGACCCAGCACTGATCCATGAGGCACACCACTGGTCACAGGCCTCCAGTTTGAAAAACAACACTCTTCAACCACCCTTGTCTTCTGAAAAGAAGCCAATTTTGTATCCATTTAGCTACCTCACCCTGGATCCCATGAGATTTAACCTGATGCAACAGTGGCATAAGTTGGCCAGCTTTCCCAGGATTTCATCCACACTTTGAGAGCTGTCGGCCATTCAGAGGCCATTCGCTCTCCATTGCTGAGTCACTATGCCAGAGTATCTATTAAACTGAACCCCAATAGGAATCAGCACCCAAGCACAACTGAAGAGGGAAGAATAGTAGTGAAAACCAGCAAAAGGAAGTTGTGTTTGTTATTTTCTTGGCTCTAAACTGGGTCTTGATAAAGGATCTAAAAGCTTCATCTGTTTTGCACGATACTCCTTAATGCTTGTCTCTTTGATAAAATGTTGTGAATATATTTCCTCAGAACCTCATATGCCACATATCCTGCTGGAAAGTGGAGATATGACTCCGAATGAATATGAGCAATTCTTAAAAGGAAGAAATGATTTCATTAAAGGAACCAGAAAAGATCCCAGCTCAGAGAAAAAGGTATTGATTTATTTCTGATGGTACAGCAAGAATGTCTGAAATAAAAGCCAAAAGTGCCGGATAAATTCAGCCTATCTGGCAGCATTTGTGGTGAGAGAAACAGAGTTAATGTTTGAGTTAATATGTCCCTTCAACAGAATTGGAAAGGGATAGAAATGTGATGAATTATAAACTTGGAGAGGGCAGGGTGGGGAGGTCTAGAATAGAAAGGCCGTGTTAAGGAGAGATTGACAAAGATGTCATGCACATGACACAAAGGGGCTGCTAATGATGTCATTAGGGACTGAAGCATATTAATAGTGGCAAAGGTAGAAGAACATCCTTTATTCTACATGTCCCCTGTCTTTATCCAATGTGAATATAATTTACTTTCAGTTTTGTTATCACTATCATTACCCTATCGCCAATGCAAGTCCTTGAATTCATAAGTTCAGGTTGTCTAGAAGTCTTATTACCCCTTCCATATCTCGTTCACACTACTGGGCAAGGCTAATTCTGATGGTATCAGGCCGGAACTTTCAAAAGTTATTTGGAGAAGTCTATGGGAAGGCAAAGGGACGTCTGGTAAATGGGAGGCTTTCAAAAGTGTGTTAACTGGGCTTCAGGGTAAGCACATTCCTCTTAGAGTGAAGGGCAAGGCTGGTAGAAGTAGGGAACCCTGGATGACTCGGGATATTGAGGACCTAGTCAAGAAGAAGAAGGAGGCACATGACATGCATAGACAGCTGAGATCAAGTGGATCCCTTGAAGAGTATAAAGGGCGTAGGAGTAGAGTTAAGAGAGATATCAGGATGGCAAAAAGGTGACATGAGATTGTTTTGGCAGATAAGGCAAAGGAGAATCCAAAATGCTTCTACAAATACATAAAAAGCAAAAGAGTAACTAGGGAGAGAGTGGGGCCTCTTAAGGATCAACACGATCGTCTATGTGCGGATCCACAAGAGATGGCTGAGGTCCTAAATGAATATTTCTCATCAGTATTTACTGTTGAGAAAAGCATGGATGTTAGGGAACTTGGGGAAATAAATAGTGATGTCTTGAGTGTACATATAACAGAGAATGTTGTGCCTTTGTTTAAAAAGAGCTGCAGGGAAAAGCCTGGGAACTACAGGCCGGTGAGCCCCACATTTGTTGTGGGTAGGTTGTTAGAAGGTATTCTGAGAGATAGGATCTACAGGCATTTAGAGACGCAAAGACTGATTAGGAACAGTCAGCATGGCTTTGTGAGTGGAAAATCATGTCTCACAAATTTGATTGAGTTTTTTGAAGGGGTAACCAAGAAGATAGATGAGGGCAATGCAGTTGATGTTGTCTATCTGGACTTTAGCAAGGCTTTTGACAAGGTACTGCATGGTATGTTCTTACATAAGGTTAAATCTCACGGGATCCAGGGTGAGGTTGCTAAATGGATACAAAATTGGCTTGATGACAGAAGCCAGAGGGTGGTTGCAGAGGGTTGTTTTTCAAACTGGAGGCCTGTGACCAGCGGTGTGCCTGTATTAATGATTTGGATGTGAATATAGGGGGCATGGTTAGTAAGTTTGCAGATGACACCAAGATTGGTGGCATAGTGGACAGTGAAGAAGGTTATCTCGGATTGCAACGGGATATTGATCAATTGGGACAGTGGGGTGATGAATGGCAGATGGAGTTTAATTTAGATAAAAGTGAGGTGATGCATTTTGGTAGATTGAACCAGGGCAGGACTTATTCAGTTAATGATAGGGCGTTGGGGAGAGTTATAGAACAAAGAGATCTAGGGGTACATGTTAATAGCTCCTTGAAAGTGGAGTCACAGGTGGACAGAGTGGTGAAGAAGGCATTCGACATGCTTGGTTTCATTGGTCAGAACATTGAATACAGGAGTTGGGATGTCTTGTTGAAGTTGTACAAGACATTGGTAAGGCTACACTTGGAATACTGTGTACAGTCCTGGTCACCCTATTGTAGAAAGGATATTATTAAACTAGAAAGAGTGCAGAAAACATTTACTAGGATGCGACCAGGACTTGATGGTTTGAGTTATAAAGAGAGGCTGGATGGACTAGGACTTTTTTCTCTGGTGTGTGGAAGGCTTAGCAGTGAACTTATAGAGGTCTATCAAATAATGAGGGGCGTAGATCAGCTAGATAGTCAATATCTTTTCCCAAACGTAGGGGAGTCTAAAACTAGAGGGCATAGGTTTAAGGTGAGAGGGGAGAGATACAAAAGGGTCCAGCGGGGCAATTTTTTCACACAGAGGATGGTGAGTGCCTGGAACAAGCTACCAGAGGTAGTAGTAGAGGCACGTACAATTTTGTCTTTTAAAAAGCATTTAGACAGTTACATGGGCAAGAGGGATATGGGCCAAATGCGGGCAATTGAGACTAGTTTAGGGGCTTAAAAAAAGGGCAGCATGTACAAGTTGGGCCGAAGGGCCTGTTTCCTTGCTGTGAACCTCTATGACTCTACTGTCAGTGGAGTGGTCGGCTCCATCATTGCTGGTTCTTTCTGTAGGCTTGGAGATTGTTCTGCCACCCGAGTATCTTTTCATCCTTTTCTTCCATTCCTCGGCCACACTTGGTCAGTCCGGCTGCTGCACTTTTCGATGGTTTTTACCCAAACTCATTTTTTGTGGGGTGGTCGAACATTGTGCTGGTCTACTTGTTAGTTCTTTCACTTCTTCCATCATCGTGGTGATGTCTGTAGAACTTTATGTTTCAGTTTTGCCCACAGTGTTTAGTATTTGCTTTTTTCTCACTTGATTTTCAAGTTTATGAAATTTTTCACTCTGTTCCGCAATGACTCTAGTCTTTGTTTCAGAGTTATCTATCGAACTCTTGTGTAAATGTTATAACTTCACCGGGGAATTTGGTTCTGCTCGGACACTTTTCTCCTCAGTCACTGACTGTCCTTGGATGCTGTCAATTCACTCGTTACATCGTCAATCTGTTTAATAGGATTTCTCTTATCTACTTTCAAATTCTAGGGGATTTGGTCTTCCATATTGAGTATCTCAACTTCCTTCTTGTACAGATTGGACGAACGTTCAAGAAGTTCATTGGTTTTGGTTGTTAGGAACAGAGGAATTAGGAGCGAGAGTAGACCTTCGAGCCTGCTCCGCCATTCTATAGGATCATGGCTGATCTCCATCTCATCCTAACTCCACTTCCCTGCCTTTTCCCCATAGCCCTTTATCCCGCTTTTGATCAAATCCCATTTATCCCAACCCTCTGCTTTCTATCAGTCAGCCAATCCTCAATCCAAGCCATGATTGCTCCGATGTATTTTTTTATTCATTTGTGGGACATGGGTGTCACTGGCTGGCCAGCATTTATTGCGCATCCCTAGTTGCCTGAGCGCAGTTGAGAATCCACCACATTGCTGTGACTCTGGAGTCACATGTAGGTCAGACCATGTAAGGACAGCAAATTTCTATCCCTCAAGGACATTAGTGACCCAGATGGGTTTTTACAACAATCGATAATGGTTTCATGGTCATCAGTAGATTCTTAATTCCAGATATTTTTTATTGAATTCAAATTGCACCATCTGCCGTGGAGGGATTCGAAGCCGGGCCCCCAGAACATTGGGTGAGTTTCTGGATTAATGATCCAGTGATAATACCACTAGGCCAACGCCTCCCCCATCAGCGATTCTCTGGCAACTTCTAGACATTTTACACAATGCTTACTGAAGATTTCTGGTGCTTGAATTCCATCCAGTTTGAATGGAAGTTCTATCTCTGTTGCATTTGTTGATTCATTGTTCAACAGTTTCAGATTCTCTTTCATGTTGTTGACTTCTGCTGTTCTCAACAGTTCTTGGTTTTCCTTTACAATCTCTTCTTTCACACGGAAAGGTTGGTTCTCCATATTGATTTTTTAGCAGAGAATCATTTCTCTGTGCGATTCCACAAGCTCAGATCCTGTAACTGCGCTTCTGCTAATTGTTTCTGAGACTCTTCCTGGTCATTTCCAGCAAAGTTTGGCCCTTGGGTGTGTCAAAATTGTTCCAGATGAGTGGAATTCTGATCCATGGATAAACATTTAAAAATGTAGGTTTTGTTTAAGGAACGTTCTGAATTTCAGGATGGCACTGCCATTCTCCTGGAGTCAAAGGGATTTCCTACGCTTGCCGCTTTTGGCAGACTCCACTACAATGGAGATTGTGCTTAACTTGAAAAAAATCGCCAATGGCTGCCTGGAGCCACTGCCTGCAGAGTTAGAACATAGAACATAGAACATAGAAAGCCACAGCACAAACAGGCCCTTCGGCCCACAAGTTGCGCCGATCACATCCCCACCTCTAGGCCTATCTATAGCCCTCAATCCCATTAAATCCCATGTACTCATCCAGAAGTCTCTTAAAAGACCCCAACGAGTTTGCCTCCACCACCACCGACGTCAGCCGATTCCACTCACCCACCACCCTCTGAGTGAAAAACTTACCCCTGACATCTCCTCTGTACCTACCCCCCAGCACCTTAAACCTGTGTCCTCTCGTAGCAACCATTTCAGCCCTTGGAAATAGCCTCTGAGAGTCCACCCTATCCAGACCTCTCAACATCTTGTAAACCTCTATCAGGTCACCTCTCATCCTTCGTCTCTCCAGGGAGAAGAGACCAAGCTCCCTCAACCTATCCTCATAAGGCATGCCCCCCAATCCAGGCAACATCCTTGTAAATCTCCTCTGCACCCTTTCAATGGCTTCAACATCTTTCCTGTAATGAGGTGACCAGAACTGCGCGCAGTACTCCAAGTGGGGTCTAACCAGGGTCCTATAAAGCTGCAGCATTATCTCCCGACTCCTAAACTCAATCCCTCGATTAATGAAGGCTAGTACGCCATACGCCTTCTTGACCGCATCCTCCACCTGCGAGGCCAATTTAAGAGTCCTATGGACCCGGACCCCAAGGTCCTTCTGATCCTCTACACTGCTAAGAATGGTACCCTTCATTTTATACTGCTGCTCCATCCCATTGGATCTGCCAAAATGGATCACTACACACTTATCCGGGTTGAAGTCCATCTGCCACTTCTCCGCCCAGTCTTGCATTCTATCTATGTCTCGCTGCAACTTCTGACATCCCTCCAAACTATCCACAACACCACCTACCTTGGTGTCGTCAGCAAACTTACCAACCCATCCCTCCACTTCCTCATCCAGGTCATTTATGAAAATGACAAACAGCAAGGGTCCCAGAACAGATCCCTGGGGCACTCCACTGGTCACTGACCTCCATGCAGAGAAAGACCCCTCCACAGCCACTCTCTGCCTTCTGCAGGCAAGCCAGTTCTGGATCCACAAGGCAACAGCCCCTTGGATCCCATGCCCTCTCACTTTCTCAAGAAGTCTTGCATGGGGGACCTTATCGAACGCTTTGCTGAAGTCCATATAGACCACATCCACCGCTCTTCCTTCGTCAATGTGCTTGGTCACATTTTCAAAGAACTCAACCAGGCTCGTAAGGCACGACCTGCCCCTGACAAAGCCGTGCTGACTACTTTTGATCATACTAAACTTCTCTAGATGATCATAAATCCTGTCTCTCAGGATCCTCTCCATCAACTTACCAACCACTGAGGTTAGACTCACCGGTCGGTAATTTCCCGGGCTGTCCCTGTTCCCTTTCTTGAATATAGGGACCACATCCGCAATCCTCCAATCCTCCGGAACCTCTCCCGTCTCCATCGACGATGCAAAGATCATCGCCAAAGGCTCCGCAATCTCCTCCCTCGCCTCCCACAGTAACCTGGGGTACATCCCATCCGGTCCCGGCGACTTACCAACCTTGATGCCATTCAATAGTTCCAACACATCCTCTTTCTTTATGTCCACATGCTCGATCCTTTCTGTCCTCCGCAATCCAGCAGTACAACCACCCAGATCCCTTTCCACCGTGAATACCGAGGTAAAGTATTCATTAAGCACCTCCGCCATTTCTAACGGTTCCGCACAAACGGTTCCGCACCATTTCTAACGGTTCCATTTCTAACGGTTCCGCACAAACTTTTCCCCCTTCACCTTTGCTCAGAGTTTTACTTCCAAGTCACAAATTATTGACTCCTGACTTTTGCTTTCTCTCAGATTGGAATTCATGAGTCTGCCGAATTATTCAATTCGTTTCTGTTTTAATAAGAACATAAGAACTAGGGACAGGAGCAGGCCATTCGACCCCTTGAGCCTGCTCCGCCATTCAATAAGATCATGGCTGATCTTTTCTTGAACTCAGCTCCACTTACCCGCCCGCTCACCATAACCCTTCATTCCTTTACTGTTCAAAAATGTATCTATCCTTGCCTTAAAAACATTCAATGAGGTAGCCACAATTGCTTCACTGGGCAGGGAATTCCACAGATTCACAACCCATTGTGTGAAGAAGTTCCTCCTCAACTCAGTCCTAAACCTGCTTCCCCTTATTTTGAGGCCACGGCCCCTAGTTCTCGTTTCACCCACCAGTGGAAACAACTTCCCTGCTTCTATCTTATCTATTCCCTTCATGACCTTATAGGTTTCTATAAGATCTCCCCTCATCCTTCTGAATTCCAATGAGTATAGCTCCAGTCTATTCAGTCTCTCCTCATTAGCGAACCCTCTCAACTCCAGAATCAACTGAGTGAATCTCCTCTGCACCCCCTCCAATGCCAGTATATCCTTTCTCAAGTAAGGAGACCAAAACTGTACACAGTACTCCAGGTGTGGCCTCACCAGCACCTTATACAGCTGCAACATAACCTCGCTGTTTTTAAACTCCATCCCTCCAGCAATGAAGGACAAAATTCCATTTGCCTTCTTAATTACCTGCTGCACCTGCAAACCAACTCCTTGAGATTCCTGCACAAGGACACCTAGGTCCCTCTGCATAGCAGCATGCTGCAATTTTTTACCATTTAAATAATAGTCCATTTTTGCTGTTATTCCTACCAAAATGGATGACCTCACATTTACCAACATTGTACTCCATCTGCCAGACCCTCGCCCACTCACTTAGACTATCTATATCCCTTTGCACACTTTCAGCATCTTCTGCATACTTTGCTCTGCCACTCAACTTAGTGTCATCTGCAAATTTTGACACACTACACTTGGTCCCCAACTCCAAGTCATCTATGTAAATCGTAAACAATTGCGGTCCCAACACTGATCTCGAGGCACACCACTAGTCACTGATTGCCAACCAGAAAAACACCCATTTACCCCCACTCTTTGCCTTCTGTTAGTTAACCAATCCTCTATCCATGCTAATACATTAGCCGTAACACCATGCACCTTTATCTTATGCAGCAGTCTTTGGTGCGGCACCTTGTCAAATGCCTTCTGGAAAACCAGATACACCACATCCACAGGTTCCCCATTGTCCACTGCGCATGTAATATTCTCAAAGAATTCCATCTAATTAGGCCTGCCCTTCATGAACCCAGATCCCACTGGGCACTGACTTGGGATTGGGTTTTAGTGATGGGTATTTTCAAACTACATTTCTGACTCTAAAGTATTTAAAGATTTCTCAGGGCTTGCTGTAGCCTGGAACTTTAAAGGATTTTGCTCTCCACAAATTGGACTGCTATCTCTGGAATTTCCAAAGGAGATTCAATAAAGCCTTCTGCTGCGGTGAGGAAATTAAATGTTTTAGTTTTCAGATTCCAACTCTTTCTTTGAAGCTTTTTCCTGGTGAATTTTCATCAGTGCCTCCGTTTCTGGAGCTTCTTTTCTGGCTTGATGAATTTATTCCCTAGTCTTCCAGTATTTTAATTTTCCTCTGTAGTTTCTGGAAGGTTTGGATTTTTCCCACCAGCTGCTACCATGTTGCAGGATGTTGGACATAGTTTGGTAGGTCTGAAGATGTCTTTGTAGTCTTACGTTGGTTCACTGTAAGTCTTTATTGACTCTTCAAACTATTTACAAATATACAGTAAAGATTACAATCTAGGACCTGTCTCCATGCTGGCTGATGTACATGTCTCTGTCCAACTGGACTGAACATTGGTATAGGTGATTTGCTTTCTTACATCACTGTGTGGGCAGTACTGTACTCAGTCTCACATTAATCCTATCTATGCTGGACCCTTATATTACAGGATGGGAGGGGAGGGTGGTAGGATAGTATGTTTCATGGGGGAAAGGGTGGGGTGTGGGTAGTTGTGGGGTCAAGTGGGGGGGGGGGTAAGTCAGTGAGTTCAGGATTCAGTGAAGAGGGAGAGGGGTGATGGGAGGTTGGTGGGAAGGCGAGGATGGGTGTGGTGAGCAGTACTATAGTTATCCAGGAGTTAGAGATGGTTTTAATTCTTCTACCTTTTCCAGGGTGGCTAACCTGCTCAGAGAGCCAGAGACATCCAAATTCTCCAGTGTGAATCCAATACCGCCAGGGACCTGGGTTCAATTCCCGGCTTGGGTCACTGTCTGTGCGGAGTCTGCACGTTCTCCCCATGTCTGCGTGGGTTTCCTCCGGGTGCTCCGGTTTTCTCCCACAGTCTGAAAGACGTGCTGGTTAGGTTCATTGGCCATGCTAAGTTCTCCCTCAGTGTACCTGAACAGGTGCCAGAGTGTGGCGACTAGGGGATTTTCACAGTAATTTCATTCAGTGTTAATCTTACCCTACGTGTGACACTAATAAATAAACTTTATACTTTTTAAGTATTGGATGGTTCCTGGTGCATTGCAAGTTTGAACTTCCCAGGCAATTCCCATGCAGTCATTGCATGGGGATTTCCAGGAGATCCCCAGCACATCTCCTGGGATATCTCCAGGGAATGCCTTCTCCTCCCTCCCCCCACCCACCCAGAGATCGGAGTATAAATGCAAGCTGCTGATGACAATGTCGTAATAGGAGGCTTCCCAATGGTGCCGATATCATAGACACCAAACCAGCTGTGACAATTCCACAGTGAAACTGAACTTCAATTCAGTCTGTGCACTTAGCTGAGTTTTAAATAGTTGTTGGATGTGAGTAGGTAATGAATACTAAAAGGTTTACTAGAATGTTGCCAGGGCTGGAGAATTGTAGCTGCGAGGAGAGATTGGAGAGATTGGGGTTATTTTCCTTGGAACAAAGAAGGCTGAGGGATGACATGATTGAGGTATACACAATTGTGAGGGGTAGAGAGAGAAAGTAGACAGGAGGAACCTGTTTCCCTTGCAGAGAGTTCAAAAACCAGGGGTCATAGATTCAAGCTAAGTGGCAGAAGGATTAGAGGGCACACGAGGAAAATGTTTTTAACAGAGGGTGGTGGGTGTCTGGAATTCGCTGCCCGAGTTGGTGGTGGAGGCACAGACCCTAAACTCTTTTTAAAAAGTACCTGGACCTGCAGCCCAAATGCTGCAAGCTGCAGGACTATCAGTCTCTTGTTAATGGGATAGGCTGCTCAAACTTCAGTCCTAGGAATTGGACTGTATCACTATAGGGCTCTTCCAAAGAATTATAGATTCTAATTTCTTCCAATAAAACCATTTATTTTCCTCCATAAACACTGGTATTTTTCACCTCTCTGGTTTTCTCTGCTGCTTAATGTTACAGTAAGAACCCACATCATGTGCAGCTGCATCCATTGGGTAGGAAGTAACCTTGGCAACTCCATCTGGTCATTTCCTATCACTGTGAGCCAGTTGTTACACCCTGACCAAAACATTGATTTTATCAGTGAAGTCTGTATAACCTTGGGATCAAACCTCTGACTGCACTCCCACTAAACAGCACCTCATCTTGTCAAAGTCCTTCTCAGATTAATCATTGCCGTTAGTTTCACACTAGAACATAGAACATAGAACATAGAACATAGAACAGTACAGCACAGAACAGGCCCTTCGGCCCACGATGTTGTGCCAACCTTCATCTGAAACCAAGATCAAGCTAACCCACTCCCTACCATCCTGGTGTGCTCCATGTGCCTATCCAATAACCGCTTAAATGTTCCTAAAGTGTCTGACTCCACTATCACTGCAGGCAGTCCATTCCACACCCCAACCACTCTCTGCGTGAAGAACCTACCTCTGATATCCTTCCTATATCTCCCACCATGAACCCTATAGTTATGCCCCCTTGTAATAGCTCCATCCACCCGAGGAAATAGTCTTTGAACGTTCACTCGATCTATCCCCTTCATCATTTTATAAACCTCTATTAAGTCTCCCCTCAATCTCCTCCGCTCCAGAGAGAACAGCCCCAGCTCCCTCAACCTTTCCTCATAAGACCGACACTCCAAACCAGGCAGCATCCTGGTAAATCTCCTCTGCACTCTTTCCAGCGCTTCCACATCCTTCTTATAGTGAGGTGACCAGAACTGCACGCAATATTCCAAATGTGGTCTCACCAAGGTCCTGTACAGTTGCAGCATAACCCCATGGCTCTTAAACTCCAACCCCCTGTTAATAAAAGCTAACACACTATATGCCTTCTTCACAGCTCTATCCACTTGAGTGGCAACCTTTAGAGATCTGTGGATATGGACCCCAAGATCTCTCTGTTCCTCCACAGTCTTCAGAACCCTACCTTTGACCCTGTAATCCACATTTAAATTTGTCCTACCAAAATGAATCACCTCACATTTATCAGGGTTAAACTCCCTTTGCCATTTTTCAGCCCAGCTTTGCATCCTATCTATGTCTCTTTGCAGCCTACAACACCCCTCCACCTCATCCACTACTCCACCAATCTTGGTGTCATCAGCAAATTTACTGATCCACCCTTCAGCCCCCTCCTCTAAGTCATTAATAAAAATCACAAAGAGCAGAGGACCAAGCACCGATCCCTGCGGCACTCCGCTAGCAACCTGCCTCCAGTCCGAAAATTTTCCATCCACCACCACCCTCTGTCTTCGATCAGATAGCCAGTTACCTATCCAATCGGCCAACTTTCCCTCTATCCCACACCTCCTTACTTTCATCATAAGCCGACCATGGGGGACCTTATCAAACGCCTTACTAAAATCCATGTATATGACATGAACTGCCCTACCTTCATCAACACACCTAGTTACCTCCTCAAAAAATTCAATCAAATTTGTGAGGCACGATTTGCCCTTCACAAATCCGTGCTGACTATCCCGGATTAATCCGCATCTTTCTAAATGGTCGTAAATCCCATCCCTAAGGACCTTTTCCATCAATTTACCAACCACCGAAGTCAGACTAACCGGTTTATAATTACCAGGGTCATTTCTATTCCCTTTCTTAAACAGAGGAACAACATTTGCCACTCTCCAGTCCTCCGGCACCATCCCCGTGGACAGCGAGGACCCAAAGATCAAAGCCAAAGGCTCTGCAATCTCATCCCTCGCCTCCCAAAGAATCCTAGGATACATTTCATCAGGCCCAGGGGACTTATCAACCTTCAGTTTATTCAAAACTGCCAATACATCCTCCCTCCGAACATCTATTTCCTCCAGCCTATTAGCCTGTAACACCTTCTCTTCCTGAAAAACATGGCCCCTCTCCTTGGTGAACACTGAAGAAAAGTATTCATTCATCACCTCGCCTATCTCTACTGATTCCATACACAAGTTCCCACCACTGTCCTTGACCGGCCCTAACCTCACCCTGGTCATTCTTTTATTCCTCACATAAGAGTAAAAAGCCTTGGGGTTTTCCTTGATCCGACCCGCCAAGGACTTCTCATGTCCCCTCCTAGCTCTCCTCAGCCCCTTTTTCAGCTCATTCCTTGCTAACTTGTAACCCTCAATCGAGCCATCTGAACCTTGTTTCCTCATCCCTACATAAGCTTCCCTCTTCCTTTTCACAAGACATTCCACCTCTTTTGTGAACCACGGTTCCCTCACTCGGCCATTTAGGTCTAACTAGCTTTAGGTTTCAACAATAGAGGTTTCGGGATTTATTCACTGATAGGTTCGAGCAGTCTTTCCCATTCACAAGCTGACAGCCAAATGGAGACAGTAGTGAATGTGACCCTAACGTAATAGCAAGATATTTAACATCGCTGGAGCCACTTGCCGTTGCATTGTGTCATGTTTCATTGGACACCCACTTTGCAATAATGTCCATTTTGGACGTAATATATAAACAATGGATTATAACCAAAGGATAACTGACAAAAATATTTTAAATAAATGCTTCCTATAAATGTTTCCTCTTTGATGCGCGATTAAATCACTCGGGAGGCTGGATCGTACCCGGGAAATAAAGGCTTTTATTAGTAACAAGAATGGAGCATACTGCATAACAATACAATCCCAGACTAACGGGTCTCCAAGCAGTGCAGTGACCTTTATACTCCTACAGGTAGGCGGAGCCAACCGGAGTGTACCACAGAACAATACCAACAGGTAGAACACCCCAACCCTAACCCCAACAGTGACAACAGTAACATATGTACAAGTACCCATAGTGCTAATCATCTATGGTTCAGTACCCATAGTGGTAACCATCTATGGTTCACCACACTCTTCTAACTTCACAACACTAACTCGAGCTGCGATGAAATTCCAACTGTTCTCTAGCATTCTGACAACTATCAATTCCTTCCTTTAAACCCAGAAACTGAATTGCAACAAGCTCTCTGTTGTTGCAAACATCATCACTCAGCCAAACCTCCAAGATTCTAATTTCTACAAACATATATTTGCCATGGGATTTCTGGGAAATTCTGATTTCATGCATGATTAATTAAATGTTTCCTTTATTCCCAACAGACTGAGATAATCAGAAAACGTCTAAACAAAGATATTAGACACAACCCCGTCATCATGTTGAACTTCTGTCCTGATTTAAAGATCGCCCAGTCAGATTTAAAGATGGCCCAGGGCGAGTTTCTCTTTCTGATAGACCGCAGTGGAAGTATGAGTGGAGTGAATATCAACTGTGTCAAGGTAATGACTACAATTGGTACCTTTTCTGTTTGTTGAAGGGCTCAATCCCATGAGTCACATCTTGTTTTCCAACACATTGCATCATTAAGCAATGAAGCATGTCTGTGATTAACCCACACACAGCAACATTAGCATTTCAATCATTGCTAACTGGGGGTTTCTCATTGAGAGAAACTTACAATCCCAGTGTTACATAGAAACATAGAAACTAGAAGCAGGAGGAGGCCATTTGGCCCTTCGAGCCTGCCATGCCATTCATTTTGATCATGGCTGTTGCTGCGATCTCAATGACTAGATCTAGATGGTTCTATCCCGGAGGTCCTTTGGGTTCCCTGGAAGATGTGCTGAAAATCCCTTGCACGGACTACATGGGAATTTCCTGGGAAGTTTCAACACCTGTTGGTAAATTTCCCTGTGACTGGACCCTGTGAATCAGAGTTAGACACAGTAAGAGTTTTAACAACACCAGGTTAAAGTCCAACAGGTTTATTTGGTAGCAAATACCATTAGCTTTCAGAGCGCTGCTCCTTCGTCAGATGGAGTGGAAATGTGCTCTCAAACAGGGCACAGACACAAAATCAAGTTACAGAATACTGATTAGAATGCGAATCCCTACAAGCAACCAGATCTTAAAGATACAGACAATGTGGGTGGAGGGAGCATTAAGCACAGGTTAAAGAGATGTGTATTGTCTCCAGACAGGATAGCCTGCAAGTCCAGGAGGCAAGCTGCGGGGGTTACTGATAATGTGACATAAATCCAACCGGGATGTTGGATTTATGTCACATTATCCAACCGGGATGTTGGATTTATGTCACATTATCCAACCGGGATGTTGGATTTATGTCACATTATCCAACCGGGATGTTGGATTTATGTCACATTATCAGTAACCCCCACAGCTTACCTCCTGGACTTGCGGGCTATCCTGTCTGGAGACAATACACATCTCTTTAACCTGTGCTTAATGCTCCCTCCACCCACATTGTCTGTATCTTTAAGATCTGGTTGGTTGTAGGGATTCGCATTCTAATCAGTATTCTGTAACTTGATTTTGTGTCTGTGCCCTGTTTGAGAGCACATTTCCACTCCATCTGACGAAGGAGCAGCGCTCCGAAAGCTAATGGTATTTGCTACCAAATAAACCTGTTGGACTTTAACCTGGTGTTGTTAAAACTCTTACTGTGTTCACCCCAGTCCAACGCCGGCACCTCCACATCAGAGTTAGAGTCAGACAGGGCGATTTTGAGCCTGCATTAGCTGTGTGGGATTGATGACGTGAGTGCAAAATCCGGAGAGAATCATGAAAGGTGAATTTTACCAGCGAGACCATGATTTCTGAATTTCAACCCCTGTCGCTGGTGGAATAACAAGAAGTGAACCGTGGGAGCCCAGGAAGCTTATTTTAATACGTTAGCATGTCATTAGCCAACACTCAACCTGGGGCCTCCCCCACATCACTGAATATTCAGTGGGCGACAGTGCTGACATTTACAACAGGTTTATATCAACGTGAACCTGGCGATATAAATCTGTTGTAAATGTCAGTTCCAAGGGGGATTTTGGGGGGTGAGTGCTCAGGTACGGAAGAAGCTGTTGTTGAGTCAGTTGGTATGCCTCCTCAGACTTTTGTATCTTTTTTCTGATGGATGAAGGTGGAGAGAGAATGTCCGGGTTAGGGTTCCATTAAAAACGGTGCCAGTCTCTCTGGAGCATCATCTCTGGAATGGGTGTAGAATGGTTACTTTGCAAAGTTAGTTTCTGAATGGTTCAGCTACAGCATTGGCTACAGTGCAGTGATCTCTCAAAAGGTCTTCAATAAACATGCCAGAACTGTCTTCTTATTTCAATTCTGTTGTTTGTTTCATGAGATTCTCTCCTGAAGACTAATTAATTCAAATTAATCCTGGTTATATGAACATAAAGCATAATTTTCAACTGTAGAAAGCTGTTTAAACTCACTTCCACTGTGAGGTGACATAATTTACAGGACATTAACGATTAGCCACCACAACATGATTAGCATTGTGAGTAATATTTGATGTACGCTTCAAAGCACGAACTCTTTGCCTTTCTCTTTGCTGATGTAAAGGATGCAATGATGGTGATCGTGAAGAGTCTGATGTCCTCCTGTCTGTTCAATATAATTGGATTTGGCTCCACATTTCGGACCTTGTTTCCAGCCAGCAGGTTTTATAATGAAGTAAGTCGTTATTTTCTGCTGTTCATCATTAATTCTATAAAGATGCAACATGTTTATAACCTGATATAATTTGCGTGCTTGCTGCTGAGTCCTGGTTTAAATTAACTTTCAAATTTCCTCAAAAGCATTTTAACTTGCTGGTTCCCTGCACGATGGATTTTGCTACTTGCTTGGGTTTCTCCAAACAAGCAAAGATTTATGGGCTTGTAACTTGATTAAGAGAGCCTGGGAAAAGAGCAATGGGAGCAGGAGACCACTCTGCTCTTCAAGCCTGCTCCGTTATTCAATACGAACATGGCTGATCATGGATTTCAGCTCCTATCCTGGGAGGCAGTGGTGTAGTGGTATTGTCACTGGACTAGTAATCCAACTAGATCCAGGGCAAGGTCTGGGGACCTGGGTTCGAATCCCGCCACGGCAGATGGTGAAATTTGAATTCAATAAAAATCTGGAATTAAAAAGCCTACTGATGACCATGAAACCATTGTTGATTGTCATAAAAACCCATTGGGTTCATTAATGTGTTTTAGGGAAGGAAATCTGTCGTCCTTACCTGGTCTGGCCTACATGAGACTCCAGAACCACAGGAATTTATTTGACTCTTAAATGCCCTCAGGGATGGACAGTAAACGCCGTTCCAGCCAGAGACACCCATGTCCCATGAACAAATAAAATAAATCCTCCTTTCCAAACATCAATCAAGTTCTGTCTTGAATATGTTCGATAATGGAACACCTACAGCTCTCGGTAAAGGGGAATTTGAAAGATTGACAATGCCCTGAGTGAAGACATTTCTGCTCGTATCAGCTTGGATGGATTATTTCCACATCCTGACGCTGGTAAGATTGGGAGTGACTCCTGGTCAACCAGACTTAATGTGGAGTGGTTCTCCTCAAGCTGGAAGCTGGTGACTGTTCCAGGGAAAACCTCATTATGGGAACAGACAGAAGTCTGTCATGTGCACCACCATGTGTGCGAAGGAAAAACAACGTACCAAACAAAACTCATCATGGGATAGCCATCTTATTCCAGGAACCAATCAAGTGAAGATCTCTGCTGTATCACCTGCAAGTACATCCTTTGTTAGATACAGGGTGGAATTTTACTGGTTCGCCCTCACCCATCACTATTGCACATGTGCAGAATCAGAGGTCTGCGCATGGGCAATAGCTCCCTTTGCAGACTGGCAGGTGAATTAAGCCCTGCCTACTGCCTGAAACAGCCAGAAATGGTCTATCCCATATTTTCAATGTCTAAGTCCATGAGATTGGATCTGCAACTCTACCATTTTCAAGCTAGCTGGGCGCTTAGAATCATTCTCATAAAATTCCACCCATAGAGACTAAAGCAGTACATAGAATCATAGAATCCCTACAGTACAGAAGGAGGCCATTTGGCCCATCGAGTCTGTACCAACATGGTAGTCTGGGTGTGTTCTCAGCCCTGTGTGGAGTATTAACCCAAATGTTGAAAGGCAGAACAGGCTCAGGAGGCTATATGATCTACACCTGCTGCTACCTCATGACCAGTGAGAATAAGTCACACTTTTCCATCTGCCACCTTGTTCTCTATCACTCAGCTGATATCTTTTTGGATCCTCTTTGTGTCCTCCTTGCTGCTTACTTTTCCATTTAACTTTGTCTTGCCAGAACACTCAGGAAATTACCATCAGTCTCTTCATCAAAATCATTAGATATATAAATTGTTGAGGCTGATCCCTGTGGCACAGTCTTGAAAATGAGAGCAGAAGCGATATTTATATTTTAATTCCAATTATATTTTGTCTTTTCTCATTGTAAAACATTAGTACAGCAATAATATTGTAATTGTTATCTAAATAGCTTAATTATTGTCTGCAAGCTGAAAACTGACTATTGCAGGGAACCCTGAGGCTAGTAACTGATAAAGGGGTCGAAGGAAATGCCAAACAATTATAGGCCAGTTAGTCTTACATCAGAGGTGGGCAAATTAGTAGAATCAATCCCGAGAGATCGGATTAACTGTCACGTAGAAAGGCATGGGCATGTCAGGGAGGGTCAGTGTAGATTTGTTAAAGGACGAGGTGGCTGAGGGACTTCACTGGTGCATTCTGGGAGAAGTCGGACCAGGAACATTTACCAAGAAGTAGGAAGCAGAAGATCTGGTGTCAAGGAGCGGTAAACCCGAAACACTACATTAGTGTTTCCCTCCCTCCCTCCTCCTCTAACCAAAAAAAAGGCCACTGTGAGAAGGTAAAAGTGAAGGTAAGAGTTTTATAAATATTTTCAAATAATTTAGTTGGTGCTCGAAATGTCGGTCAGTGGGGTTGAGTGTTGCACTTGTGAGATAGTGGGAGATCCGTGACGCTTCCAGCGTCTCGGACGACTATGCCTGCAGGAAGTGCACCCAATTGCAGCTCCTTACAGACCGCATGGATAGGTTGGAGCAGCAGCTGGATGCACTGAGGAGCATGAAGATGGTGGAAAGCATCATAGATAGAAGCTTTAGAGACGTGGTCACACTGAAGGTACAGGCAGATGGATGGGTGACCGCTAGAAGGGGCAGGCAGTCAGTGCAGGAATCCCCTGTGGTCATCCCCCTCTCTAACAAGTATACCGTTTTGGAAACTGTTGGGGGAGATGGGCTATCAGGGGATACCAGCAGCAGCAGCCAAAGCACTGGTACCACGGCTGGCTCCGTTGTTAAGCAGGGAGGGACAAAGAGGACTAGAGCAATAGTTATAGGGGACTCTATAGTTAGGGGTATAGGAAGAGAACAGTCTTGCCTGGTGATTGTCGAGTGAGACAGGCAAGACTGTTCTCTTCCTGTTGAGGAGCACTTCAACGGTCACGGGCATTCGGCCTCTGATATTCGGGTAAGCGTTCTCCAAGGAGGCCTTCACGACACACGACAGCGCAGAGTCACTGAGCAGAAACTGACAGCCAAGTTCCGCACACATGAGGACGGCCTCAACCGGGATATTGGGTTCATGTCACACTATCTGTAATCCCTACAGCTTGCCTGGACCTGCAGAGTCTCACTGGCTGTCCTGTCTGGAGACAATACACATCTCTTTAACCTGTCTTAATGCTCTCTTCACTCACATTGTTTGTATCTTAAAGACTTGGTCAGCTGTAAGTATTCGCATTCCAACCATTATTCTGTAAATTGAGTTCGTATCTTTATATGCCCTGTTTGTGAACAGAATTCCCACTCACCTGAAGAAGGGGCTTAAGGCTCCGAAAGCTTGTGGCTTTTGCTACCAAATAAACCTGTTGGACTTTAACCTGGTGTTGTTAAACTTCTTACTGTGTTTACCCCAGTCCAACGTCGGCATCTCCACATCACAAGTGGTGTTCCTCAGGGATCAGTGCTGGGACCTTTGCTGTTTGTAATATATATAAATGGAGGAAAATGTAACTGGATTGATTAGTAAGTTTGTGGACGACACAAAGGTTGGTGGATTTGCAGATAGCGATGAGGATCATCAGAGGATACAGCAGGCTATAGATCTGTTGGAGACTTGGGCGGAGAGATGGCAGATGGAGTTTAATCTGGACAAATGTGAGGTAATGCATTTTGGAAGGTCTAATGGAAATAGGAAATATACAGTAAATGGCAGAACCCTTAGGAATATTGATAAGCAAAGGGATCTGGGTGTACAGATACACAGGTCACTGAAAGTGGCAATGCAGGTGGAGAAGGTAGTCAAGAAGGCATACGGCATGCTTGTCTTCATCGGCCGGGGTATTGAGTTTAAAAATTGGCAAGTCATGCTGCTGCTTTATAGAACCTTAGTTAGGCCACACTTGGAATATAGTGTTCAATTCTGATCATCACACTACCAGAAGGATGTGGAGGCTCTGGAGAGGGCACAGAAAAGATTTACCAGGATGTTGTCTGGTATGGAGGGCATTAGCTATGAGGAGAGGTTGGAGAAGGGGCTTAGGAGAGCTAGGAGGGGACATGAGAAGTCCTTGGCGGGTCGGATCAAGGAAAACCCCAAGGCTTATGTGAGGAATAAAAGAATGACCAGGGTGAGGTTAGGGCCGGTCAAGGACAGTAGTGGGAACTTGTGTATGGAGTCAGTAGAGATAGGCGAGGTGATGAATGAATACTTTTCTTCAGTGTTCACCAAGGAGAGGGGCCATGTTTTTGAGGAAGAGAAGGTGTTACAGGCTAATAGGCTGGAGGAAATAGATGTTCGGAGGGAGGATGTCTTGGCAGTTTTGAATAAACTGAAGGTCGATAAGTCCCCTGGGCCTGATGAAATGTATCCTAGGATTCTTTGGAAGGCAAGGGATGAGATTGCAGAGCCTTTGGCGTTGATCTTTGGGTCCTCGCTGTCCACGGGGATGGTGCCAGAGGACTGGAGAATGGCGAATGTTGTTCCTCTGTTTAAGAAAGGGAATAGAAATGACCCTGGTAATTATAGACCGGTTAGTCTTACTTCGGTGGTTGGTAAATTGATGGAAAAGGTCCTTAGGGATGGGATTTACGACCATTTAGAAAGATGCGGATTAATCCGAGATAGTCAGCACGGATTCGTGAAGGGCAAGTCGTGCCTCACAAATTTGATTGAATTTTTTGAGGAGGTAACTAAGTGTGTTGATGAAGGTAGGGCAGTTGATGTCATATACATGGATTTTAGTAAGGTGTTTGATAAGGTCCCCCATGGTCGGCTTATGATGAAAGTGAGGAGGTGTGGGATAGAGGGAAAGTTGGCTGATTGGATAGGTAACTGGCTGTCTGACCGAAGACAGAGGGTGGTGGTCGATGGAAAATTTTCGGATTGGAGGCAGGTTGCTAGCGGTGTGCCGCAGGGATCAGTGCTTGGTCCTCTGCTCTTTGTGATTTTTATTAATGACTTAGAGGAGGGGGCTGAAGGGTGGATCAGTAAATTTGCTGATGACACCAAGATTGGTGGAGTAGTGGATGAGGTGGAGGGCTGTTGTAGGCTGCAAAGAGACATAGATAGGATGCAAAGCTGGGCTGAAAAATGGCAAATGGAGTTTAACCCTGATAAATGTGAGGTGATTCATTTTGGTAGGACAAATTTAAATGTGGATTACAGGGTCAAAGGTAGGGTTCTGAAGACTGTGGAGGAACAGAGAGATCTTGGGGTCCATATCCACAGATCTCTAAAGGTTGCCACTCAAGTGGATAGAGCTGTGAAGAAGGCCTATAGTGTGTTAGCTTTTATTAACAGGGGGTTGGAGTTTAAGAGCCATGGGGTTATGCTGCAACTGTACAGGACCTTGGTGAGACCACATTTGGAATATTGTGTGCAGTTCTGGTCACCTCACTATAAGAAGGATGTGGAAGCGCTGGAAGGAGTGCAGAGGAGATTTACCAGGATGCTGCCTGGTTTGGAGGGTAGGTCATATGAGGAAAGGTTGAGGGAGCTAGGGCTGTTCTCTCTGGAGCGGAGGAGGCTGAGGGGAGACTTAATAGAGGTGTATAAAATGATGAAGGGGATAGATAGAGTGAACGTTCAAAGACTATTTCCTCGGGTGGATGGAGCTATTACAAGGGGGCATAACTATAGGGTTCATGGTGGGAGATACAGGACGGATATCAGAGGTAGGTTCTTTACGCAGAGAGTGGTTGGGGTGTGGAATGGACTGCCTGCAGTGATAGTGGAGTCAGACACTTTAGAAACATTTAAGCGGTTATTGGATAGGCACATGGAGCACACCAGGATGATAGGGAGTGGGATAGCTTGATCTTGGTTTCAGATAAAGCTCGGCACAACATCGTGGGCCGAAGGGCCTGTTCTGTGCTGTACTGTTCTATGTTCTATGTTCTAAACTTGGTTTGTTCTCACTGGAACGACGGAGATTGAGGGGAGACCTGATAGAAGTCGACAAGATTATGAGAGGCATGGACAGAGTGGATAGTCAGAAGCTTTTTCCCAGGGTGGAAGAGTCAATTACTAGGGGGCCCAGGTTTAAGGTGCGAGGGGCAAGTTTTAAAAGAAATGTATAAGGCAGATATTTTACACAGAGAGTGGTGGGTGCCTGGAACTTGTTGCCGGGGGAGGTAGTGGAAGCGGATACGGTAGTGACTTTTAAGGGGCGTCTTGACAAGTACATGAATGAGATGGGAATAGAGGGATATGGTCCCCGGAAGTGTAGGGGTTTTTAGTTAAGTCGGGCAGCATGGTCGGTGCAGGTTTGGAGGGCCGAAGGGCCTTTTCCTGTGCTGTAATATTCTTTGTTCTTTGTTCTTTGAAGCTTTTACCTCACAAACTTGATTGAATTCTTTGAGGAAGTGACGAGAAGGGTTGATGAGGGTAGCGCAGTGGATGTTGAGTACATGGATTTCAGCAAGGCATTTGACAAGATCCCACATAGCAGATTGGTTAAAAATGTAAAAGCCCACAGGAGACAGGGTAATCTGGCAAACTGGATCAGAAGTTGGTTTAGTAACAGAAGACAAAGGGTAACTGTCGATGGATGCTCTTGTGAATGGAAAGTTGTTTCAAGTGGTGTTCCACAGGGCTCGGTGTTGGGACCCTTGCTGTTTGTGTGAAATATTAACCATTTGGACGTGAACGTAGGGGGCACAATTGGAAAACTTGCAGATGACACAAAGATTGGTTGAGTAGTGGATAGTGTAGAGGATAGCTATAATCTCCAAAATAGTATTGCTGGGTTGATGGAGTGAGAGGTGAACATAGAGAGGTGTGAGGTAATGCATTCAGGGAGGTCAAACATTTATAGGAAATACGCAATAAATGGGAATATACTAAAGAGGAGAGATGAAGTGAGAGATCTTGATGTATAAATACACAGATCCCTAAACGCAGCAGTTCAAGTAGACATGGCTATAAAGAAGGCAGATGGAATGCTCTCCTTCATTGGCAGAGGTATAGAATAGAAAAGTAAGGATATAATGTTGGAATTGTATAAAACACTGATGAGGCCACAACTGGAGTATTGTGTGCAGTTCTGGTCACCACATTACAGGAAGGATGTAATTGCTCTGGAGAGAGAGCAGAGGAGGTTTACAGGAATGTTGCCAGGGCTGGAAAAGTGTAGCTATGAGGAGAGATTGGATAGTTTGGGGTTATTTCCCTTGGAACAAAGAAAGTTGAGGGGTGACTTGATGGAGGTGTACAAAATTATGAGGGGAAAAGATAGAGAGGGCAGGATAAAATTGTTTCCCTGGATGCAGAATTCTAAAACCGGGGACATAGTTTCAAGATAAGTGGCAGAAGGTGTAGAGGGGACGTGAGGATGAACTTTTTTACGGAGAGGGTGGTGGGTATCTGGAATTCACTGCCCGAGGTGGTGGTGGAGGCAGAGACCCTAAACTCTTTTCAAAAGTACCTGGATCTGCACCTTAAATTTTGTAAGCTACAGGGCTATGGGCCAGGTGCAGGAAGGTGGCATTAGAAAGGGCACCTGGGTGTCCTGGGACTGGCATGGACAAGTTGGGCTGAATAGCCTCCTTCTGTGCTGTAATTTTTGTATGGTTAGAACATCAGAAATAGGTGCAGGAGGAGACTATTCGGCATATCAATCCTGCTCCATTCAACATGATCACGGCTGATTATCGAGCGCTTTCCTGCTCATTCCTGACATTGTTCCATCCCAAAACCCAAATAAAAATAACAAGTGAGGTTTAGTTTTGTGAGTTGTTAAGTTGTGAAGTTAAAGGTCTCGGATTAGAAGTCCCTTTGAAATTGATTTTTGTTATGGAATGATATTTGCTTTAACCGGCAATCTGAAGGTGTTTTATGAATGACACTAAATATATTCTGTACAAAAATTAGCTGGAAATCAAATAAAAACTAACAATGAGAAACTGTTTTTCTTTCTCTCTCTGGCTCCACCCTTCATCTTAATATTTGCTGCAAGTTTTTAACAATCTCTTTCTGCACCTCGGAGGCTGTTTAATCTAAAGATCCTGTCTGATTGGGAGACTGGAGCAATGATAGATCTGAAAGCTGTTGCAGCCACCCAATGGGGGGGGGGGGGTGAATTAATTATTAGATAAACAATGTTGGTTTGTCTATCCCCCTCCCAATGGGCAGAAAGCTGATGATATTCATCCTCACTCTGACAACCGGTTGGCAGGAAGCCATGGCAACGTGAAGTGAACACAAGCCGCTAACTGTCCACCCACACACTCCAAAGCAAAGCTTTCATCAGTTCCAATTAAACATTGCTGCTGCTGCTGTTCTTTGGCTGGGCCTCATTGCTCCAAATTCCTTCCATTGATCTGATGCCTTGAAGTTGCTTTATTTTGTCGCCATGGAAACAACGGGTGCTTATAAAAACACCCTTGCAGCTTGAACCTAATATTTGACATTAAATAACAGGTAATTAGAAATGTTAAAATTCCATAGCTTTTAATTGTAATGTTTTAAACTAAATGCTTGCAGGAGACATTGACTGCAGCCTGCGACTATATCAGAAAGATCAGGGCTGATATGGGAGGAACAAATTTACTTGCACCTTTAAATTGGATCTTCCGGCAGCCGTTACAGCGAGGTCACCCCCGGCTGCTGTTTGTGTTGACTGATGGTTCTGTCAGTAACACTGGGACAGTCATAGAACTGATCCGCAACCATGCACGTTCGAGCAGGTAATAGACAAAGGTACAGCTTGAATCGATCTGAATGTTGCAAATTTGTCATTTATTTTCAACTGCTGAACAAGAGCGAAAGCAATGTTTTTATTTGTAAAAGGTTTCCATCAAAACTCTATTGCATAGAAACTTTACAGGAAAATAACAGGCCATTCAGCCCGACTGGTCCATGCTGTTTCTTATTCTTGAGAGGAATCTCCTGTCACCCATTTCATTGGGAGCCGTCAACACCCATCCATATCCCTGCAGCACACTGGCACCCACTGGCATTCCATCCATATCCCTGCAGCACACTGGCACCCACTGGCATTCCATCCATATCCCTGCAGCACACTGGCACCCACTGACATTCCATCCATGTGCCTGCAGTACACTGGCACCCACTGGCATTCCATCCATATCCCTGCAGCACACTGGCACCCACTGGCATTCCATCCATATCCCTGCAGCACACTGGCACCCACTGACATTCCATCCATGTGCCTGCAGCACACTGGCACCCACTGGCATTCCATCCGTATCCCTGCAGCACACTGGCACCCACTGGCATTCCATCCATATCCCTGCAGCACACTGGCACCCACTGACATTCCATCCATGTGCCTGCAGTACACTGGCACCCACTGGCATTCCATCCATGTCCCTGCAGCATACTGGCACCCACTGGCATTCCATCCATATCCCTGCAGCACACTGGCACCCACTGGCATTCCATCAGTATCTAATTAACATGCAAAAAAAGCCAGTCGACCATGGCTTACAAAAGAAGTTAAGGATTATATAAGATTAAAAGAAAAGGAAGGTAAATCTTAAAAGAAGAAATCAGACAGAGCCAGGAGAATATATAATGGGAGATAGAGAAATACCAGGGAAGCTAAATGATTACGTCTGTTTTCACTGAGGACAATACAGGAAATCTCCCAGAGGTAGCGATCCAAGGGAATAGGGAGAATGCGGAGGGGAAGAAAATTAGTATAAGCAAGTTTTTCAGTTTATTTATTAGTGTCACAAGCTGGCTGACATTAACACTGCAATGAAGTTATTGTGAAAATCCTCTAGTCGTCACACTCGGGCACCTGGTCAGGTACACTGAGGGAGAATTCAGCAAGTAAGAAGGTTGTATTGGAAAAATTAATGGGACGGAATGTTGATATTCCCCAGCACCTGATGTTATGCATCCCAGTTTATTGAAAGAGGTTGCTATGGAGATAGTGGATGCATTGGTGACCATCTTCCAATAATTTATAGATTCTGGAATGGTTCCAGAAGATTGGAAGGTAGCAAATGTCACCCTACGGTGAAGGGAGAGAGAAAACAGGAAACTACGAACCTGTTAGTGGCAGGGAAAATACTAGAATCTATTCTAAAGGATGTAATAAATGAATACTTGGACAGCCATGAGCTGATTGGGCAGAGTCAACAAGGATTTTCAAATGGAAAATCATGTTTGCTGAACTTGTTGGAGTTTTTTGGGAATGTTACTAACAAATTGATAAAGGAGAGTCAATAGATGTAATATATTTGGATTTTCAGAAGGCTACAGGAGGATTTAAACAAACTTAGTGAGTGGGCAAGAACATGGCAGAGGCAATATAATGTGGAAAACTGTGAGGTCATCGATTTTGGTAGGAGGAAGATGTGCAGAGTATTTCCTAAATGATAAGAAATTAGAAAGTATAGATGTACAAAGGCACCGAGGTCCTTGTCCATAAGTCACTGAAGGCTAACATGTAAGTGCAGCAAGCTATTGGGATGGCTAATGGAATGTTAGTCATTATCACAAGAGGATTTAAGAACAGGAAAAGTGAAGTTTTGCTTCAATTGTATAGGAGCTTGGAGTACTGTGTGCAGTTTTGGTTCCCTTACCTCAGAAAGGATATTATTGCCATAGAGGAAGCTGTCAGTTTACAATTCCAGTAATCTGGTGACTTGTGGCAGCCACATTTGGTCATTGTCTTCCCTTGCCTTTAGAAGTCCTTGTAAATATGTTTGGTTCGCTGATTGATACGGGTTGATATAATTAATGCACAAATACAGTCATCGTGACAATATATGTGAATTTTTCCGGGTCCATAGGACTCTAAAATTGGCCCTGCAGGTGGAGGAGGTGGTTAAGAAGGCGTATGGTGTGCTGGCCTTTATCAATCGAAGGATTGAGTTTAGGAGTCCGGGGATAATGATGCAGCTATATAAGACCATCGTCAGACCCCACTTGGAGTACTGTGCTCAGTTCGGGTCGCCTCATTACAGGAAGGATGTGGAAATGATTGAAAGGGTGCAGAGGAGATTTACAAGGATGTTGCCTGGATTGAGTGGCATGCCTTATGAGGATAGGCTGAGGAAGCTTGGTCTTTTCTCCTTGGAGAGACGTAGGATGAGAGGAGACCTAATAGAGGTATATAAGATGTTGAGAGGCATAGATCGGGTGGACTCTCAGAGGCTTCTTCCCAGGGTGGAAATGGCTGCTACGAGAGGACACAGGTTTAAGGTGCTGGGGGGTAGGTACAGGGGAAATGTTAGGGGGAAGTTTTTCACACAGAGGGTGGTGGGCGAGTGGAATCGGCTGCCGTCAGTGGTGGTGGAGGCAAACTCAATAGGGACTTTTAAGAGACTCCTGGATGAGTACATGGGACTTAATAGGATGGAGGGTTATAGGTAGGCCTAGAAGGTAGGGATGTGTTCGGCACAACTTGTGGGGCCGAAGGGCCTGTTTGTGCTGTAGTTTTTCTATGTTTCTATGTTTCTTATCACTACAAATAGTGTTGTTTATAGCAGAATAATTCATTTGGATTTTGCCTTTGGTAATATTTCATTATTGTACATGGGAATTGGAAGCGTTGGATCTTTCATTTCCACTCCATTTTGATTTCTGTCAGAGTGACGGATGTTTAGGGAATGAAAATGCTGCAATTGCATTGCCTGTACGATTGGGTTTATTTTTCAAATAACATTCACACTGTCCTTTCACCACAGGTGCTATAGTTTTGGAATTGGACAAAATGCTTGCAGAAGACTAGTTCTGGGATTAGCTTCTGCGTCTAAAGGAGCAGCAGAATTTCTTGCTGAAGGGGAGAGGTTACAGCCAAAGGTACAAAACAGATACATTACAAACATTTACTGAGAATGATTTAACTGTAGCTTAAAGTCAGTGGAAGCAATCTGGTGATTCAGTCAAAATAGATTCCGCACTGGCAAACATATTAATTTAAGATTTTAACATTTGGAATTTTGGAACAAGTGAGTTCTAACAAAAAAGTGTAGGTTGTTAAATATGTCACATCTGGCCCGGAACATCTGGCTTGAGGAAGTGTGTATGTGGGGGAGAGTGTGCGTGCACATGTATGTGGGTGTGGGGGAGTGAGTAACTCTGTGCATGGAGAGGAGTGAGTGACATTTGGTGTGTGGGTGTGTGTGTGGGTGTGTGTGTGTGTTATATGGAGGGCAGTAACTGAATCAGTATGTTGGGGGCAATGCCAGACTGTGGCTGGAATTCTCTCTAAAAAATTCTAAGTGTCGAATTTGTGTGAAAACTGGACTATTTCACGCTGGTTTTTTCAGTGGGAGTTCAGAGAAGAATTTCCCACACTCTGTGCACTGCAGAGACCCCCAGTGTGAATATCATTAAATTTCAGGGGGCAGGGCCTATTCTTGCTGGAGAGACTGGAAACAGCGCACTGAGTGGGCCATTGCACACGTGCCGATCTGTCAGCACCGAGATCTATCAGCGCTGATCTGTCAGTGCGGAGATCTGTCAGCGCCGAGATCTGTGCATGTGCAGTGGCTCCGCACTCCCAATTGTTGGCTAGCTCGATCACTAGCAAGCTTTGCGACCCCTAATAAATAGACTCCAATAGATCAATAAATACGCTCCAATGGATCAAAAAATTCATTCCAGTCGAGCAGTAAATACACTCCAATCGATCAATAAATACACTCCAATCGATCAATAAAAACACTCCAACAGATCAATAAATACACTCCAGTGAATCAATAAATAGACTCCAATAGACCAATAAACACACTCCAATAGATCAATAAATACATCCAATAGATCAATAAATACACTCCAATAGATCAATAAATACATTCCAATAGATCAATAAATACACTCCAAAAGATCAATAAATACACTCCAATGGACCAATAAATACACTCCAATAGATCTATGAATACACTCTAATCGATCAATAAATACACTCCAATAGATCAATAAATACACGCCAATAAATCAATAAATAAACTCCAATAGATCAATAAATACACTCCAATAGATCAATAAATACATTCCAATAGATCAATAAATACATGTCAATAGTTCAATAAATACATGCCAATAGATCAATAAATAGAGACCAATAGATCAATAAATACACTCCAATTGATCAATTAATATACTCCAATAGATCAATAAATACATTCCAATAGATCAATAAATAGACACCAATAGATCAATAAATACACTCCAATGGATCAATGAATACACTCCAATAGATCAATAAATACACTCCAATGGATTAATAAATACATTCCAATAGATCAAAAAATAGACACCAACAGATCAATAAATACACTCTAACAGATCAATAAATACACTCCAACAGATCAATAAATAGACACCAATAAATCAATAAATACACTCCAATGGATCACTAAATAGACACCACTAGATTAATGAATACACTCCAATAGATCAATAAATACACTCCAATAGATCAATAAATACACTCCAATGGATCACTAAATAGACACCACTAGATTAATGAATACACTCCAATAGATCAATAAATAGAACATAGAACATTACAGCGTAGTACAGGCCCGTCGGCCCTTGATGTTGCGCCGGCCAGTGAAACCAATCTAAAGCCACTCTAATCTACACGATTCCAATATCATCCATATGTTTATCCAATAACCATTTGAATGCTCTTAATGTTGACGAGTCCACTACTGCTGCAGGCAGGACATTCCCCGCCCTTACTACTCTGAGTAAAGAACCTACCTCTAACATCTGTCCTAAATCTCTCAACCCTCAATTTAAAGCTATGTCCCCTTGTGTTAGCCATCACCATCCGAGGAAAAAGGCTCTCACTGTCCACCCTATCTAATCCTCTGATCATCTTGTATGCCTCTATTAAGTCACCTCTTAACCTTCTTCTCTCTAACGAAAACAACCTCAAAGCCCTCAGCCTTTCCTCATACGATTTTCCCACCATACCAGGCAACATCCTGGTAAATCTCCTCTGCACCCTTTCCAACACTTCCACATCTTTCCTATAATACGGCGACCAGAACTGTACGCCATACTCCAAGTGCAGCCGCACCAGAGTTTTGTACAGTTGCAGCATGACCTCCTGGCTCCGAAACTCAATCCCTCTACCAATAAAAGCTAACACACCGTATGCCTTCTTAACAACCCTATCAACCTGGGTGCCAACTTTCAGGGATCTATGCACATGGACATCCAGATCCCTCTGTTCATCCACACTACTAAATATCTTACCATTAGCCCAGTACTCTGTATTCCTGTTACTCCTTCCAAAGTGAATCACCTCACACTTTTCCGCATTAAACTCCATTTGCTACGTCTCAGCCCAGCTGTGCAGCTTATCTATGTCCCTCTGTAACCTGCCACTTCCCTCCGCACTGTCTACAACTCCACCGACTTTAGTGTCATCCGCAAATTTACTAATCCATCCTTCTACGCCCTCATCCAGGTCATTAATAAAAATGACAAACAACAGTGGCCCCAAAACAGATCCTTGCGGTACACCACTAGTAACTGAACTCCAGGATGAATATTTCCCATCAACCACCACCCTCTGTTTTCTTCCAGCTAGCCAATTCCTGATCCAAACCACTAAATCACCCTCAATCCCATGTGTCCGTATTTTCTGCAAAAGCTTACCACGGGGAACCTTATCAAACGCTTTGCTGAAATCCATATACACCACATCAACAGCTTTACCCTCATCCACCTCTTTGGTCACCTTCTCAAAGAACTCAATAAGGTTTGTGAGGCACGACCTACCCTTCACAAAACCGTGCTGACTATCCCTAATCAAATTATTCCTTTCCAGGTGATTATAAATCCTATCTCTTATAATCCTTTCCAAAACTTTGCCCACAATAGAAGTAAGGCTCACCGGTCTATAATTACCAGGGCTGTCCCTACTCCCCTTCTTGAACAAGGGAACAACATTGGCTATCCTCCAGTCTTCTGGCACTGTTCCTATAGACAATGACTACACAAAGATCAAAGCCAAAGGCTCACCAATCTCCTCTCTAGCCTTCCAGAGAATTCTAGGATAAATCCCATCTGGCCCAGGGGACTTATCTATTTTTACCCTTTCCAGAATTGCTAACACCTCCTTCTTATGAACCTCAATCCCGTCCAGTCCAACAGCCTGCATCTCAGTACTCCCCTCAACAACACTGTCCCTCTCCTGTGTGAATACCGACGTAAAATATTCATTTAGTGCCTCTTCCATCTCATCAGACTCTACGCTCAACTTCCCACTACTGTCCTTGACTGGCCCTAATCTTACCCTCGTCATTCTTTTACTCCTGACATACCTATAGAAAGCTTTAGGGTTTTCCTTGATCCTACCTGCCAAAGACTTCTCATGTCCCCTCCTGGCTCTTCTTAACTCTTTCTTTAGGTCCTTCCTGGCTAACTTGTAACTCTCAAGTGCTCTAACTGAGCCTTCACGTCTCATCTTAACATAAGTCTCCTTCTTCCTCTTCACAAGAGATTCAACCTCCTTAGTAAACCACGGTTCCCTCACACGACTGCTTCCTCCCTGCCTGACAGGTACATATTTATCAAGCACACGTAGTAGCTGTTCCTTGAACAAGTTCCACATTACAATTGTGTCCATCCCCTGCAGTTTCCTTCCCCAACCTATGCCACCTAAATCTCGCCTAATCGCACTATAATTTCCTTTCCCTCAGCTATAACTCTTGCCCTTTGGTATATACCTATCGCTTTCCATTGCTAAGGTAAATGTAATCGAATTGTGGTCACTGTCACCAAAGTGCTCACCTACCTCCAAATCTAACACCTGGCCTGGTTCATTACCCAGTACCAAATCCAATGTGGCCTCGTTTCTTGTTGGTCTATCTACATACTGTGTCAGGAAGCCTTCCTGCACACGTTGGATAAAAACTGACCCCTCTAAAGTACTCGAACTATAGGTTTTCCAGTCAATATTTGTAAAGTTAAAGTCCCCCAGAACACCTACCCTGTTACTTTCGCTCCTATCCAGAATCATCTTTGTAGTCGTTTCCCCTACATCTCTGGAACTTTTTGGAGGTCTATAAAAAAATCCCAACAGGGTGACCTCTCCTTTCCTGTTTCTAACCTCAGCCCAAACTACCTCAGTAGACGAGTCCTCATCAAATGTCCTTTCTGCCACTGTAATACTGTCCTTGACTAACAATGCCACACCTCCCCCTCTTTTACCACCTTCCCGATAGATCAATAAATAGAGACCAATAGATCAATAAATACACTCCAATTGATCAATAAATATACTCCAATAGATCAATAAATACATTCCAATCGATCAATAAATACACTCCAATTGATCAATAAATATACTCCAATAGATCAATAAATACATTCCAATAGATCAATAAATGCACTCCAATTGATCAATAAATATACTCCAATAGATCAATAAATACATTCCAATAGATCAATAAATACACTCCAATTGATCAATAAATACATTCCGATAGATCAACAAATAGAGACCAATGGATCAATAAAAACTCTCCAATGGCTCAATAAATACACTCCAATGGATCAACAAATACACTCCAATAGATCAATAAATTCACTCCAATTGATCAATAAATACATTCCAATAAATCAATAAATACACTCCAATTGATCAATAAATATGTTCCAAAGATCAATAAATACACTCCAACAGATCAATAAATACACTCAAATAGATCAATAAATAGACACCAATAGATCAATAAATACACTCCAATAGATCAATAAATACACTCCAATAGATCAATAAATAGACTCCAATAGATCAATAAATACACTCCAATAGATCAATAAATAGACTCCAACAGATCAATAAATACACTCCAACAGATCAATAAATACACTCCAACAGATCAATAAATACACTACAATAGATCAATAAATACACTCCAATTGATCAATACGTACGTTCCAATAGATCAATAAATACACACCAATAGACCAATAAATACATTCCAAAGATCAATAAATACACTCCAACAGACCAATAAATACACTCCAATGGATCAATAAATACACTCCAATAGATCAATAAATACATTCCAATAGATCAATAAATACACTCCAAGAGACGAATAACTGCACACCAAAAGACCAATAAATGCCTTCCAATAGATCAATAAATAGACTCCAATAGATCAATAAATACGTTCCAATAGATCAATAAATACACTCCAACAGATCAATAAATACACTCCAATAGATCAATAAATACGCTGCAATAGATCAATAAATACATTCCAATAGATCAACAAATACACTCCAATAGACCAGAAAAATGCATTCCAAACGATCAATAAATACACGCCAACAGATCAATAAATACATTCCAATGGATCAATAAATAGACTCTAATAGATCAATGTAAACACTCCAAAAGATCAATAAATAGACTCCAATAGATCAATATATACACTCCAATAGATCAATAAATAGACAGCAATAAATCAATAAATACACTCCAATGGATCAATAAATACACTCCAATGGATCAATAATTACACTCCAATAGGTCAAGAAATACGTTCTAATAGATCAATAAATACACATCAACAGATCACTAAATACACTCCAATTGATCAATAAATACATTCTGATCAATCAATAAACAGAGACCAATAGATCAATAGAAACAATCCAATGGGTCAATAAATACACTCCAATGGATCAATAAATACACTACAATAGATCAATAAATACACTCCAATGGATCAATAAATTTACTCCAATTGATCAATAAATACGTTCCAAAGATCAATAAATACACTCCAACAGACCAATAAATACACTCAAATAGATCAATAAATAGACACCAATAGATCAATAAATACACTCTAATTGATCAATAAATATACTCCAATAGATCAATAACTAGAGACCAATAGATCAATAAAAACACTCCAATGGATCGATAAATACACTCCAATAGATCAATAAATACACTCCAATAGATCAATAAATACACTCCAATAGATCAATAAATTCACTCCAATTGATCAATAAATACGTTCCAATAAATCAATAAATACCCAATAAATACATTCCAAAGATCAATAAATACACTCCAACAGACCAATAAATACACTCAAATGGATCAATAAATAGACTCCAATAGACCAATAAACGCACTCCAATAGATCAATAAATACATTCCAATAGATCAATAAATAGACTCCAACAGATCAATAAATACACTCCAACAGACCAATAAATACACTCAAATGGATCAATAAATAGACTCCAATAGACCAATAAACACACTCCAATATATCAATAAATACACTCCAATGGATCAATAAATAGCCTCCAATTGATCAATAAATATGTTCCAATAGATCAATAAATACACTCCAATAGATCAATAAATAGACTCCAAAAGATCAACAAATACACTCCAATAGGTCACTAAATACACACCAATAGATCAATAAATACACTCCAACGGATCAATAATTACAGTCCAATAGATCAATAAATTCACACCAATAGAACAATAAATACATTCCAATAGACCAATAAATACACTCCAATTGATCAATAAATAGACTCCAAAAGATCAACAAATACACTCCAATAGGTCACTAAATACACACCAATACATCAATAAATACACTCCAATGGATCAATAAATACGCTCCAATGGATCAATAGATACACTCCAACGGATCAATAGTTACACTCCAATAGATCAATAAATACACTCCAATAGATCAATAAAAAGACACCAATAGATCAATAAATACACTCCAATGGATCAATAAATCCGCTCCAATAGATCAATAAATAGACACCAATAGATCAATAAATACACTCCAATGGATTAATCGATACACTCCAACAGATCAATAAATATATTCCAATAGATCAATAGATCAATAAATACACTCCAATGGATCAATAAATACATTCCAATAGATCAATAAATACACTCCAGTGGATCAATAATTACACTCCAATAAATGACTAAGTACACTCCAATAGATCAATAAATAGACACCAATAGATCAATAAATACACTCCAATGGATCAATAAATACACTCCAATAGATTAATCGATGCACTTCAACAGATCAATAAATGCACTCCAATAGATCGATAAATACACTCCAATAGATCAATGAATAGACGCCAATAGATCAATAAATACACTCCAATGGATCAATAAATCGACACCAAAAGATCAATAAATGCACTCCAAAGATCAACAAATACACTCCAATAGGTCACTAAATACACACCAATAGATCAATAAATACACTCCAACGGATCAATAATTACAGTCCAATAGATCAATAAATTCACACCAATAGAACAATAAATACATTCCAATAGACCAATAAATACACTCCAATTGATCAATAAATAGACTCCAAAAGATCAACAAATACACTCCAATAGGTCACTAAATACACACCAATACATCAATAAATACACTCCAATGGATCAATAAATACGCTCCAATGGATCAATAGATACACTCCAACGGATCAATAGTTACACTCCAATAGATCAATAAATACACTCCAATAGATCAATAAAAAGACACCAATAGATCAATAAATACACTCCAATGGATCAATAAATCCGCTCCAATAGATCAATAAATAGACACCAATAGATCAATAAATACACTCCAATGGATTAATCGATACACTCCAACAGATCAATAAATATATTCCAATAGATCAATAGATCAATAAATACACTCCAATGGATCAATAAATACATTCCAATAGATCAATAAATACACTCCAGTGGATCAATAATTACACTCCAATAAATGACTAAGTACACTCCAATAGATCAATAAATAGACACCAATAGATCAATAAATACACTCCAATGGATCAATAAATACACTCCAATAGATTAATCGATGCACTTCAACAGATCAATAAATGCACTCCAATAGATCGATAAATACACTCCAATAGATCAATGAATAGACGCCAATAGATCAATAAATACACTCCAATGGATCAATAAATCGACACCAAAAGATCAATAAATGCACTCCAATAGATCAACAAATACGCTCCAATAAATCAATAAATACATTCCAGGAGATCAATTAATGCATTCCAATCGATTAATCGATATACTCCAACAGATCAACAAATACACTCCAATGGATCAATAAATATGCTCCAATAGATCAATAAATACACTCCAATAGGTCACTAAATACACACCAATAGATCAATAAATAGACACCAATAGATCAATAAATACACTCCAATGGATCAATAAATCGACACCAAAAGATCAATAAATACGTTCCAATAGATCAATAAATAGGCACCAATAGATCAATAAATACACTCCAATAGATCAATAAATACACTCCAATAGATCAATAAATACACTCCAATGGATCAATAAATCGACACCAAAAGATCAATAAATACGTTCCAATAGATCAATAAATAGGCACCAATAGATCAATAAATACATTCCAATGGATCAATAAATCGACACCAAAAGATCAATAAATACGCTCCAATAGATCAATAAATAGGCACCAATAGATCAATAAATACATTCCAATGGATCAATAAATCGACACCAAAAGATCAATAAATACGCTCCAATAGATCAAAAAATACATTCCAATAGATCAATAAATACATTCCAATAGATCAATAAATACACCCCAATTGATCAATAAATACGCTCCAATAGATCACTAAATACACTCCAATAGATCAATAAATACACTCCAATTGATCAATAAATACGCTCCAATAGATCACTAAATACACTCCAACAGATCAATAAATACACTCCAAGAGATCATTAAATACACTCCAATAGTTCCAATACATTCCAATAGATCAAAAAATAGACACCAATAGATGAATTAATACACTCCAATGGATCAATAAATGCACTCCAATGGATCAATAAATGCACTCCAATAAAGTAATAACTACACTCCAATGGATCAATAAATACACTCCAAGAGATCAATAAATACACTCCAATAGATCAATAAATAGACACCAATAGATCAACAAATAGACTCCAATTGATCAATAAGTACACTCCAATGGATCAATAAATACATTCCAATAGATCAATAAATACACGCCAATAGATCAATAAATACACTCCAATAGTTCCAATACATTCCAATAGATCAAAAAATAGACACCAATAGATGAATTAATACACTCCAATGGATCAACAAATACACGCCAATAGATCAATAAATACACTCCAATCGATCAAATACATTTCAATAGATCAATAAATACACTCCAATCGATCAAATACATTTCAATAGATCAATAAATACACACCAATCGATCAAATACATTTCAATAGATCAATAAATACACTCCAATCGATCAAATACATTTCAATAGATCAATAAATACATTCCAAATGAGAACCTGAAAAATACAGATTGCTGTCAATGGTTCTGACACTTCGGGCCCGATTTTACCATTTTCATTTGAAGTGCTGAATCTGGGCGTAATGCAGATCCGACTTGGAAATCTGCTTTCAGGCATCCCCGTACTCACTCAGCCTGAAAAAAATATCTCCAGTCCCATTCGCGCTGTGGGCGTGGCTTAGCGCGACTGGAACGATTGGAGCTCTGAACTGTGCATGCGCAGTTAGAAAAAAACTTGAAAAAGCGCGCCCGTGTCAGATCGCTCACGGGCCGCAGAAAGCAGAGAAAGCGGCCCGGGAGCGAAAAGCAGGAGCAATGGTGCGCACACACATCACTGGCCCCCTTATCCACCACCCCCACTACCCACACACATCACTGGCCCCCTTATCCACCACCCCCACTACCCACACACATCACTGGCCCCCTTATCCACCACCCCCACTACCCACACACATCACTGGCCCCCTTATCCACCCCCCCACTACCCACACACATCACTGGCCCCCTTATCAACCCCCCCCACTACCCACACACATCACTGGCCCCCTTATCCACCACCCCCACTACCCACACACATCACTGGCCCCCTTATCCACCCCCCCCCCCACTATCCACACACATCACTGTCCCCCTTATCCACCCCCCCTAACCACACACATCACTCTCCCCCTTATCCACGCCCCCACTATCCACACACATCACTGTCCCCCTTATCCAACCTCCCCCCACTACCCACACACATCACTGTCCCCCTTATCCACCCCCCCCCCACTACCCACACACATCACTGGCCCCCTTATCCACCCCCCCACTACCCACACACATCACTGGCCCCCTTATCCACCACCCCCACTACCCACACACATCACTGGCCCCCTTATCCACCACCCCCACTACCCACACACATCACTGGCCCCCTTACCACCCCCCCCCCACTACCCACACACATCACTGTCCCCCTTATCCACCCCCCCACTACCCACACACATCACTGTCCCCCTTATCCACCCCCCCCCCACTATCCACACACATCACTGTCCCCCTTATCCACCCCCCCTAACCACACATATCACTCTCCCCCTTATCCACGCCCCCACTATCCACACACATCACTGTCCCCCTTATCCACCCCCCCCACTACCCACACACATCACTGTCCCCCTTATCCACCCCCCCCCCACTACCCACACACATCACTGGCCCCCTTATCCACCCCCCCCACTACCCACACACATCACTGTCCCCCTTATCCACCCCCCCCACTACCCACACACATCACTGTACCCCTTATCCACCCCCCCCCACTACCCACACACATCACTGTACCCCTTATCCACCCCCCCCCCCACTACCCACACACATCACTGTCCTCCTTATCCACCCCCCCCACTACCCACACACATCACTGTCCCCCTTATCCACCCCCCCACTATACACACACATCACTGGCCCCCTTATCCACCACCCCCACTACCCACACACATCACTGGCCCCCTTATCCACCACCCCCACTACCCACACACATCACTGTCCCCCTTATCTCCCCCCCCCCACTACCCACACACATCACTGGCCCCCTTATCCACCACCCCCACTACCCACACACATCACTGTCCCCCTTATCCACCCCCCCCCACTACCCACACACATCACTGTCCCCCTTATCCACCCCCCCCACTACCCACACACATCACTGTCCCCCTTATCCCCCCACTACCCACACACATCACTGTCCCCCTTATCCCCCCACTACCCACACACATCACTGGCCCCCTTATCCACCCCTCCCACTACCCACACACATCACTGTCCCCCTTATCCACCCCCCCACTACCCACACACATCACTGTACCCCTCATCCACCCACGCCACTACCCACACACTATACTGTACCCCTTATCCACCCCCCCACTACCCACACACATCACTGTCCCCCTTATCCCCCCACGCCACTACCCACACACATCACTGTACCCCTCATCCACCCACGCCACTACCCACACACATCACTGTCCCCCTTATCCACCCCCCCACTACCCACACACATCACTGTCTCCCTTATTCACCCCCCCACCTACCCAGACCGATCGCCACCACTGCCCCCTCCCCACCGATCGCCCGCAGAGTGGCAGCGGACCTCCCTGCCACCCACCAGAGATCCATCTGCCCCCCCACCAGAGATCCATCTGCCCCCCCCCACCAGAGAGCCATCTGTCCCCCCCACCAGTGATCCATCTGCCCCCCCCACCAGAGATCCATCTGCCCCCCCGCCCTACCAGTGAGCGATCGGGCCTCCCCCCCCCCCGAGATACATCTTACCCACCTCCCTCCTCCCCACCCCCCCCACAGACAACGATCTGGCCTCACTCCCCCCCCCCCAGACAACGATCTGGCCTCACTTTCTCCCCCCCGCCCCCCCCCCCCCCCCCGACAATGAACTGGCCGCAATCCCCCCACCCCAGAGGATGGTCTGGCCTCACTCCCCCTCCCCTCCAGAGGAACGTCTGACCCGCCTCCTCCTCCCTCCCCACCAGACAACGATCGGCCCCCTCCCCCCCCCCCCACCCCCGCCAGAGAATGATCTGACCCGCCTCCCTCCTCCCCTCCCCACCACTGATCTGAGTCAGAGAGCCATTGGAAGCTCTGAACTCACTCTTCTGCAGCTGGAGCGCCCATTTTCAGACTTTTATTTAGCAGGTCCATTACGGCGCGGTTCCGGATTGGCAAACGCGGTGCTAAAGGGGGAAATGCTGATAGAGTTGGACGGGCAGTTCATGAATTCAATTTAAATGCATGCAAATGCATTTAAATCGTCGTTGCACCCATTTTGGGCGCGAATCGGATTGCGGCCATTCCTGGGTCTCAGTGAAGTGGCAATCTGCGCGGACATGGGCACGGATCGCGATAATGACCTCACACCCGACTTTACCACGTTTCCGCGCCCGAAAATGGGCGTGGCGCAATAGTAAAATCGGGCCCTTTATGTGAGCAGCAGTGTAAAAGCTCCTCACTGGAATGACCAGCGGGTTGAGTTAATATTTCTCTCTCTGGCCTGGCTTTCGCGGCTATTTCAAAATGGGAGTGAGACAGAGGAGCAGAAAAGTCAATTAAACCTTAGTGACAAAGGAAATAGGTGGTACAGTGGGTTAGTGTCCCTATCTCTGAGCCAGAAGCTCTGGGTTCGAGTCCCACCCCAGGACTTGATGGCCAAGGAAGGTGCATTCACAATGCGGCCAAACAGGTGGGGTGTTAACCTTCAAAATCCTTCCAACGTGCCAAGCGCTGTTGATAAGAATGGGATAAATTCCTGGTCAGCCATGTTTGATCTGGAATGGTGTCCCTCAAGCTATAAGCCTCTGGTGATAGACCATGACTTGTTCCAGGAACAGCTAGCTATGGAAACAGACGAAAGTCAGACTTTGTGCACCACTAGGTGCGGGAAGAGAATTGGAATGGACAAACGGAATAATTAAGCAATTTTCTGTTTGGTAGATGGTAAATTCCCTGAAGAAAGCAATGGCACCTGTCCTCAGCGATGTCACAATCGAATGGCTCTTTCCTGCAACAACTGAAGTACTCATTTCACCAGTGGAGCCAAGTTACTTGTTCCCGGGGGACAGACTGATTGGATACTGTGTTGTGTGTGACACTTCAAGGTATCATTCTAACCTCAAATCAGTAAGTAACATTTTCTTATATTTAGTTGTTGTGATATTATTTACTGTGTCAGCTTTGCACTGGGCAGATTGAATTTAATCATAGATTTAATCATAGAACCCTACAGTGCAGAAAGAGGCCATTCGGCCCATCGAGTCTGCACCGACCACAATCCCACCCAGACCCTAGCCCCATATCCCTACATATTTTACCCACTAATCCCTCTAACCTACGCATCTCAGGACACTAAGGGGCAATTTTAGCATGGCCAATCAACCTAACCCGCACATCTTTGGACTGTGGGAGGAAACTGGAGCACCCGGAGGAAACCCACGCAGACACGAGGAGAATGTGCAAACTCCACACAGACAGTGACCCGAGTCGGGAATCGAACCCAGGTCCCTGGAGCTGTGAAGCAGCAGTGCTAATCACTGTGCTACCGTGCCGCCCAATTTACAGTCCACAATGGATAACGTGGTTTAGTCTCCATTGTTATGTTAAGCTGTGTGTGAGCTCTGAAATGCATAGTTGGAAGAGACTAAAATGTTCATTGTTTGTTGCTGATATACATATTAAATCTACTTCCTGGTACAATATTGATCCAAAAGGTTGGACTTGACCCTGTGAATGTCATAAAAATATCAGATAAAGCCAAGAAATTGAAATATTTTTCTGGTAATGTTCTGAATAAATATTTTAAATTGGGAATAAGTGAATAAGATAATTAAGGCAGGGACAGTGGGCGGCATGGTGGCACAGTGGTTAGCACTGCTGCCTCAAGCGCCAGGGACCTGGGTTCGATTCCCGGCTTGTGTCACTGTCTGTGTGGAGTCTGCACGTTTGCTCTGTGTCTGCATGGGTTTCCTCCGGGTGCTCCGGTTTCCTCCCACAGTTCAAAGATGTGCAGGTTAGATGGATTGACCATGCTAAATTGTCCTCAATGTCCCAGGATGCGTAGGTTAGAGGGATTAGCGGGGTAAATATGTGGGATTACGGGGATAGGGCCTGGGTGGGATTGTTGTCAGTACAGACTCAATGGGCCAAATAGCCTCCTTCTGCACTGTAGTGTTTCCATGATTCTATGATTTTATGACAGAATGACTATGTGAATTGAACAAGTGCATTTGATATGTTAATGAGCCTAGTAACACTACAAACAGATGTCTATCCAAGGCAAGTTGGTAACAATGGGGGCAGAACATGATTGAGTTCAATAGGTTGTTAAGGGTTTGAAAGAAGAGATTTAAGGTGCAAAGGAAAGGTATCATACGGAAGGTGCAGAAAGTGAGTTTTAACAAACAGACATATGAACGGAACAGAGGTAGGCCACTCGGTCCCTCGAGCCTGCTCCACCATTGAATAAGACCATGGCTGATCTGATTGTAATTTCAGCCCCATATTCCTGCCTTTCACCCCGATAACCTTTCACCTCCTCGTTAATCCAGAATCTATCTCACTCTATCTTAAAAATATTTAAAGCCTCTGTTTCCACTGCCTTTTTGAGGAGGAGAGTTCCAGACACTCACTGCTCTCAGAGAGAAAAAACATTCTCCACATCTCTGTCTTAAATGAGTGGTCACTTGTTTTTAAACTATGACCCCCTAGTTCTAGATTCTCCCACAAGAGGAAGTATCTGTTCCACATGCATCTTCTCAATACCCCTGAAGATATTAAATGTTTAATCCACTCTAAAAGGTAAAAGAGATGGGTAATTAATTCTGGAAGAGTGCAGTTCTAAAGAAAAGGAAAAGATCAACGGGAAAAGACGTATTTAAGGAGTCGCTGAAACCTATGCAGAGAGCTGTTTATGTAGCTCTCATTTAACAGAGTGAGGTGGAGAAGAGTGGGGGAGGGATGGAGTGGGGGAGGGGTGGAGTGGAAGTGGGGGAGGGGTGGAGTGGGAGTGGGGTAGAGTGGGGGAGGGGTGGAGTGGGGGAGGGGTAGAGTGGGGGAGGGCTGGATATGGGGAGGGGCAAAGTGGGGGGGGGCTGGAGTGGGAGTGGAGGAGGGCCGGATTTGGGAAGGGGCAAAGTGAAGGAGGGCTGGAGTGGGGAAGGGGTGGAGTGGGGGAGGGGTGGAATGGGGGAGGGGCAAAGTGAGGGAGGGCTGGAGTGGGAGCCCTGTTGCCAGTTTCCAGACAGTTTCTACCATTTTAGCGACTTATGTTTGGGGTGAGTGGGACTTCCGATTACGCTTGTTAAATCCAGTTAAAAGAGGCTGAGTTGGCCTTCAGTTTCCAACATAATGATCAAGGCAGTTAGTACCGGTGTCTAGGCTGAGATGGGGGAACCAGCCCACTAGGAAGGCCTGGATGCCAGGGTATGAGAGCTCCAAACTCTGACCCTAATCCTAACCCCTGACCTCCACAGCCCCTCTCAACTCCATCATAGTGGTGACCTGCGGCATCAATGAGTTTTGTTATTTACACTCTGATGCCATCTGCAACTTCTCTCAATGTGAGTGGGAGCTGACTGGCCTTCCAGCCTTGAGGCTATGCCAGCCACCTTTAACCACGCAGGGACCTGTTTCTCTGCCACCTGAGGGTAAATCTCTACTCCCGCAATTCAAAACCTCCAAGTCTGATTGTTTTCCCCGTGATTGAGGGGACGGGCCACAAGTTTATGATCCAGAAAGAGTCCCCACCACTGTTTCCCACTCCCATCGGGAAAATCAGCCCATTGTACCAATTTCAGGGAAAATGCATATCTCTCTGAGACGCTGGGACAAGCTCAGTTACCTTCTGTAAGATATTTCCTTTCCAACTTAATTGGAAGTTGACATTTTGCAGATATTGTGGGCAGTAACTGTCAGCAAAGACAGGCAGTCACAAAGGAAGACAAACAGTGATTGCGTTCACGGGTGTCGTGGCCGGGCCAATGCTTCCTGGCTGTTTAACTATTCAATTAATTCATAATATCATGGCAAGAAGTGACAGAGATTTCCAATAATTGATGGTGAAACAGGATTAAGAGTATTCACAATGAGACAAGGGAGCTTTATTTGGATGTCAACCATGGGACAGATGCGCTGATGAAATCTTTTACATTCTGATACTATTTTATTAATAAACATTTCAGTTTGGAAATATAGGTTTCTGCAATTTGTATCTCATCCAATGGGACAGCATGTTAAAGTGATACATCAGTCCCTTGGTACTTTACAGAAATGTTAAATTAAGTTAGTTTGCCAAGGTCCTGGGGTTTGAAAGACAATGCTGATATTTGCTGTTAGCTTTGATCAGCTGTGTGCATCATTTCCCCTTTTTATATTTCAATCTCTTGGCCTATGAGATTTCCCATGGACATTCCCTACTCCAGTTAGCCGGTGCTCTGTGTCTGAACAATGCAGGAATGGCCTTGCCGGAGACCTTTCCCTTTCCTTCACGCTAACCCATCTTGCCCCTTCGCTGAAAGCTAGTCAAACTCAAGTAAAGACGAACAAATATGAAAGTCTGTGAAAACTAAGGTTTGAATTACAAAGACACTGAGGAAGCAGAAATCACCTCCAGAACTGGAGCTAAAGCCACAACAGCTGGAAGACTTTCTGTGGTAACTTGCCTCTGATTGAGTGTTGCTATTTCTTGATTTATTTGAGGACAAACAGTGTAGGTACAGCGCGATGTGGTCCCAGGAATCCAGCAGTTCAGTATTTTACCATTCTCAAGAAGAGGAGTCGGTTCGGGTAAACTCTGAGAATTTGAGAAGCTACAGAGATTCCGTGGTGGATTCCGTGAATGAGCAACCTCAAGACGTGACCTATATTAACGAGGACCAGGAAAAAGAAGGTAACGTGACTGGGGTCAGACTTTTTCTTAAATTGGAATTTAAAGTTTAAAGAATCATGCCAGATGGATATTTCTAATGGTAATAGCATCTATTAGGCATAGTCGCAGACATAGGCCATTCGGCTTATTGGATCTGCTCCACCATTCAATGATGGATCTTATTTGATATAATGCTCAGCTCCACTTTCTGTCCCAAAATCCTTTATTCCCTTACTGATTAAAAATCTGTCTATCTCAGCCTTAAACATACTTAACGACTCAGCCTTTACAGCCCTCTGCAGAGAAGGATCCGTGTATCCACGACCATCTAAGACAAGAAATTCCTCCTCATCTCTGTCTTAAATGGGCAACCCCCTTACTCTGAGATTATGTCCTCTGGTCCTAGACTTTCTCACAAGGGCGGCACGGTGGCACAGTGTTTAGCACTGCTGCTTCACAGCACCAGGGACCCAGGTTCGATTCCTGGCTTGGGTCACTGTCTGTGCAGAGTCTGCACATTCTCCCCGTGTCTGCGTGGGTTTCCTCCAGGTGCTCTGGTTTTCTCCCACAGCCTGAAAGACTTGCTGGTTAGGTGCATTGACCCAAACAGGTACCAGAGTGTGGCGACTAGAGAATTTCACAGTAACTTCATTGCAGTGTTAATGTAAGCCTTACTTAAGACTAATGAATTCACTTTACTTTAAGGCAAAATAATCTCTCAGCATCTACCCTGTCAAGCCCCCGAGAATCCAATATGTCTCAATAAGGTCACCTCTCATTCCTCTAAACTCCAATGTGTACAGGCCCAACCTACTCGACCTGTCCTCATAAGAAAATCCCTCCATATCTGGGATCAACCAACTGAACCTTCTCTGGATTGCCTCCTATTTTTATACTCCAATCCCTTTGAAATAAAGGTCAACCTTCCATTTGCCTTCCCTATTACCTGCTGAAGTTTCATGCGAGCTGTTTGTGATTTTATGTACGAGGATCCCTAAACTCCTCGTTGCTGCAGCTTTCTGCAGCCTTTCTCCATTTAAATAATATTCTGCTCCTTTATTCTTCCTACCAAAGTGCATCACTTCACATTTTCCGACATTATATTCCGTCCGCCAAGTCCGCGTGAAACAGAACAAGATTTTATTCCATTCAGGGTATTTTTGAAGCTAGTGCAATCTTTGTATAAAAAGAGAGTTTAAAATTTCTAAGCAAGAACTATTGTAAAAATCTGAGCAGATATTTACGCTGCTGACTGGCTGGACGTTGGATACATGTTAGCAGCAGCAACTTACTGGGGGATTCCCAAAACATTATTTTGGCCGAGGAATCAACCAGTGATGGGTCACTTAGCAATTACATTTGCCAGCCTGAGACTGAACCAGAAAGGCCAGAACCCGGAACATCCCAGTTTGTGTTTTGGTTTGTACAGGGAAAACTGATCTTATTGTAATGTTACATTTGGCCTGAATTGATAAAACGAGGAAAGTCCAGGAAAGGCTCCTGCTCCTGATTGCTGAAATGTAACTCGCCCTAGAAATCGGGTTAGAGAATGAAGCCAAGATTAGTGTCAGTCATCATGCCTTCCAAATATTCCCCAGCACAGACAAAAGGAGTTAGCTGAGTGAGCTGCCAGAGGGATAACGCCTACAGCTATGATCAAAGCAGGAAAATATATTTACTGGGAGATTATAACAAAGTTCAGAACCATGTATCCCATTCAATGACCAATTTAATTGTCTGATTCTGAGGCTGAAGAATATTTAATTGAGGTGACTGATGCGCGACAATCGAGCACGAGACACAAGGCTTCAGTAATTGAAGGCTTTTATTGTCTAACAATGGAACTATTTAAACACGAGTACACCATTCCAGACTGGAGGGGTCCCGCCTGAGCAGAGGGTCTTATACCTCTCCCAGGAGGCGGGGCCCGACTGGGATGTGCCATAACAGCATCCACCACAGGTATATTAATCCCACAGTGTAAACACCCTAGCCCAACAACAACATTATAACAACCCCACAGTGTCAACACCCTAACCCAACAGCAACATTAGAATAACCCCACAGTGGTAACCAACGATGGTTCACCACATTCACCCCTCCTTTGAAAACAAAGGCCGGCGGGGTGCGAAAACAGACTACATATATACAAAAAAAATCTACAAGTCCAGACGGTCTGGAGGACCGCACCGTCGTTGTGACCTCCTCAATACCGGTTGTGACACCGGAGCAGGTGCTTGCGGTGGCGTTCTCTCCAAAACAGCGTCCGGCTGTCCCCTCGAGGACTCACGGGCCGGTTGACCCTGGTGAAGCGGTGGTGCAGGGGATCCCGGTACCTTCTGCAGTGGCGCCGATCTCCGAGTCTCAGGCAAGCTGTACATGGGAGTATAACTGTTATGCACTGGTCCCGGTGCTGACCGCGCCACGTCCGGGGGAGAAATAAGCGATAGGGGATTCGTGACTGGGGGTATGGGAGCGACAGGAGTTGCTACGTCCCCTGCGGGCGCCAGGTCTCGGATCGAGACTGTGTCCTCTCGCCCGTCAGGATATGCCACATAGGCATACTGAGGGTTGGCGTGGAGGAGGTGGACCGGTTCGACCAAGGGGTCGGACTTGCGGGCCCTTACATGTCGCCGCAGAAGGACGGGTCCTGGGTACGTCAACCAGGCTGGTAAAGATATCCCCGAGGACGACTTCCGAGGGAATGAGAACATCCTCTCATGGGGAGTAGCATTGGTTGCCGTACACAGGAGGGAGCGAATGGAGTGAAGCGCATTTGGGAGGACCTCCTGCCAATGGGAGACTGGAAGGCCTTTGGACTTCAGCGCCAATAGGACAGCCTTCCAGACTGTAGCATTCTCTCTCTCCACCTGTCCGTTGCTCCTAGGGTTGTAACTCGTGGTTCTACTAGAGGCAATCCCGTATGAGAGCAGGAATTGCCTCAAGTCGTTACTCATGAACGACGAGCCCCTGTCGCTATGTATATAGCAGGGGTACCCGAACAGGGTAAAAAGATCACGGAATGCCTTGATCACCGTGGCAGTCGACGTGTCCGCACAGGGGACAACAAACGGGAACTGGGAGTACTCATCTATGATGTTAAGAAAGTACACGTTCCGGTCTGTTGAGGGAAGGGGGCCCTTAAAATCCACACTCAGCCTCTCGAAGGGGCGAGTGGCCTTGACCAATTGTGCCCGGTCAGGTCGGTAAAAGTGCGGTTTGCATTCCGCGCAAATCCGACAGCTTCTTGTTACTGACCTGACATCCTCCACCGAGTAGGGCAGGTTGCGGGCTTTGATGAAGTGGTAGAGCCGAGTGACCCCAGGATGGCACAGGTCATTATGGAGGGCGTTCAAGCGGTCCTCCTGCATGGTAGCGCATGTTCCGCGCGAGAGGGCATCCGAGGGCTCATTGAGTTTCCCTGGACGATACATAATATCGTAATTATAGGTGGAGAGCTCAATTCTCCACCGCAAGATCTTGTCATTCTTGATCTTGCCCCTCTGCGTATTATTGAACATAAACGCCACGGATCGCTGGTCCGTGATCAGGGTGAACCGCTTCCCCGCCAGGTAATGGCGCCAGTGTCTGACGGCCTCCACAATAGCCTGGGCCTCCTTCTCCACCGCTGAATGCCGAATTTCGGGACCTTGAAGGGTGCGGGAAAAAAACGCGACGGGCCTGCCTGGTTTAGTGTGGCGGCCAGGGCGAAATCAGATGCATCACTTTCCACCTGAAAAGGGATGGATTCATCCACCGCGTGCATCGTGGCTTTCGCAATGTCGCTTTTCAATGCCTTGAAGGCCAATTGGGCCTCTGGCGTGAGTGGAAAAGTCGTGGACTTGATAAGCGGACGGGCTTTGTCCGCGTAGTTGGGGACCCACTGCGCATAATAGGAGAAGAAGCCGAGGCATCTCCTCAGTGCTTTTGCGCTAGCGGGCAAGGGAAGTTCAGTAAGGGGGCGCATACGGTCTGGATCAGGGCCAATGACCCCGTTTTCCACCACGTATCCCAGGATGGCTAACCTGCGCGTACGGAATACACACTTCTCCCTGTTGAAGGTCAGATTCAGGCGAGACGCAGTGCGCAAAAGGTTCTGGAGGTTTGTGTCATGGTCCTGCTGGTCATGGCCGCAGATGGTGACATTATCCAGGTACGGGAAGGTAGCCCGCAACCCGTTCTGGTCCACCATTCGGTCCATAGCACGCTGGAAGACCGAGACCCCATTGGTGACACCAAATGGAACCCTAAGAAACTGATACAGACGACCATCCGCCTCAAAAGCCATGAATTGTCGGTCCTCTGGGCGGATGGGGAGTTGGTGGTAGGCGGACTTAAGGTCTATGGTGGAGAACACCCGGTACTGCGCAATCTGATTGACCATATCAGATATGCGTGGGAGAGGATACGCATCCAGCTGCGTATATCGATTAATGGTCTGACTGTAGTCGATGACCATCCGGGGTTTGTTCCCGCTCTTAACCACCACGACCTGTGCTCTCCACGGACTAACGCTGGACTGTATGATCCCTTCTTTGAGGAGCCGCTGAACCTCAGATCTGATGAAGATCCGGTCTTCAGCACTGTAACGCCTACTTTTAGTAGCGATGGGCTTGCAGCCTGGTACCAGATTCTTAAGTAAAGAGGGTGTGGTGATCTTTAGTGTGGAAAGATTGCATGCGGGGCGCTTTGGACGATTTGGAGGCTGCGGCTGATTCCCTACTGTCAGCGAAGGGAGTGGCCCACCGTACTGTAGGATCACACTCTTCATGTGGACCATAAAGTTTAGTCCGAGGAGAATTGGCGCGCAAAGATGCGGCAACACAAGGAGCCTGTATCGCTCGTAAATTGTGCCCTGCACTTCCAGAGTTACCACACAACGTCCTTGGATCGGTACAGACCGGGACCGTGATGCCATAGAAATTGTCTGTTTGGCAGGTAGAACCCGGAGTCCACACCTCTTTGCAGTGTCAGGGTGAATAAAACTCTCAGTGCTCCCGCTGTCAAACAGACAATACACAGTACGACCGTTTACCTTAATGTTCATCATTGAACAGTCAAGCCTGTGGTGCTTAGCCTGGTCCAGGGTGATCGACGCCACCGTTGGCCCTTGGACGTCACTGCAGGCAGCCGAGGTTGATGCTGAGGACCCCTGCTGGTCGCTCCTGGTCGTCGTCGACCAAGATGGCCGCCCCCATGAATCGCACATGGTTGAGGGCGCCAAGCGTAGCGACTCCTGGTGGTCATCCTCCTCCTCCGCCAGCCACAATGGCGTCGTCCTGGGCTCGCACGTGGACGGACCTCGTGGGTACTGCGACGCTGATGGAGATGATCTCCGTTCTGGAGGGTCACAGGCTGCACTGCCGTTCTTGGGCTTCGATCTGCAGACTTTCGCGTAGTGCCCCTTTTTACCGCATCGATTGCAGACCACCGTTTTAGCAGGACACTGTTGCCGTGGATGCTTGGCTCCTCCGCAAAAATAGCACCGCGGGCCGCCTGGGGCTGCCGCCGTTGTCGGGTCGATATGGGAGCGCGAGCCCATGGGGCGAGGAGGGATTTGTGACTGCTCCTGCCACGTTGTCTCCACGTGGTCCTCCGGATACAGGGCCAAGCCTTTCAACGCCGCCTCCAGCATTTCAGCCATCTCCATAGCTTGGGTCAGGTTGAGATTTCCCTTCTCCAACAGCTTGAGCCGGATGTACGAAGACCCTACCCCTGCCACAAACGCATCTCGGGCGAGGTCGTACATGTACTGCTCAGCCGACACAGCTTTGCAGTCGCAGCCCCTGGCAAGCTGCAAGAGCTCATTGGCGTAATCCTCCATGGTTTCGCCCGACTGCCGACGTCGTGTAGCGAGGAGGTAACGAGCGTGGATCTCGTTGGGAGGTCTCGTGTATCGCTTTTTCAAAAGCTCGAGGGCCCTCGGGTAAGTGGTGGCCGCACGAATCGCGAGGTAGACAGTGTCGCTTACCCTCGCATGGAGGACCTGGAGTCTGTCGTTATCCGTAGTGACTGCTGCAGAGGCTGCCAGGTAGTCCTCGAAACACTTCAGCCAGTGGTCGAAGGTGTTAGAGGCGCCGACCGCACGTGGATCCAGCGTCAGACGCTCTGGCTTTAGCATTTGTTCCATACTCTCCTTTCTGTCGAGAGTTTCGTGTTAGACAATAAAATTGATGCGCGACAATCGAGCACGAGACACAAGGCTTCAGTAATTGAAGGCTTTTATTGTCTAACAATGGAACTATTTAAACACGAGTACACCATTCCAGACTGGAGGGGTCCCGCCTGAGTAGAGGGTCTTATACCTCTCCCAGGAGGCGGGGCCCGACTGGGATGTGCCACAACAGCATCCACCACAGGTATATTAATCCCACAGTGTAAACACCCTAGCCCAACAACAACATTATAACAACCCCACAGTGTCAACACCCTAGCCCAACAGCAACATTAGAATAACCCCACAGTGGTAACCAACGATGGTTCACCACAGTGACCATCAAACTCACGTTGCTTTTTGTCTTCTCAACAATATCGAACTGGGAAGTGGATTCCTGATCCACCAGGATTTCTAAAACAATTTTAGTTTAGAAATATTATTATGATTACTTATCGAGAATGATCACTGGACAGTGACCAGGATTGGAAATCTTGGCTAAGTTTGTAGATAACCTGCCCACTCCTCGCCCCCAGGATGGGTTGGTCTGGGGGTGGGAAAGAAAAGAACACATCCTGTTACAGCCATGTAAAAGTGGAGTGAAATAACTCCTCCATAATATCACTCAAAGTCTGGGGGCCCGATTTTACCATTTTCATTCCAAGTGCCGAATCTGGACGTAGTACAGATCCGACTCAGAAATCCGCTTTCAGGCGCCCCCATACGCTCTCAGCCATCTCCAGTCCCATTCGCGCTGTGGGCGGGGCTTGGCGCTGCCGGAACGATCGGAGCTCTGAACCGCGCATGCGCAGTTGGAAAAAACATCAAAAAAGCGCGGCTGTCACATCACTGCCGGGCCGGATAATCCCGCACAAGGCCCCATCCCAAGGCTGTGTGACAACCCCCCTCTCTCTCCCCTGTCTCTAATCATTGAGGAACTCATCCACCACCGCTGCCACCGCCCCCCCCACCCCCCCCCCTCCCCAGCACCCCCCCCCCCCCCCCCTCCCCAGCTGCACACCTGCAAGTGCTCACTTGCCTTCCCCTCAAAGCTAACAAGCAAACTGCATGGAACTTGCTGGAATGCTCTGTCAAACTGCCTGCAGCTGATCTGCCCGAACGAAGGGCAGCTCCATAAGAAACTCCAGAATGGACGGGCAGGCAGTACAGGACAATGTGCGCACCACCAGCCCCCCGATTTTCTGAGGATGACTTGGGGAGGCTGCTGGATGCAGCAGAGGCGAGGCGGGCCACGCTCTTCCTCCCAGGAGGGCGCAGATCCAGGGGGGCTGATGGCCATGCGGCCTGGGAGGCAGTTGCCACCTCGGTCAGTGCCAGGGCACTGGCACCCCGAACCGTGAGGCAGTTCCGAAAAAAAATCAGTCACCTCATCTGTGCAGCAAGGGTGAGTGCTGAACCCCATTCAGCATGCTCCCCCATATCTCCCCCAGATCCTCCTATTCCCAGCACCCTGCATGCTCCCAGCTCCTGACCCCCAAGCACCTCCTTCCTTTCCCCCCAATGAGCCCCACTGTGTTTGCCCTCTAAGGGTCACCACCTGATTCTCTGCATGAGTCACACCACCATTTATTTCATGGTTCCTTCTGTCTTCACAGAGGAAGACCGAGCACAACACTCGGGAGAGGGCGAAGACAGGGGGTGGTGAGCCAGACCTCCAGGTCCTCACCCCATTCGAGGAGCGGGCACTGGAGCTCCCCAGAGAAGGGGAGACGCGGGCTGTCAGTGACAGCATGGTCGGTCTGCCATCCAGACGTGAGCACCTGTCATTCCTACACTCACTTTGAGGCAACTTCTTGGGGGCATGGGTTTCGGGTGCAAGGGGCAAGGTGTAAAGGAGGTGTATGAGGCATTTTATTTGCATAGAGAGGATAGTGGGTGCCTGGAACTCACTGCCCGGGGAGGTCGTGGAAGCGGAAACTATAGGGACATTTAAGGGGCATTTCTACAGCTATCTGAATGGGATGGGAACAGAGGCATATGGGGGCAAACAAATCAGATGGGCAGACTGGTCACTACAGGGTTGGATGTCCGAAGGGCCTGTCCCTGTGATGTAATTGTCTGCGTTCAGTGTTCTATGTTCAAGGGAGCCATGTGATTCATGTGTTTGGCCTCCCGGATTCCTCTCCCTCCCTTGCACCTTGTGTCCTGTGTTTCAGGGACAGATCCTGACGCCCCAGGTCTTCTGGACCGCAAGCCCCGGCTACAGCTCCCATCCATCCTGGGAACGATAGCTCGGACGAGTCCTCGGAGGATATGGGTGAAGGGACCTCCGAGGGTGGCACCGTTTATCCGTCAGCTTCTACCTCACAAATCACCATCGCAGAAACAGACACGTCAGTGGGTCCGGTTAGTGTTGAGGCTTCTGGGTCACAATCTGGTGAGCACGACCCATCTGCTGATGTACATCGGGTGGAGGAGGAAACGTCCGAGGCCTCTGGCATGCGGGGGCCTGCTGGAGGTGAGGACACAGCTGGCCCCAGGCTACATGCTGGGCCTCTGAGATCACGTCTCCCTCAGCTGCTGGAGATGCAGCAACAGAGCCAGCGAATGCAGGAGGGGCTGACGGCCACACTGGACCAACTGCGAGGCTGCTGGGAGAAGTCCCAAGGCTTTCAGGTGGACCAGCTATTGCCTGTCATGCGTGCTTCCAATGCCAACACTGCAAGGGTGGCATCTGCAGTGGAAAGCCTGGGGCAGGGGATCCTCACCATGGGTGGCAGGCTCCAAGCAATGGCTGAGTCACAGCAGGCCACAGCGGAGGGACTGAGCAGGCTTCTTGAGATTCTGCGGCCCATGGCTGAGAGGCTCGAGAGCTTGCAGGAGACCCAGAGGGACAGCACTGAGACAAAGCGGGCAATGGCAGCAACCCTTGAGAATGTGGCCCAGTCTCAGAGGGCAGTTGCTGCGGCCATTGAGAGATGGCCCACGACTCAAGTGGCCATCGCGGAAGGGTCGACCACCATGGGTAGGACGCAGGTGGTCCTCCAGGACTGGCAGTGCCAGGTGACGCCGGAGCTTCTGGAGCTCACTGCAGAAGCACCAGTGTCCCATGGAGTGACCCAGGGGCCAAAAGGGACCTCAAGGGAGGAGGAAGGGCGCGAGGCCACGCCGGGGCCTTCCAGCCAGGAGACTGTGGCTATGGCAACACCTTCCGACTCCCCCTTCCTGACACTGGGGCATCTCAGGGGCAGCGGGATGAAGAGGGTGTCATAGAAACATCCCAGACACCTGGAAGCCGGCCAGGGCCCCTCAAGGTCCAGGGCCTCCAGAGGACGCCCGCCACGTGCATCACAGGCCACGGGGCGAGGTCGGCAGCTGGCCCCCTCCACCTCCGATGTACATTCTGGGGAGTCACTGAGGCGCAGTGTGAGGCAGCGGAAGGTGAGGGAGGCGGCACGGTAGCACAAGGGCGGCACGGTAGCACAGTGGTTAGCACTGCTGCTTCACAGCTCCAGGGTCCCGGGTTCGATTCCCGGCTTGGGTCACTGTCTGTGTGGAGTTTGCACATTCTCCTCGTGTCTGCGTGGGTTTCCTCCGGGTGCTCCGGTTTCCTCCCACAGTCCAAAGATGTGCGGGTTAAGTTGATTGGCCAGGTTAAAAAAATTGCCCCTTAGAGTCCTGGGATGCGTAGGTTAGAGGGATTAGCGGGTAAATTATGTGGGGGTAGGGCCTGGGTGGGATTGTGGTCGGTGCAGACTCGATGGGCCGAATGGCCTCCTTCTGCACTGTAGGGTTTCTATGATTCTATGATAGTTGCTCTGAGATGGCACGGGGGTGACGGGCTGCACTGGTTAGAAAGGACTGTCGGCACCTCAGTGTTTTCTTGTCACAAGTTTCTGTGTTTCACCAGCTTATCTGAACAGCTTTACTGTAAATAAATGTTTCTTCTCCACAACCACCTGTGAAGAGGTTGTTTCGAATAGGATTCCTGCCCCATTGACGATCACCCGATGGATGCCTCATGGTGAGATCAGTTGGGGCGGCCCCTCAATGCGGTGTCACTGAGAAAAGGAAGCTATTGGTCTCTCAGACCCCACGAGCGATGACCTCCCGTCCCCCAACCCACCCGCCCCAGGGCCCTGTCTGGGGGTTTGGGATCCCTTACCCACTAGACAGGCGTGGGCCCAGGTGCCAGCGTGCATGTGGATCTCAGGCAGCAGTCAGACTGGTTTGCACCAGGGCATCATCAGAATGGTGCTGAGCGCGTCGTCACCACCCTCCCGCCTGGAAAAAATATCGCAAGCACAGAGTACCCAGGCCCAGCACTCTGCTGTGACAATGTGCAGGGTAAATGGAAGGCATTTTTTGGGGGTGGAGGGGGGGTGGGGAATGGAACCCACAATCACCATCCCCTAGCGACTGAACCGCCTGATTATCAGAGCCTCCCTAGCCACCCTCGCATGCCTCAGCTGAGATGCCAGCCCTGTACCATCTGGCAGGTGTTCCAAGGTGCTCTCATCCTCCTCTTCCTCCTCTTTCCCTTCCCCCTCCTCCTCCTGCTGGTCATCCTCTCCAGTGCCGTCCGGCTGGTCATCCTCCACATCCTCTTTCTCCTCCAAGAGGTCACCTTGCTGCTGAGCCAGATTGTGCAAGGCACAGAAAACCACCACTATGCGGGAGGAGATCAGGGTGCTGTACTGGAGGGCCCCTCCGGATCGGTCCAGGCACCAGAACCGCATCTTGAGGTGCCTAATGCACCTCTCCACTGTCGCGTGGGTGGCTACATGGGCCTCATTATAACGGGTCTCCGCCTCAGTCACAGGCCTCCGCACAGGCATCATCAGCCATGTCCGAAGCGGGTAACCCATATCACCCAGGAGCCACCCCCGCAGCCTGGGCTCCTCATCAAATGCTTGCGGGATGTCCGACCTCCTCAGAATGAAGCTGTCGTGCACGCTGCCTGGGTGTCTGGCGCAGACGGGCATGATGTCATATTGTGGTCACACACGATTTGTACATTCAGGGAGTGGATCCCCTTCCTATTGACAAATTGTCGTGGATTCTGTAGGGGGGCCCTGAGGGCGACATGGGTGCAGTCGACCGCCCCCTGCACATTCGGCATCCCCGCAATTGCAACGAACCCGCAGCCCGGCTTCCTGATGGGCCGGGTCCAGGTTGAATTTGATGTCCTGCCCAGCCCGGGCAGACAGGGCTTCAGTGACCTGCTTGACACAGGGTGAGGACTGAAGACTGGGAGATGCCACAGACATCTCCGCTCGGGCTCTGGGAGGTGCCAGTCACATAGAAATTCAGAACAGCCGTCAATCTGACAGCCCCTCGGCGCCAGGTCCTGCAACAGGTCGCACAGGTGTCGCACGGTATCCTTTCGGAGTCGGAGACGTCGGCGGCACACGGTGTCCGACATCTCCTCGAAGGGCACTCGTGCACGGAACTGCCGGGGTCTCTGCTCCCTCCTTCTCCGCAGCCCCCGCTCTGGGTGAATGGCGGCCACCACCTGCCTCTGATGGTCGTCTCCCTCCGGTCCTGTAAGTGGTACGGCCCGGGCCTCCTGGGCCCGCAGTTCCTCCCCCATGTCCTCCTCCTCAACTCCAGCGGCAACCAGAAGAACAGCAAGATCGATTGGTAGCATTGCAAAAGCCATCTCGTCACTCTGAAAGGTGGGGGAGGAGAGGGGGGAGGGCGGGGGGGGGAGGGGGGGGGAGGTGGATTGGGGGGAGGTGGAGTCATGCAACTCTGCTTTCCCCTAGCACATCGACAATCACAGCCCCCCCATGCCCCCCCAATCCCCCCAGCCACATGCTCCACGCAGTCACAGCCCCCCCATGCCCCCCAATCCCCCCAGCCACATGCTCCACACAGTCACAGCCCCCCCATGCCTCCCAATCCCCCCAGCCACATGCTCCACACAGTCACAGCCCCCCCCCATGCCCCCCAATCCCCCCAGCCACATGCTCCACACAGTCACAGCCCCTGGTAAAGTTGGGGGGCTGCAGCAGTGCTATCTGCAAGGGCTTTGTGCACATCCTTCAGCCTGAAGTGAGCTGCGGTGCTGGGATCCAGCAGCACTGCAGGACCCGAGGTCAGTGCTGAGACCCGGGTCCGTGCTGCCAGACAAACATTGGAGATCGTGCACAGCAACAGCCCCCCCTCCCCCCCACACACTCGCAGAGCCGCCACCGACCCGGGACAGCAAAATGGCCGCAACAACAGGACACTCATGAGTAGCGGAGAGCTTTCGGATGCCATGCACCTACCTCCTCGCCAACCCTCACTGAGGAAGCGTCGGCTTCAGACTTTTATTCAGCAGGTCGCTAAAAGCGCGGTTCCGGATTGGTAAACGCGGTGGTAAAGGGGGAAATGCTGATAGAGTTGGGCGGGCAGATCACGATAAAGGCCTCACACCCGACTTTACCATGATTTCTCACCTGAAAACGGACGCAAATTGTTGGTATAATCGGGCCTTGGGTTTAAACACTTACTGATTGCAAAGAATTAAAGCTGACAGACTTTCTTCAGACTTAAAAAAAAGCGGTTCATTTTCATTGAGTTAAAATCCCACCAGGTAAAGATTGTGAAATATTTAAAAAGGTAAACTCATGTCTTAAACTTCACAATGCACGCATATTTACACAGCAAAGTTTACAAGTTATGCTGCAGATAGTTACTTTCTTAGACAAATTGAAGTTCAAGAAAGGTAAAGAAATGAAGAGTTCACTGAATGAGTTTTTGGCTCTGGTAGATTTTTCTCTCCAGTGATTTTCAGCCAGAGTGTAAAGTTCCCAACAAGTTAGGAGCAAAAATCTACATTTACTCTCAGGAAATGAAGCTGGGTAAGTAGAGGAAGTAGCAGTGGGGAGCATGGTAGAGATAATGACCATAATACAGTCAGATTGAGCATTATTACGGAAAAGGACAAAGATAGAAGACTAAAAATTCTAAACTGGGGAAAGACATGTTTTACAAAGCTGAGAGATGATCTGATGACGGTGGACTGGACACAGCTTTTAGAAGGAAAAACTGTCAGTTGGGAGTCAGTGAAAGGTGAAATTCTGTGGGCACAATGTAAACATGTCCCCATAACAAGAAAAATAGTGGCATGGCCAAACCGAAAGCCCCCCTCCCCGGTTATCCAGAAGCACACAGGCCAAAATAAAGCAGAATAAGAAAACTTATGACAGTCACACAGGACTCAATACTGCAGAAAGTATAAAGCATCTTCTTGGTGCTAAAGGGATCAAGGGATATGGGGGGAAAGGGGAATCAGGATATTGAATTTGATGATCAGCCATGATCAAAATGAATGGTGGAGCAGGCTTGAAGGGCCGAATGGCCTCCTCCTGCTTCTGGTTTCAATGTTTCTGAGGTACAGGGGTGAAATAAAAATGGAAACTAGGAAATCAAAGAGAGAACTCAAAAAAAATTACATAGGAACATAGGAATTAGGAGCAGAAATAGGCAAATTCAGCCCTTTGAGCCTGCCCCACCATTCAATAATATTACAGGTAAAATCAAAGAAAATCCGAAGATGTTTTACTAGTACATTAAAAGCAAGAGAATAACTAAGGAAAAGGTGGGGCCTATCAGGGATGTACATAGTAACTTGTTAGTTGATTTACAGGATGTGATGCAGAGTGAAAAAGGATGTATAGGAAGCACTGCCATCTGTTATCTATTTGTATTTATTCCTATTGGCTCACTGGAGCTCTGCTGTCTTAATGTACACAGCAGAAACAATGCAATGGACCTAGCATGGGTAACAGAGAGAGAAGGGGGCGGCCATGGAAGAGATCACACACCATTAATAAAACTCCATTCGTTTTTAACCAAAGTCTGTCCCAAGTATCACATCTCCAACACACAACAAACACTGTCGATGCGGACTATAGATGTGCACTTGCTAGCCACCCAGGAACAAGAAATTAACCACGGAAAAGTCGAGAAAGAAAACTTTTAGCATGCTAAGGAGACTAAGAGGCTACTTGGATATGAGTAAGCAATACTCTGCAAGTAGATCACAGAACTGGCTATGATAAATAAGAGGCTGAATTCTGATCCTGCTTCTTGTGTGTAAGAAAATTGAGCTAGCTGCTGGAAACGGGTTATAAAGTGTGCATACGGGAAAGCTGCACTGGCAGGAGTTTTCAGCATCGAGTGACCCTTTGATGGGAATGTGGAGCGATGGAGCTCTTATACTGAGCCTTTTGACTATTTTGCACAGCGAACAATAACAGTTTAATGGTGCCCACTTTCCTGAGCGTAGTTTAATGTAACCTAGTAAACCGGCACTAAAACATACAAACCAAATGTAGATAGTCTGAGTATTTGGGACTTGTGATTGATGCCATTGTCCTTCACAAATCTGCTTCTGAGGTTAAGGCCATCACAAAGGGGTCCACACCTCAGAATATTAATCAGTTATATTCCTTCCTGGATTGTTGAATTGTTATGGAAGATTTGTCCCAAACTTGGCAACAATTCTGAAACCATTACATAATTTCTTCTGCCAGAACCAGATATGGAAGTGATTGGATCGCTGCAATAACACTTCCGTGCAAGTCAAAGGAGTTTTCCTTAGGCCTGGCGTTCTGACACATATTGGGCCTGATTTTACCAAATCGCGGTAAAGTCGGGCGTCGGGCCTAAAACGCGATCCGCACCAGAGTTTTTGCAAATCGCGCCTTTACCGACAGCTGATTTTGACGCGGTTCTGATGCGCGCCTGAATCGACCGGCGCGCCGACTTAAATGCATTTGCATGCATTTAAATTGACTTAATGAAGCTCCCGCCGAACCCTACCGCCGATTTCCAGTCTACCACCGTGCGGCCCAATTCACATCCGCGCATTAAGCGACCTGCTGTATAAAAGTCCGATTTGGACTTTTATTCCAATCGCCGAGGCCCACCCTTCATGGACCCCCCCCCCAACCCCGGCAGACCCCCCCCCCCCCCCCCCCCCCCCGGGATTGGACCCCTTTGGGAGGCAGGTACCCCCGGCAGAGCACACCCCTAACCTACCTCGATCGTGGTCTCCCTCCACCATCCTTCCCGCTCACCTTCAGTCCTTCGACAGCCTGCAGCACGTTGCTCAAACTGACTTCGAGCCACCGCTGAACAGACCGGGCTTCACACAGGTCCGCTGGCGTCTGCCGGAGGAGGGGGGGCGGGCCTAGTTGGAACTCTGGTGGGGGGGGGGATGAGGGGGTGTGATGTATCATCCCATGGGGAGGAGAGGGGGTGTGACTCTCATCCTGTGGTCGGGGGGTTCCGCTGTGTCTGCAGCCAGAGGATGAGAGTCACACCCTCTCTCCCCGCCTCCCCCATCCATGGGATGATACATCACACCCCCTCCCCTCAACCCCCCCCACCCCGCATGCGCAGTTTGGAGCTCCTATCGTTCCGGCGGCGCTAAGCCCCGCCCACTGGACCGGCGTCGGAAAAAAGGATATGGGGGGGGGGTGGAGCGCGGCCTCCGGACTGGGATCTATTTGGCGCCCGCACCTGGCACTTAGTCTCAAAATGGTAAAATTGGGCCCTTTGATTCTACTTTACCCACACAGTTAGCTCGTGATACATCTCCATATGGTGTGGGACTGGTCTCCCACATCAGGCCATCGGGTGAAGAAAAATCCATTGTTTTTGCCTTTCAAACCTTAAGCAAAGCTGAGAGTAACTTTTCCCAAATTGAATGGGAAGCATTAAGGATCATCTTTGGAAGACAGAAATTCCGGCCACTATTCTCCCATTACGGCGTGCCACTTTTCTGGCGGGTCCGGCCGGGAGACGCACATCGGTGACCTTGAATGGAGATTTGCGCATGCGCAGGGAACACCGGCGAACAGTCGCTGGTCAGGCCACGCTGGAAACCGGCGGGAAGGCAGGTAAGTCATTTAAATCTGTTTTTAATCTATTTTAAATATATAGATTAATTAATTATCGGGACCTTTCGGGTCCCAATCGAATCTCCCACCCCACCAGGAGTATTTCACTTCGGCGGGGTTTAGACTAGCTCCCCACGTTCGGGGAACTAACGGGAGACCCCGCCGGAATGAAGGGGGGGCAATTGGGGCCCCCCATGGGGTTGGGCGGTGGTGGGGTGGTGCCCCCTGGGCATGGGCACCCTGGCAGTGCCAGTCTGTGCCCCTGGCACTGCCCAAGGGGCAAAGTGGCCATGCCCAGGGGGCACTTTGGCACTGCCCATCGGGCATCAAGCAGTGCCAAGGCACGGGGCTTATTGTGGGCGGGGCTGAGGGGCGATTGGTGGGGTTGGGGGGAGTCCCACTGCCACTCTGCAGACAGGATCGGTCTGGGATGGAGGAGGGGCAGCAATTGGGGCGGGCTGGTGGGAGGTGGGCCTCCCTGCAGGGGGTTCTGACCCTGGGGGGGTCAGCGGGTCGGGGGGGGGGCGCGAGGGATCTGCCGGGATGAGGGTTAGGGGAATCGTCACTGCTGGGGAGTGGGGCCTGAACATTGGGGCACTCCGAGACAGGGGGGGGTCAGGGCTGGCTCGGGAATTGCTGTGGGTGCCGCGATCGGGCCGTGGTGGGGGGGCTAGTGGGGCAGCATTGCGGGGGTCCCGGGCTGGCCAGCAAACGGGGAGTCTGACAGATCAGGACCACTGTGCATGCGCAGAATTCCAGAACTGTCAAACTCCGGCGTGAATAGGCCCCCCCCCCCCCCGGGTTTTTAATAAGATTCACGACTGGGACTCCTGCATTGCACAGAGTGCGGAGATTCAGGTGAGAAGCTGAACTGACAGAACAGTCGGGATCTAGAACAGTTTTCCCACCAATTCTGCACTTTTGGGAGAATCACCCCCTCCATCAGTTCCTGTTTGGGAGAGAATTTACATTGTTGACAGACCATCGTCCACTCACTACCATTTGGAACACAAATTCCGTCACTTGTTGCAAAGATGGGCATTGCTTTTCTGCACAAATTGACATAATCAACTATCAACAGTCAGGCTTACACAGTAATGCGGATGGTCTTTCTGTTACTGCCCAGTAATTTGTCAGACTGCTCAAGAGGAAATATCTTCTACTTTGAACAAGTAGATAGCACACCAGTCATTTCTAGACAAGTGAGACAACACACGTTGATACTCTCCAAAGTGATGGATATGGTATCACGAGGGAAGACCTCAGAACTAACAGCTAACGTGAAGCCGTACCACTCCAGGCGGTTGGAGCTATCAGTACAGTCGGGATGTCTTTGATGGGGACCCAGAGTGATCATCCCTCCAAAATGGAGAGAGCAGGTGTTAGAGAAGCTACATGTGAGACAACACAGTACCATCCACATGGAGGAAATAACAAGCAGTTATATCTGGTGGCCTGGACTGGATGCGGAAATTGTGGAGAAAGCTGGACCATATTCTTCCAGTGCCCCACTGCATCCTTCCAAATGGCCTGAAGAGGTCTGGCAGCCTGTGCATGTGGATTTTGCAGGACCTTTCGAAGGATATGTGTTCTCAATAATGGCCAATGCTCATGTCAAATGACCAGAGGTCGCTGTGATGACATCTACCTCAGCTGAGAAGACCATTGAGAAGCTAGGAGAAGTGTTTATTTATTTTGGATTCTCTGAACAGCTGGTAAGTGACAACAGATCTCAATTCGTCTAACAAAAATTTTCTACAAGAGAAACATAAAACCTGCACTGTACCACTCTGCTACTAACAGATAAGCAGAATGATTCATGCTCCTCCTGCCAGATGTGGGCAATTAGGGAGCAATCTAGTCTCCCTGACAACTTTGTCTGCAGGAAGTGTGTCCAGTTGCATCTCCTCACAGACCGCATTGTCCGGTTGGAGCAGCAGGTCGATGCACTGCGGAGCACACAGGAGGCAGAGAGTGTGATAGACACTAGTTACAGGGAGGTTGTCACACCATAGGTTCAGACTGGTAGATGGATGACTGCCAGGAGAGGCAGGCAGGTGGTGCAGGAGTTTCCTGTGTCTATTCCCCTTTCAAACAGATATATCATTTTGGATGCTGTTGAGGGGGAGAGCCTGTCAGGGGGAGATACCAGCAGCAGCCAGGCCTGTGACACCACAGCTGGTTCTGCTGTGGGACAGGGTCGGGCAAAGGGCAAGTGAGCAGTAGTAATAGGGGACTCGCTAGTTAGAGGCACAGACAGACGTTTCTGTGGCCGCAATCGAGACTCCAGGATGGTGTGTTGCCTCCCTGGTACCAGGGTCAAGGACGTCTCTGAGCGATTGCAGGACATTCTTGAGGGGGAGGGTGAGCAGCCAGAGATCGTTGTACATATTGGTACCAATGACATAGGTAGGAAAAGGGATGAGGTCCTGAAGTGTGAATATAGAGAGTTAGGCAGAAGGTTAACGTGCAGGACCTCGAAGGTAGTAATTTCGGGACTACTACCGGTGCCACGTGCTAGTGAGAGTAGGAATAGGAGGATGAGGCAGATGAATGCGTGGCTTGAGAGCTGGTGCAGGGGGCAGGGATTTAGATTTTTGGATCATTGGGATCTTTTCTGGGGAAGGGCTGACCTGTTCAAGAGGGATGGATTACATCTGAACTGGAGGGGGACTAACATCCTGGCGGGGAGATTTGCTAGAGCTACTCGGGAGGGTTTAAACTAGTTTGGCAGGGGGGTGGGATCCAAAGCAGTGGGGAGACAAATGAGAAGTTTGAGGACAGCACGCAAGTTAAAGAGAGCACATTAAGTAGTAAAAGCAGTGGCAGTAATCCTAGTACCAGACAGATCAGACAGAAGGAAGACAGAGAGCAAGGGAAGTCCAGATTAAACTGCATTTATTTCAATGCAAGAATAAAGAACAAAGAAAATTACAGCACAGGAACAGGCCCTTCGGCCCTCCAAGCCTGCACCGACCATACTGCCCGACTTAACCAAAACTCCCTACGCTTCTGGGGCCCATATCCCTCTATTCCCATCTCATTCATGTACTTGTCAAGACGCTCCTTAAAAGTCACTACCGTATCCGCTTCCACTACCTCCCCTGGCAACGAGTTCCAGGCACCCACCACTCTCTGTGTAAAGAATCTGCCTCGTACATCTCTTTTAAAACTTGCCCCTCGCACCTTAAACCTATGCCCCCTAGTAATTGACTCTTCCACCCTGGGAAAAAGCTTCCGACTATCCTCTCTGTCCATGCCTCTCATAATCTTGTAGACTTTTATCAGGTCTCCCCTCAATCTTTGTCTCGTCACTGGACACAGGTGAGGTCCCAGAGGATTGGACAATAGCTAATGTGGTCCTGTTATTTAAGAAGGGTAGGAAGGATAACCCGGGAAATTATAGGCCGGTGAGCTTGACGTCCATGGTAGGGAAGTTGTTGGAGAGGATTCTTAGAGATAGGATGTATGCGCATTTAGAACATAGAACATAGAACATTACAGCGCAGTACAGGCCCTTCGGCCCTCGATCTTGCGCCGACCAGTGAAACCAATCTAAAGCCCATCTAACCTACACCATTCCAAGGTCATCCATATGTTTATCCAATAACCATTTGAATGCTCTTAATGTTGACGAGTCCACTACTGCTGCAGGCAGGGCATTCCACGCCCTTACTACTCTCTGAGTAAAGAACTTACCTCAAACATCTGTCCTCTATCTATCACCCCTCAATTTAAAGCTATGTCCCCTAGTGTTAGCCATCACCATCTGAGGAAAAAGGCTCTCACTATCCACCCTATCTAATCCTCTGATCATCTTGTATGCCTCTATTAAGTCACCTCTTAACCATCCTCTCTCTAACGAAAACAACCTCAAGCCCCTCAGCCTTTCCTCATACGATTTTCCCACCATACCAGGCAACATCCTGGTAAATCTCCTCTGCACCCTTTCCAACACTTCCACATCCTTCCTATAATACGGCGACCAGAACTGTACGCAATACTCCAAATACGGCCGCACCAGAGATTTGTACAGTTGCAACATGACCTCCTGGCTCCGAAACTCAATCCCTCTACCAATAAAAGCTAACACACCATACGCCTTCTTAACAACCCTATCAACCTGGGTGCCAACTTTAAGGGATCTATGCACATGGACACCCAAATCCCTCTGTTCATTCACACTACCAAGTATCTTACCATTAGCCCAGTACTCTGTATTCCTGTTACTCCTTCCAATGTGAATCACTTCGCATTTTTCAGCATTAAACTCCATTTGCCACCTCTCAGCCCAGCTCTGCAGCTAATTTATGTCCCTCTGTAACCTGCCACTTCCCTCCGCACTGTCTACAACTCCACCGACTTTAGTGTCATCCGCAAATTTACTAACCCATCCTTCTATGCCCTCATCCAGGTCATTAATAAAAATGACAAACAGCAGTGGCCCTAAAACAGATCCTTGCGGTACACCACTAGTAACTGAACTCCAGGATAAATATTTCCCATCAACCACCACCCTCTGTTTTCTTCCAGCTAGCCAATTCCTGATCCAAACCACTAAATCACCGTCAATCCCATGTGTCCGTATTTTCTGCAAGAGCTTACCATGGGGAACCTTATCAAATGCTTTGCTGAAATCCATATACACCACATCAACCGATTTACCCTCATCCACCTCTTTGGTCACCTTCTCAAAGAACTCAATGAGGTTTGTGAGGCACGACCTACCTTTCACAAAGGGTAGAAAGGAATAAACTCATTAACGATAGTCAGCATGGGTTTTGTGAGAGGGAGGTCATGCCTCACTAACCTGGTGGAGTTTTTTGAAGAAGTGACTCGAATGGTTGATGAGGGAAGGGCCATGGATGTCGTCTATATGGACTTTAGTAAAGCGTTTGACAAAGTCCCTCATGGTAGGATGGTGCAAAGGTTGGAGCTCATGGGATAAAGGGGGAGGTGGCTAGATGGGTGGAGAACTGGCTTGATCACAGAAGACAGAGGGTGGTAGTGGAAGGGTCTTTTTCCGGCTGGATGCCTGTGACTAGTGGTGTTCCGCAGGGCTCTGTATTGGGACCTCTGCTGTTTGTGATTTATATAAACGATCTGGAAGAAGGTGTAACTGGGGTGATCAGTAAGTTTGCGGACGACACAAAAATGGCTGGACTTGCAGATAGTGAGGAACATTGTCAGAGGCGACAGAAGGATATAAATAGGCTGGAAATTTGGGCAAAGAAATGGCAGATGGAGTTCAATCCAGATAAATGAGAAGTGATGCATTTTGGTAGAACTAACGTAGGGGGGAGCTATGCGATAAATGGCAGAACCATAAAGGGTGTAGATATACAGAGGGACCTGGGTATGCAAGTCCACAGATCCTTGAAGGTGACGTCACAGGTGGAGAAGGTAGTGAAGAAGGCATATGGCATGCTTGCCTTTATAGGACGGGGCATAGAGTATAAAAGTTGGGGTCTGATGTTGCAGTTGTATAGAACGTTGGTTCGGCCGCATTTGGAATACTGCGCCCAGTTCTGGTCGCCACACTACCAGAAGCACGTGGAGGCTTTAGAGAGAGTGCAGAGGAGGTTTACCAGGATGTTGCCTGGTATGGAAGGGCTTAGTTATGAGGAGAGATTGGGTAAACTGGGGTTGTTCTCACTGGAAAGACAGAGGATGAGGGGTGACCTAATGGAGGTGTATAAAATTATGAATGGCATAGATAGGGTGAACGGTGGGAAGCTTTTTCTCAGGTTGGTGGTGACGTTCATGAGGGGTCATAGGTTCAAGGTGAGGGGGGGGGAGGTTTAACACGGATATCAGAAGGACGTATTTTACACAGAGGGTGGTGGGGGCCTGGAATGCGCTGCCGGGCAAAGTGGTGGAGGCGGACACACTGGGAACGTTTAAGACTTATCTAGATAGCCACATGAACGGAGTGGGAATGGAGGGATACAAAAGAATCTAGTTTGGACCAGGGAGCGGCGCGGGCTTGGAGGGCCGAAGGGCCTGTTCCTGTGCTGTATTGTTCTTTGTTCTTTGTTCTTTGTTCAACCTCCGTCGCTCCAGTGAGAACAAACCAAGTTTCTCCAACCTCTCCTCATAGCTAATGCCCTCCACATCAGGCAACATCCTGGTAAATCTTTTCTGTACTCTCTCCAAAGCAGGCCTGATGGGCAAGGCAGATGAGCTCAGGGCATGGATGGGTACACGAGACTGGGATATTATCGCAATTACTGAAACATGGCTAAGGGAGGGACAGGACTGGCAGCTCAATGTTCCAGGGTACGGATGCTATAGGAAATATAGAACAGGAGGTAAGAGAGGAGGGGGAGTTGCACTTTTGATTAGGGAAAACATCGCGGCCGTACTGAGAGGGGATATATCCGAGGGCTCGGCCACTGAGTGTATATGGGTAGAACTGAGAAATAAGAAGGAAGGAATCACTTTGATAGGGTTGTGCTATAGGCCCCCAAATAGTTGGCAGGAAATAGAGGAGCAAATATGTAAGAAGATTACCGATAGCTCCAAGAAAAATAGGGTGGTAATAGTCGGAGATTTTAATTTTCCCAACATTGACTGGGACAGCCATAGTATTAGAAGGTTGGATGGAGAGAAACTTGTTGAGTGTATTCAGGAGGAATTTCTCATTCAGTATGTGGATGGCCCGACTAGAGAGGGGGCAAAACTTGACCTCCTCTTGGGAAATAAGGAAGGACAGGTGACAGAAGTGTTAGTGAGGGATCACTTTGGGAGCAGTGACCATAATTCTATTGGTTTTAAGATAGCTATGGGGAATGATAGGTCTGGCCCAAAAGTTAAAATTCTAAATTGGGGCAAGGCCAATTTTGATGGTACCAGGCAGGAACTTTCAAAAGTCAATTGGGGGAGTCTGTGGGAAGGCAAAGGGATGTCTGGTAAGTGTGTTAACCAGGGTTCAGGGTAAACACATTTCTCTTAGAACATAGAACATAGAACATTACAGCGCAGAACAGGCCCTTCGGCCCACGATGTTGCACCAACCAGTTAAAAAAAAAAACTGTGACCCTCCAACCTAAACCAATTTCTTTTCGTCCATGAACCTATCTACGGATCTCTTAAACGCCCCCAAACTAGGCGCATTTACTACTGATGCTGGCAGGGCATTCCAATCCCTCACCACCCTCTGGGTAAAGAACCTACCCCTGACATCGGTTCTATAACTACCCCCCCTCAATTTAAAGCCATGCCCCCTCGTGCTGGATTTCTCCATCAGAGGAAAAAGGCTATCACTATCCACCCTATCTAAACCTCCAATCATCTTATATGTTTCAATAAGATCCCCTCTTAGCCGCCGCCTTTCCAGCGAAAACAATCCCAAATCCCTCAGCCTCTCCTCATAGGATCTCCCCTCCATACCAGGCAACATCCCGGTAAACCTCCTCTGCACCCTCTCCAAAGCCTCCACATCCTTCCTGTAATGTGGGGACCAGAACTGCACACAGTACTCCAAGTGCGGCCGCACCAGAGTTGTGTACAGTTGCAACATAACGCTACGACTCCTAAATTCAATCCCCCTACCAATAAACGCCAAGACACCATATGCCTTCTTAACAACCTTATCTACTTGATTCCCAACTTTCAGGGATCTATGCACACATACACCTAGATCCCTCTGCTCCTCCACACTATTCAAAGTCCTCCCGTTAGCCCTATACTCAACACATCTGTTATTCCTACCAAAGTGAATTACCTCACACTTCTCCGCATTAAACTCCATCCGCCACCTCTTAGAGTGAAGGGCAAGGCTGGCAGAAGTAGAGAACCCTGGATGACTCGGGATATTGAGGCCCTGGTCAAGAAGAAGAAAGAGGCACATGACATGCATAGGCAGCTGGGATCAAGTGAATCCCTTGAAGAGTATAGGGGGTGTAGGAGTAGAGTTAAGAGAGAAATCAGGAGGACAAAAAGGGGACTCGAGATTGTTTTGGCAGATAAGGCAAAGGAGAATCCAAAGATCTTCTACAAATACATAAAGGGCAAACGAGTAACAAGGGAGAGAGTAGAGCCTCTTAAGGATCAACAAGGTCATCTATGTACGGATCCACAAGAGATGGGTGAGATCCGAAATGAATATTTCTCATCAGTATTTACTGTTGAGAAAAGCATGGATGTTAGGGAACTTGGGAAATAAATAGTGATGTCTTGAGCAGTGTACATATTATAGAGAAGGAGTGCTGGAAGTCTTAAAGTGCATCAAGGTAGATAAATCCCCGGGACCTGATGAAGTGTATCCAGGACGTTGTGGGAGGCTAGGGAAGAAATTATGGGTCCCCACGCCAAGATATTTGAATCATCGATAGTCACGGGTGAGGTGCCTGAAGATTGGAGGGTGGCGAATGTTGTGCCTTTGTTTAAAAAGGACTGCAGGGAAAAGCCTGGGAACCACAGGCCAGTGAGCCTCACATCTGTGGTGAGTAAATTGTTGGAAGGTATTTTGAGATGCAGAGATGCCGGCGTTGTACTGGGGTAAACACAGTAAGAGTTTTAACAACACCAGGTTAAAGTCCAACAGGTTTATTTGGTAGCAAATGCCATTAGCTTTCGGAGCGCTGCTCCTTTGTCAGATGGAGTGGATATCTGCTCACAAATAAGGCTGGCTGTAGGGATTTGCATTCTAATCAGTATTCTGTAACTTGATTTTGTGTCTCTGTGCCCTGTTTGAGAGCACATTTCCACTCCATCTGACGAAGGAGCAGCGCTCTGAAAGCTTATGGTATTTGCTACCAAATAAACCTGTTGGACTTTAACCTGGCATTGTTAAAACTCTTACAAATAAGGCATACAGAGACACAAACTCAAGTTACAGAATACTGATTAGAATGCAAATCTTTACAGCTAATCAAGTCTTAAAGATACAGACAATGTGAGTGGAGAGAGCATTAGGCACAGGTTAAAGAAATGTGTATTGCCTCCAGACAGGACAGCCAGTGAGATTCTGCAGGTCCAGGCAAGCTGTGGGGGTTACCGATAGTGTGACATGAACCCAAGATCCCGGTTGAGGCCGTCCACATGTGTGCCGAACTTGGCTATCAGTTTCTGCTCAGCGACTCTGCGCTGTCGTGTGTTCTGAAGGCCGCCTTGGAGAATGCTTATCCGAAGATCAGAGGCCAAATGCCTGTGGCCGCTGAAGTGCTCCTCCACAGGAAGAGAATAGTCTTGCCTGGTGATTGTCGAACGGTGTTCATTCATCCGTTGTCCGCGTCTGCATGGATCTTGAGTTCATGTCACACTATCGGTAACCCCCACAGCTTGCCTGGACCTGCAGAATCTCACTGGCTGTCCTGTCTGGAGACAATACACATTTCTTTAATCTGTGCCTAATGCTCTCTCCACTCACATTGTCTGTATCTTTAAGACTTGATTAGCTGTAAAGATTCGCATTCTAATCAGTATTCTGTAACTTGAGTTTGTGTCTCTGTCTGCCTTATTTGTGAGCAGATTTCCACTCCATCTGACGAAGGAGCAGTGCTCCGAAAGCTAATAGCATTTGCTACCAAATAAACCTGTTGGACTTTAACCTGGTGTTGTTAAAACTCTTATTAAGGTATTTTGAGAGACAGGATCTACAGGCATTTAGAGATGCAAGGGCTGATCGGGACAGTCAGCATGGCTTTGTGAGTGGAAAATCATGTCTCACAAATTTAATTGAGTTTTTTGAAGGGGTAACCAAGAAGGTAGATGAGGGCAGTGCAGTTGATGTTGTCTACGTGGACTTTAGCAAGGCCTTTGACAAGGTACCACATGGTAGGTTGTTGAATAAGTTTAAATCTCACGGGATCCAGGGTAAGGTATCTAAATGGATACCAAATTGGCTTCTTGACGGAAGCCAGAGGGTGGTTGTAGAGGGTTGTTTTTTCAAACTGGAGGCCTGTGACCAGCGGTGTGCCTCAGGGATCAGTGCTGGGTCCACAGTTATTTGTCATTTATATTAATGATCTGGATGAGAATATAGGAGGCATGGTTAGTAAGTTTGCAGATGACACTAAGATTGGTGGCATAGTGGACAGTGAAAAAAGTTATCTCCAATTGCAATGGGATCTTGATCAATTGGGCCAGTGGGCTGACGAATGGCATTTGGAGTTTAATTTAGACCAGGGATCTCCAAACTACGGCCCGTGGGCCACATCCGGCCCGCAGCGGGCTAACATCTGGCCCGCAGCCATTGGGGCGGGACGGGATTCCCGCTGCCAAAAACACTCCAGCGTCCGGAAACCCCGCCACTGACTCAGGATCCGGATGCGGGGACGCAGGCCACAGGCCGTACATTTGCTGCTGCTCTGCGTGGTGTCTGATGGACCCATGGGAATCCCCGCCCTCTTTACCAGCCTGTTGTCCAATCAGAGCTGCTGTCCTGTGACTGACAGTTCGTTAAACGAATCAGCAATTGAGACATCTGTTATCCAATTGCCGCTCTGCATTGACTGAGTGACAGCTGCTTTATCCAATCCGTAAGCACCATCTGTCTGAAATGAGCGAGGACAATGACAATGATGGCGGCAATTCAGACCAATGCAGTTATGGAAGGAAAAAAGAAAAGAAAAGTGGACAGTGAGTGCCGCCTGTTTAATGAAGAATGGGGTATAAAGTATTTCTTTGTGCAAGCAGGTGATAAAGCCTCGTGTGTCATATGCAATGAAACTGTAGCAGTTTTGAAGGAGTACAATGTACGTCGGCACTATGAGACCAAACATGAACCAAGTTTTTCCCAATTCACAGGAACACAGCGTTCGGAAAAATTTGAAGCAGGTTGCTTTCCCAAGAAGCTTTTTTTATGCAGAAGATAACTAAAAATGAAGATTTAACCAGGGCCAATTACAAACTAGCTTATGTGTTGGCTAAAAGAGGAAAGCCATTCACCGATGGAGATCTCATCAAAGAGTGGATAATGGAAGCAATGGAAGAGTTATGCCCAGAAAAAGTAAATCTGTTCAAAATCATCAGTCTTGCACCAAATACTGTTGCTCGTAGAATTGAGGATATAGGAAGCAATATATTTCATCAAATTGCAGACAAAGCAAGAAATTTTCAGTTGTATTCTCTCGCACTTGATGAATCGACTGATGTGTGTGACACATCACAACTCCTAGTATTCATCCGTGGCGTTGACAGTGAATTTAATGTGACACAAGAATTAGCATCAGTGCATAGCATGCACAGCACAGTAACTGGAGAAGACATCTTCAAAGAATTGCAAAAAGCTGTGTTAGAATATAACCTGGAATGGAATAAACTGCAATGTGTGACAATTGATGGAGGAAAGAACATGACTGGGGTGAAGAAACGTTTGCTTGGACAAATCACAAAAGCCTGTGAGGTTGGTGGATTCTCAAAGCCCATGTTTCTGCATTGCACTATCCATCAACAAGCATTGTGCAGAAAATATGTGGATATGTCTTGTGTTCTGAAACCTGTTGTTTCAACAGTGAATTTCATTCGATCTCATGGGCTTAATCATCGCCAGTTCATTTATAAAACTCATTTTTTTTCTTTGGCCCCCGAAAATGTGTAAAATATACGATGTGGCCCTTGTAATGAAAGGTTTGGAGACCCCTGATTTAGACAAATGCGAGGTGATGCATTTTGGTAGATTGAACCAGGGCAGGACTTACTCAGTTAATGGTCGGGCGTTGGAGAGAGTTACAGAACAAAGAGATCTAAGCGTACATGTTAATCGCTCCTTCAAAGTGGAGTCACAGGTGGACAGAGTGGTGAAGTAGGCATTCGGCATGCTTGGTTTCATCGGTCAGAACATTGAATACAGGAGTTGGAATGTCTTGTTGAAGTTGTACAAGACGTTGGTAAGGCCACACTTGGAATACTGTGTGCAATTCTAGTCACCCTATTATAGAAAGGATATTATTAAACTAGAAAGAGTGCAGAAAAGATTTACTAGGATGCTACTGGGACTCGATGGATTGAGTTATAAGGAAAGGCTGGATAGACTGGGACTTTTTTCTCTGGAGCGTCGGAGGCTGAGGGGTGATCTTATAGAAGTCTATAAAATAATGAGGGGCATAGATCAGCTAGATAGTCAATATCTTTTCCCAAAGGTAGGGGAGTCTAAAACTAGAGGGCATAGGTTTAAGGTGAGAGGGGAGAGATACAAAAGGGTCCAGAGGGGCAATTTTTTCACACAGAGGGTGGTGAGTGTCTGGAACAAGCTGCCAGAGGTAGTAGTAGAGGCGGGTACAATTTTGTCTGGGTGTAGAGGGATAAGGGCTAAACGCAGGCAATTGGGACTAGCTTAGGGCAGCATGTACAAGTTGGGCCGAAGAGCCTGTTTCCATGCTGTAAACCTCTATGACTCTATGACCTAATTGAGGTGCACAAAATTATGAGGGGGTCTAAATAGGGTAGATAGGAAAGACTTTTTTCCCCTAGCTGAGGGGATCAGTTACCAGGGGAGGTAGTGGCAAAGTGCTATTATCGCTAGATTAGTAATCCAGAGACCCAGGCTAAAACTCTGGGGGCCGGGTTCAAGTCCCACTATGGCAGATGGTGAAATATGAACTTGATAAAAAAATCTGGAATTAAGAGTCTACTGATGACCATGAAACCATTGTCGATTGTCATTGACTAATGTCCTTTAGGGAAGGAAATCTGCCGTCCTTACCTGGTCTGGCCTACATGTGGCTCCAGAGCCACAGCAATGTGGTTGTCTCTGAAGCCTGGGCAATAAATGCTGACCCAGCCAGAGACACCCACTTCCCATGAGCATATTTAAAAAACATAGATTTAAGGTGATTAGTAGAAGGATTAGAGGCGACATGAGGAAAAATCTTTTCACCCAAAAGATATTTTTCATCTGGAATTCACGGCCTTAGTTGGTGATTGAGGCTGAAATTCTCAACACATTTAAAAGGCACCTGAATCTGCATCTGAAATGCTGGAACCTGCGAGACTGCAGACCAGGTGCTGGAGAGTGGAATTCAAATGAGTGGCTATTTTTTTTCCTGTGTTTTGATTGGCACAGGCATAGTGGACTGAATGGTCTGTTTCTGAACAGTAACATTTCTGTGGTTCTGTGATGATATTGAGATTCCCAGAATTGAAACTCATTTACAACTGCAGCTGTCAGAGGTATTTTCTTTCATAGAACATAGAACATAGAACATTACAGCGCAGAACAGGCCCTTCGGCCCACGATGTTGCACCGACCAGTTAAAAAAAAAAAACTGTGACCCTCCAACCTAAACCAATTTCTTTTCGTCCATGAACCTATCTACGGATCTCTTAAACGCCCCCAAACTACATTCTAATCTGTAATTTGAATCTTCCAGAATTCAATGCATTTTGCACTGGTGGTTCCTTTTAGTGGAGAATTCACTACTTCTGTGCTGGATTTTTAAACTGCAAGAGATGGGAGATGAGAGAAGGGAGCTCCTTGCTGCTGCATTTGTGTATGTTCAAGACTACTCACGGCCGATTCCTCTTTCATTAAAGAGATTACAAAATGGCTGCTGCATTTACATGACCTCTCTCTCCCCAGCATCATTTCAGAAATTGCTTGTGAATCTAATGGCTGGACCAATGGTATTTTTGTTCTATGGTCAGGGGTGAGTAGATTCTGTAATGTTCCAAACCCCAGAATGAGTCATTTTCCATCTTGATGAGATAGAAAGATATCTTCCATGTAACCAACATTCTAGCAGACTTTCTATTTCCCGGGAGAGGTAGTCATTAGAGAAATGTAAATGTTAAGCCCAGTGCATTTCAGTACATCACTTTGAAGTGGTGTGAAATTGCAGAGAAGGATGTCAAGGCATGTCTGAATCGTATTCCAGAAACTATTCACTGACAATATTGGACATCAGGAGACTTGTGGCAGCCATCTTTAGACGGCATCTTTTCTTGTCTTAGAAAAGTTCTTTTTAAAAAGTCAGTGTATGGTTGGTCAGTCGGTGAAATTACATATAGATATCACTCATACACAATCACATCATCGTGACAATCCTTATTCCTGAACAATATCTATGGAATATTTTGGAATTTGTAAGATACCAAGAATACCAAGAAATAATTAAACTGATGAGTTGAAATTTGCCAAATATAAATTGTATTTAAAATATTTTTCAAGATATTGAATTAAAGATGCCTCCCAGAAGAAGAGCGTACAGCACCAATCACATAGTCGGACAGAACACCTCTAAGAAAACGTTGACCCCCAGTGACCCAGCCTCAGCATTTGATAGAAACCCTCTCCGAAGAACAAGAGCTCAACAGCTTGTGGGTTGGAACAGCCCAGAAAGCGTCTCTCCTTGGCAAAGGCCGTTTCAGGCAAGTTTCCTTTACCTGTTGTCAGAAACGTAGTTTTGTCAAGTTTATTGTGAAATAATTTTACCACAACTTTTGGACATTAACAGCGACATGTACATCCCATGAATGAACTAAAAAAAACACCACATCAACAGCATCACCCTTATCGACCCTTTCTGTTACTTCCTCAGAAACTCCAGCAAGTTAGTAAATACAATTTCCTCTTTAGAAGGCTCTTCTGAATCAACCCATATTTTTCCATGTGACTGCTAATTCTATCCAGTATAATTGTTTCGAGAAGCTTCCCCACCATCGATGCTGAACGGCCTGTAATTGCCAGGGCTATTCCGACAACCTTTTTTGAACAGGGGCGTTTAATTTGCAATTTTCCAGTCCTCTGGCACCACCCCTGAGTCTAGGGAAGACTGGAAGATTATGCCCAGCACCCCTGCAATTTCCACTCTCACTTCAATATTTGTAGATGTATCTTATCCGGTCCTGGTGTCCTGTAAACTTTCAGTACCCAGTCTATTTAACACTTCCTGCTTATCAATTTTGAACCCTTTTAGGAAGAGGGTTTCCTTGTCTGTAACCAAGCCCTGCGTAGCATCTAACTTCTTGGGAAAGACGGATACAAAGTGTTTATTTAGTACCTCAGCCATGCCCCCAGCCTCCATGTGTAAATCCCCTTTTGTGCTCCCTAATCAACCCTACTCTTCTTTTTAAAGCTATTTATGTGCCTATTGAAGACTTTATGAGCCTCTTTCGGTTAGCTGCCAATCTTTTCCCATAATCTCTCTTCATTTTTCGAATGTGTTTTTTCACTTCCTCTTTGAACCTTCTCTATTCCTCTTGGTTCTCAACTGTATTTTCTATCTGACACCTGTCATAAGCACACATTTTCTTCCTTGTCCTGGAGACCTGTGACTAGCAGTGTGCCTCAGGGATCGGTGCTAGGTCCAGTTATTTGTCATTTATATTAATGATTTGGATGAGAATGTAGGAGACGTGGTTAGTAAGTTTGCAGATGACACCAAGATTGGTGGCATAGTGGACAGTGAAGAAAGTTATCTCCAATTGCAACGGGATCTTGATCAATTGGGCCAATGGGCTGATGAATGGCAGATGGAGTTTAATTTATATGAATGCGAGGTGATGCATTTTGGTAGATTAAGCCAGGGCAGAACTTACTCAGTTAATGTTAGGGCATTGGGGAGAGTTACAGATCAAAGAGATTTAGGGGTACAGGTTCATAGCTCCTTGAAAGTGGAGTCACAGGTGGACAGAGTGCTGAAGAAGGCATTCGGCATGCTTGGTTTCATTGGTCAGGATATTGAATACAGGAGTTGGGACGTCTTGTTGAAGTTGTACAAGACGTTGGTAAGGCTACACTTGGAATACTGTGTGCAATTCTGATCGCCCTATTATAGAAAGGATATGATTAAACTAGAAAGAGTGCAGAAAAGATTTACTAGGATGTTACCGGGATTTGATGGTTTGAGTTATAAGGAGAGGCTGGATAGACTGGGACTTTTTCCCTGGACCATAGGAGGCTTAGGGGTGATCTTATAGAAGTCTATAAAATAATGAGGGGCATAGATTAGCTCGATAGTCAATATCTTTTCCCAAAGGTAGAGGAGTCTAAAACTAGAGGGCATAGGTTTAAGGTGAGAGGGGAGAGATACAAAAAGGTCCAGAGGGGCAATTTTTTCACACAGAGGGTGGTGAGTGTCTGGAACAAGCTGCCAGAGGTAGTAGTAGAGGCAGGTACAATTTTGTCTTTTAAAAAGCATTTAGACAGTTACATGGTTAAGATGGGTATAAAGGGATATGGGCCAAGTGCAGACAATTGGGACTAGCTTAGTGGTAAAAACCAGGCGGCATGGACAAATTGGGCTGAAGGGCCTGTTTCCATGCTGTAAACCTCTATGACTCTTATCTTCATTTCTATCTCCTTTTCATCCAGGTAGCTCTGGATTTGTTTGCTCTGCCTTTCCCTTTTCACACACCAGGTTAAAGTCCAACAGGTTTATTTAGAATCACGAGCTTTTGGAGTGCTGCCCCTTCATCAGGTGAGTGTGAGTCACCCAATGAAGGAGCAATGCTCTGAAAGCTCTTGATTCTAAATAAACCTGTTGGACTTTAACCTGGTGTTGTGAGACTTCTTACTGTGCCCACCCCCATCCAATGCCGGCATCTCACATCATGTTTCCCTTTTAAGGACATATACCTTGACTGTGTCCAAACCAATTCCATTTTGAAGAAAGCCCATTGTTCAGCTACAGTTTTTACCACCAACCTTTCGTTCCAGTCTAACTGACCCAGCTCCATTCTTGCCCCGTTGAAGTTGGCTGTCCCTCAGATAATTATTTTTATTCTGGACTTCCCATTCTCCTTTTCTACCATCATCCTAAACCTCATGATAATATGATCACTGTTTCCTAAATATTGCCCCATTTCAGATTAAATTTCAGTCAATCCGTGCAGCACACCAATGACAAGAAGTTCAAAAATGTAAAAAAGTCTCTCAATGAATCATATTTTCAATGTGGTTGAAATTGTCGATACCTTTATTTCCTTGGGCACTTGTGAAAAAAAGTTTTATTAAATGTAGCTCCAACTCTTTCAAATGTCAAAAGCAATGACATTTACAGCTTGGCAGGAGATAGAAAAGCAACTGATAAGCAGTAAAAATGGGGAAATAACTAAGGAGCAACAACTGTGACTTTCTCATGATGAAGTTCAAAGAGCCCGAGGGAATCAGCTTTCTGATCCAACTAAATAAAATATAAGCTTGAGTTTTAGAACTATAGGTCAGGAATGAAGCAAAAGAGAAAGACCAGCTTGTGTTTATGAGCAGCAGGGGACTTGAGAATCAGAGATAAATTTGATAAACAAAAAATAGCAGAAGTTGAAATCTGTATCAGGTTTGTAGATTTAAATTAAATTTGTTACAAATGTGAGATTTAGGAAATGGTTGTGTTTTGGGAGTGTCCCTTTAATTTAGGGTAAAATGGACGATTGAAGAGGGTCACGTGACGTTTTCTGAATTCTGTTGACAATAAGCACGGGTAATTGTGTTGTTAAAGGTTAAAGGGGATCTCAGATAGTTTTACTGAAAAGAAGGTGCAGGATATTTGCACCTGGAAAATGACCCATGCATCTGTGGTGGTGATGGCTAGAGTGTTAATCTCCAAATTCCCAGGAAAGTGAAGGAATGTAAGGTTTTGTCATCAGTTACACTCCAAAATGGCTTTTCTGTTTCAAGATAAATGAAGCTGGAATTCAACGAATAGATAATTGGCATTTCTACCTGGATACAAGGTCCATGTGATTCATGTTACCAAGGAGATGAACTTTGAGGGGGAGCATTCATAGGAACTTTGAGGGGGAGAATCCATAGAAAGCTGTTGTAGGATCAGGTTCGAGGTTTTTCTAAAATATCGCTGAATGCACAGACATGGGCTATCTGCAAGTATCTGAGAAAGCAGACAGTGCAGGGAAATAGAGGAAGTCTCCAAGACTCACCACACTGAATGCTTGTGGGAGTTTTATCTCCAATTAAAGAGTCAGAGTTGATGAGGATTTAAATCAGACTGGAAAATTAGTCAAACTTTGACAAGAGGGAAGATTTAATCACAAAAGTCAATTCAGGCATTAGAATTTAATCTGGCTAGAAACGGAAAAGAAGGGAAGTCCCCAGAAGCTCAGAGTCATTTTGGACTGGGTCCAGGAGAATGGAGTGACTACTTAAGGAACAGAGTAATGTATAATCTTGGGGGGAGATGATGGTCAGGTTAAGACATTAAAAAGAGACTTTTTTTGCAGTTTAATGTACAAGTTGCTTATGAAATAGTGTTCAGTCAATGTTGCATTTTGTCTCTTTATTATAGTTAAACTCTTAATACTTGAAATCTTGTTATATAATTCCTTTGAGTTGGCCACTGAGAATTCAGATTTCTTTGTAAAAGTTAGCAGTCTCCATGGGTTCATAAATCGGCCAGCCCCAATCACCTCTTTCATCCCTCTGCCAACACGCGGCATGGTAGCACAGTGGTTAGCACTGCTGCTTCACAGCTCCAGAGACCTGGGTTCGATTCCCGGCTTGGGTCACTGTCTGTGTGGAGTTTGCACATTCTCCTCGTGTCTGCGTGGGTTTCCTCCAGGTGCTCCGGTTTCCTCCCACAGTCCAAAGATGTGCGGGTTAGGTTGATTGGCCATGCTAAAATTGCCCTTAGTGTCCTGGGATACGTAGGTTAGAGGGATTAGTGGGCAAATATATGGGGGTAGGGCCTGGGTGGGATTGTGGTCGGTGCAGACTCGATGGGCCGAATGGCCTCTTTCTGTGCTGTAGGGATTCTAAGATTCTAAGATTCTAAGAACAATCCCAAGTGCAGAGTGACAGCGGGTCCCCCTACCCCCACCAATTATGCCCCCAATAGGCCCCGCCTCTACTGGGCCCCACCCCCTCGGCAATGCCTGATGCCCAGTGGGCACTGCCATGGTGCCCCTTGGGCTCTGCCAGGCTGGCACTGCCCAAGGGGCACCATCCCTTACACCCCCACCCTCCTGGGCAGGCCTCAGTGTCCTCTCCTTCTCCAGCAGGGTTCACCGTTAGTGTGGAGCAATAGTGAACCCCACTGGCTTGGGTGGGGGGAGGGGCAGAGAGACACTAGCGCGGCTGCTAATGAAATGGAAATCGCAATTTCTGGCGCAGAGCTGATTACTTGGGAAATCTTCCGCTGGGACACTCGTGGAGGCCATGTCATCCAGCGGGAAGTCCCTGAAACAGCCTCCACTGATGTCTTACAGCTTGATCAGTGCAGCGGTTGGGAGAATCGCCCCTGTACCAAATGTAAAGACAAAGCATTTAATTGCACAAAGATGGGTAGCCGGTCAGGAGATTGGACAGAAAATAAACAAAAATGCACAGAATGAGTAAAAGAATGACGGGGAAGGAGAAATCAGAATACAAAATAAAGCTCACTTGTAATATAAAGACAGACAGTAAAAATTTCTATTTGAAATAGAAAGGGAGTCTAGGGAGTTAATAATGGAAAAAAGGGAGATGAGTTGGACAGATGAGCAGACTCCTTTTGGCCAGTCTTGGTCCTGAAATGTAGATGCCCTTTGTATAGTTCTCTTTGAATTTGGTTTGTGTGACCTATGAGGGGGGGTCATTAGTGGCTCTTCAGGGATAACGATGTGCATGTTTCCCTGACACTGCCTGGTAGCTTCTTTTTTTCAGAGTCACAGACAGACATTAATTTAACCATTTTTGGTCTTTGTCCAGTTTGAAATTTTGGGACATAGCACTGAGCACTTCTGTCTATATTTTATATTAAAACGAGACGGATTGAGATCTTAGTCCCTCACAGAACTCAGTAATTAGGCTGACAGTTCCTCTGTGGTACCAAGGGAACAATACACGCTGGCTTTGATTCTGAGTGGTGTTATAATATATTTTCTCAGTTATGATGGACAGTAACTGCCTGTTAAAACCCAATTTCTCTCGATTCTGAAATCAGGCCTGATTACATCGATGTTACAGGCAGTTTGCAATGCAGTTTTAGTCTGGAGTTGTAAGGAGGTGGTTTTAATTTGAATTTTTGAACAAGTGGAAGCTTCTAGACAGTCCTTAGTTTATGGTAAAGCATTCCGAGCAGAAAATGGAATGTTAATGTACCCGATTGTAAACAGCAGCAGATTAACCCGAGTATCTGACTTTGCTGGAGATTGCCGCATTGCTGGGAGAAAGTCCCTGTCAATATTGATTCAACCCTAACCCTAACTCTGGCACCCAGACACCAACAGCACTGTAGGTGTACCCACTCTTCTTATATGTTGTAATTTATTGATTATTCCAGTTTCCACTCAGTTACATCTGAGAACATGCACACTTAGCTTTACTGGAGCTCAGATAGGCCAATAATATTATTCTCTGGTCATGTTTAATTGCAGGTAGTGGGTTCTTGCAGACATGCCACAAGATCAAGATTTGCTGGGAAGAGGAGACCATCTTTGCTGCATCAGAACTGTGTTTCAAGTAGCCAGGATTTGGATGTCCAATCCTGTCCACAGCAGATGGCCACAGGAGAATGCATGGGGCACAGTGATGGCAGCATCAATTCCAGGTCTTCGACAGAGAGTGCATCAATTGTCACTGACACTGATTCTGGTAAGTCATCATGAGTGTTCAGGGTGGGGGAGGATGGGGTAGTGGAATATTGGGGGGGTGGGCAGGCCGAAGGGTGCGACCAGAGGAGAGGTGGGATTGGAACCGCTTTTCTCAAATGGAGGCAGTTTAGATGTGTGGATGAGGAATAGAAACACTGCTTGAATAATTTTCACAGAATGAACATTGCAACAAGTTGTCAACCTCCTAAAAATGACCTTAAATGGAGTTGCCTTTGCTTCATGATGCTTCAACTTGCGAACATACATCACTAGGATCAATTCACTACTGGACAAGCAATGGATTGTCGATGTTACTCATAGCTTTTTCTTACACCTGTGCTTTAGAGGGGGGATAACTTTGTAAAAAGTCATATTTAATGGCGAGAAACGGACTCAAAAACCATTTTATTTATTTGTTGAAGGAATGTGGGTGTCATGTGACCATCATTTATTGTCCATCTCTAATTGTCCTTCAGAAGGTGGTGGTGAGCTGCCTTCTTGAACTACTGCAGTCCTTGTGGTGTACGGTACACCCACAGTGCTGTTAGGGAGGGAGTTTCAGGATTTTGACCCAGCGACAGTGAAGGAATGGCAATATTTTTCCAATAAGAAAGTGTGTGACCTGGAGGGGAACATCCAGGTGGTGGTGTTTCCATGTATCTGCCGCCCTTGTCCTTCCAGATGGTAGTGGAAACAGTGTTTGGAAATGCCTGTCTAAGGAATTTTGGTGAGTTGCCACAATGCATCTTGTAGATGGTACACACAGCTGCTGCTGTGTTAGTGATGGAGGGAGTGAGTGTTGAAGGTGGTGGCCGGGGTGCCAGTCAAGCTGGCTGCTTTGTCCTGGATGGTGTCGAGCTTCTTGAGTGTTGTTGGAGCTGCACACATTTAGACAAGTGAAGAGTGTTCCATCACACTCCTGACCTGAGCATTGTCAGTGATGCACAGGTTTTAGGGAGTCAGAGGGTGGGTTACTCTCCACAGCTAACAGAGTGGCAACTCCATAGATGGATAAGTTTGAATAACTTGTGTTACGCTCAATGTTAAAGACAGTGTTATCGAGTTACAGCAGCTTCCATTTGCCACCAGATGATGGTTGGGGTAAACAGATGGAGCACAGTAGTAGCAAGCCCCTTTTAGGAGTGAGGTTTCAGGAATTGTGTGACCCAATTGGCCAATTGGACCAAAGCGTGTGAATCCTGGGGCTGAACGTGGGTTTTCCCCATTGCGCTGTGACTGGAGGTGGCAGCATATTCCTTACGCTCTGTACATAGTTTATTCATTACAATAAATAGTTTGTTTAGTTACTAACCTTGGTGGTCACCAATCCTTTGAGATACTATAGGCACCTTGGGTCAGTGAGAAGGGAAATAGGAATGATATTGTAGATTAGGCAGGACAAATGTCATAGAAACATAGAAACTAGAAGCACGAGGAGGCCATTCGGCCCTTCGAGCCTGTTCTGCCATTCATTTTGATCATAGCTGATCATCAAATTAAATATCCTGATCTCCTTCCCCCCGCATCCCTGGATCTCTTTAGCCCCAAGAGCTATATTTAATTTCTTCTTAAAATCAAACAACATTTTGGCCTCAACTACATTCTGTGGGAGTGAATTCCACACATTCACCAGCCTCTGGGTGAAAACATTTCTCCTCACCTCAGTTTTCTAAGGTTTACCCCTTATCCTCAAACTATGACCCCGAGCTCTGGGCTCCCCACCATTGGGCATATTCTTTCTGAATCTGCCCTGTCTAATCCAGTTAGAATATTATAAGTTTCTATGAGATTCCCTCTCACTTTTCTAAACTCCAGTGAATATAATCCTAACCGATTTAGTCTCTCCTCATATGACAGTCCTGCCAAACTAGGAATCAGCCAAGTAAACCTTCACTGTACTCCCTCTATAGCAAGGACATTCTTCCTCAGAGAAGGACACCAAAACTGCACATAATGCTCCAGGCGTGGCCTCACCAACCCCCTATACAACTGTAGCAAAACATCCCTATCCCTATACTCAAATCTTCTCGCTATGAAGGCCATTTGCCTTCTTTACTGCCTGCTGTACCTGCGCACTTACTTTCAGCAACTGATGCATGAGGACGCCAAAGTCTCATTGAGTATCCACCTCTCTCAATTTACACCCATTCAAGTAATAATCTGTCTTCCTATTATTGCACCCAAAGTAGATAACCTCACATTTATCCACATTATACTGCACCCACCATGCACATGCCTACACACTCAGCCTGTCCAAATCACACTGAAGCATCTCTGCATCCTCCTCACAGCTCACCCTCCCACCCAACTTTGGATCATCTGCAAATTTGGAGATAATAAATCAGTTCCCTCTTCCAAATCATTAATATATAATGTGAACAGTTGGGGTTCTGGCACAGATCCCTGCAGAACCCCACTAGGCACTGACTGCCAATCAGAAAAAGCTCCATTTATGCCAACTCTTTGCTTCCTATCTGCTAACCAGCTTTCTATCCATCTCAAGACATAGAGTTGTCATACAGCACAGAACATAAGAACATCAGAACTAGGAGCAGGAGTAGGCCATCTGGCCCCTCGAGCCTGCTCCACCATTCAATAAGATCATGGCTGATCTTTTTGTGGACTCAGCTCCACTTACCCGCCCACTCACCATAACCCTTAGTTCCTTTGCTGTTCAAAATTTTATCTATCCTTGCCTTAAAAACATTCAATGAGGTAGCCTCAACTGCTTCACTGGGCAGGGAATTCCACAGATTCACAACCCTTTGTGTGAAGAAGTTCCTCCTCAACTCAGTCCTAAATCTGCTTCCACTTATTTTGAGGCTATGCCCCCTAGTTCTAGTTTCACCCGCCAGTGGAAACAATTTCCCTGCTTCTATCTTATCTATTCCCTTCATAATCCTATATGTTTCTATAAGATCTCCCCTCATTCTTCTGAATTCCAATGAGTATAGCCCCAGTCTACTCAATCTCTCCTCATAAACCAACCCTCTCAACTCCGGAATCAACCTAGTGAATCTCCTCTGCGCCCGCTCCAGTGCCAATATATCCTTTCTCAAGTACTGTACACAGTACTCCAGGTGTGGCCTCACCAGCACCTTATACAGCTGCAACATAACCTCGCTGTTTTTAAATTCCATCCCTCTAGCAATGAAATTCAAAATTCCATTTGCCTTCTTGACCACCTGCTGCACCTACAAACCAACTCCCTAAGATTCCTGCATAAGGACACCCAGGTCCCTCTGCACAGCAGCAGGCTGCAATTTTTTACCATTTAAATAATAGTCCATTTTGCTGTTATTCCTACCAAAATGGATGACCTCACATTTACCAACATTGTACTCCATCTGCCAGACCCTCGCCCACTCACTTAGACTATCTATATCCCTTTGCAGACTTTCAACGTCCTCTGCACACTTTGCTCTTCCACCCATCTTAGTGTCATCTGTGAATTTTGACACACTACACTTGGTCCCCAACTCCAAATCATCTATGTAAATCATGAACAATTGCGGTCCCAGCACTGATCCCTGAGACACACCACTAGTCACTGATCGCCAACCAGAAAAACACCCATTCACCCCCACTCTTTGCTTTCTGTTAGTTAACCAATCCTGTATCCATGCAAATGCATTACCCGTAACACTGTGCACCTTTATCTTATGTAGCAGTCTTTGGTGCGGCACCTTGTCAAATGCCTTCTGGAAATCCAGATACACCACATCCACAGGTTCCCCATTGTCCACTGCACATGTAATGTCCTCAAAGAATTCCACCAAATTAGTCAAACATGACCTGCCCTTCATGAACCTATGCTGTGTCTTACCAATGGGAAAATTTATATCCAGATGTCTCACTATTTCTTCCTTGATGATAAATTCAAGCATTTTCCCTACTACAGAAGTTAAGCTAACTGGCCTATAGTTACCTGCCTTTTGTCTCCCTCCTTTTTAAAACAGTGGCGTCACATTTGCTGTTTTCCAATTTACGGGAACCACCCCAGAGTCCAGCAAATTTTGGTAAATTGCCACTGGTGCATTTGCTATTTCTCCCGCCAACTCTTTTAGTACCCTGGGATGCATTCCATCAGGGCCAGGAGACTTGCCTACCTTTAGCCCCATTAACTTGCCCAACACTACCTCTTTCGTGATAATGACAGTTTCTAGGTTCTCACCTGCCATAGCCTTCCTGTCATCAATTTTTGGCATGTTATTTGTGTCTTCCACTGTGAAGACTGACACAAAATACCTGTTCAATGCCTCGGCCATTTTCTCATTTCCAGAACCAGCCCCTCCGGCCCATCATGTCTATGCCAACCATCAAATACCAATCTATACTAATCCCATTTACCTGCACTTGGAGCGTAGCTTGGGAGATCTTGGCGATTTGAGTGCTCATCCAGATGCTTCCTAAATGTTGTGAGAGTCCCTGCCTCCAGCACCCTCTCAGGCAGCACGTTCCAGATTTCCACCACCTTCTGGGTGAAAAAGCTTTTCCTCATATCCCCTCTAAACCACTTGCTCCTCGCCTTAAACCAATGCCCTTGGACACTTCTGCCATGGGGAAAATATTCTTACGATCAACCCTGTCTATGCCTCTCATAATTTTGTATACCTCTATCAGATCCCCCCTCAGCCTCCTCTCCTCCAGGGAAAACAAACCCAGCCTATCCAGTCTCCTCTCATAGCTGAAGCTTTTCATCCTGGGCACACCCTGGTGAATCTCCTCTGCACTCTCTCCAATGCAATTATATCCTTCCAATATTATGGCAACCAGAACTGTGCACAATACTCCATCTGTGGTCCGACCAATGCTTTATAAAGTTGTACCAAGACCTCCCTGCTCCTAATTCTGTGTCCCAGCTAATGAAGACAAGCATTCCATATGCCTTCTACACTATCCTATCTATGGATCTGTAGACCCTTTATTCTTCAATACTCCTGAGGGACCGACTGTTCATTGTGCAAATCCTACCCTTGTTAGATCTCCCAAAATGCATCACCTCAACACTGATCAGGATTAAATTCTATCTGCTATTGCTCTGCCCAGCTAACAAGCTGATCAATATCAGTCTGTAACCTCAGACTATCCTCCTCACTATCAACAACACCACCAATTTCCGTGTCATCTGCAAACTTACTAATTATACGTTCCAGATTCACATCTAATGCATGACTGCAGAGTGAAGAAACTTACACAGGGCTGGTACGTTCAAACCATTGATAATTAGCCATTATAAAATACACCCATTATAAATCAGTGGAGGTCCACAGGTTACTCCGTCCGGGCCCAAATTGTATAGAATACTTGGAATCTTGTACAAGTGTATCTTATTAAAACGAGCAAACCTTGCTATGAGGAATTAATTAAACTCTCTCTCCACTTGACTTTGCATCTTATATCATTAAGCACAGGAATTGCCATTGTTGGGTGGAATCTGCTGCAACACATTAATTAAAATTCAGCTAAATACATAACCAAACATCTGACTCACGGAGACCAAATTATATCCTGTAAATATTTCAATAGTTATTAAACACAAAACTTGCTTTCCTAATGTAAGTGGAATAGTTTTAACAATTTTATTAGTGACTCACTTCGACTTACTGATGTGAGTTTCTCTGCTTTATCATTTTTTTTCTGTTACTGGGTTTAGTTAACTAGGATGATTAATACATGTCTAACCTTTGGGGCCTTTATAGACCTCTAAATAACTCATTCAATAGGAATAAAATCTCACCCAAACTTACAGTCTTGAAGTTTGTTCTGTTCAAACAGAAATTTTCTATTTTGATCATCAGCGTTCTAGGCTCATGATCATTTGCAAACCTGATTCGTTAACTGTTTCTCTCTCCACAAATGCTGCCAAACCTGTTACATATTTCCTGAATCTTCTGTTTTTAGTTCAGATTTCCAGTATCCATTAGTATCTGGCTGTTAGTTGTGAGGAATGACTGCTTTTCAGATTGGAAGGAGATAGGAGGCAGGCTGTGGCGGAATGGTATTGTCACTGGACAAGTAATCCAGAGACCCCGGGTCTCCAAGTTCTGGGGATCCACATCCAAATCTCACCATGGCAAATGGTGCAATTTGAATTCAGTAAAAATCTGCCATCCTTACCTGGTCTGGCCTACATGTGACTCCAGACCCACAGCAATGTTGTTGGCTCTTAACTTCCCTCTGAAATGGCCTAGCAAACCACTCAGTTTCAAGGGCAATTAGAGATGGGCAATAAACGCTAGCCTGGCCAGTGACACCCACATCCCCTGAAAAAATAAAAAGAAGATAAATGATAGAGTTCACGGTTCAGGGTCATTGCAGTTTCTGATATGTGTTAATGGAGCACAGAGCATCTTTTCAAAACTTGGAGATATAGTAAATAGTGAAGGTCAAGGGAATTCAAGAAGACAAACAGGCAGCTGGAATGGACAGACATGTGACCAAAAAGCAGAAGAGGATGGGTGGGATTCTCCCAAAAAGATTTGTGTAAAAACCGGAGTAAATCCTGTTGGTTTTTTTAGCCAGATATTCAAAATGAATCTTCCACTCTGTGCAGCACAGAGAGCCTTAGCGAGATTCACAATAAAAATCAGTGCGGGGAGGGGCTATTCCTGCTGGAGAGGCCGGCAGCATAGTGCTGAGCGGGACACTGCGCGTGCGTCAATCTGACAACACCGAGATCGGCGCATGGGCAGTGGCCCTGCACTGCCGGCCTCCCGATCGCTGGCCAGCCCTTCGATCCCCGCAAGCCCGCAACGATGCCCCTCTGACCTCCCCATGATCACTGGCCTCCTGGACGTCTCCAGGCCAGCCCCTTCCCCTCACCCCCTGGCCCACCTCAATTGCACCCCCCCCCCCCACCCCACCCCCTCCAACCCAGATGGTCAGCCCTGATCAGCACTTCCCTTCCTCCTGCATCGATCCCTCCTGCATTGTGGCAGCGGGACACCCCACCGCTACTGATCACCCCCGGAGGCTTCGCCCCCTTGGCACTGCCTGATGCCCAGTGGGCAGTTCCAAGGTGCCCCTTGGGCAGTGCCGGGGGCAGGCTGGCACTGCCAAGCTGGCAATGCCCAGAGGGACTCCCCTTACCCCTAACCTCCTGGGGTGCCTCCATGGCCCCTCTTCGCTCCAGTGGCATTGGGCCGAAAGCCCCCTGTTAGTCGGGAGCTGTTGTAAACCTCATCAGAGTGAACCATTCCTGGCGGGGTTGGGGAAGACTCTCGCAGACCCAGAGTCTTCAGTCCCCGCCTGCCAATTTAATTTCAATCAGATTTTAAATATTCAAATCAGCTCCACGCTGATTTCTGGTGTGGAGCTGAAGATGCTGGAAATCCGGGGGCCGGAGACTCGCAGAGGCTGTGGTGCCCAGGGGGAAGCCTAGTACACGGCCTCCGCTGATGTCTCCCGGCCTGCTCTAGCAGTGCAGTGGGCTGGGAGAATGGCCCCTGATGAGTTTGGGAGAATGAGAAGAGATTATTTTTCAATTCTAAAGGGGAGATCTGGGATCTTTATGTACAAATCATTGAAAGCGCAGTTCAGGTTAATGAAACAGGATGGGGGGCTTTAGACATAGAGTGCAAAGGCCTGGAGGCTTTGCTGAATCCATCTCAAATATTAATTTATCCCTAATCAAATTCTAGGCACCACACTTGAGGAAGAATGTGAAAGCTTTGGAGAGGGTTCAGAAAGGATTTTCTAGAATCGTTCCATAGACAAGGGTCTTCAGTTAGCTGCTTAGATTGGAGCATCTGAGATTGTTCTACTTGGAGCAGAGAGGCTGAGAGGAGATTTTAGAGACATGTTTAAATTCATGAAGGGTTTGAATAGATTAAATCAGACAGACTGTTTCTCAAGGCTGAAGGATCGATTACCAGAGGTCACATGGTTCAGGCTACTGACAGAAGCGACCCAAGGAAAACCTTTTTAACACAATGAGTGGTTTGGATTTTGGATGCACTGCCTGGGATGGTGGTGGATATAGAATCAATAATCCCCTTCAAAAGGAAATTAGATAAATAATTGAAGGAGAAAAGGACCATCAAAGGGGTGATGGGTTGAATGGCCTCTTTCTGTGCTGCAAGGTTCTGTGATTTTATGAACTGCAAGTTAATAGGTTTTGTTAAAATCTCAACTTTCTGTCTGAGAATAAGGCAGGAATTTCATCTGTATTTTTAATACAAGTGAATTACAAAACTGAGGAAAAATTACAAAGAAACTTGCTGCACATTTTCCAATGCTGCTTTTTCATCTCCAGTGACTTCATCCTTTGACATTTTATAATTGAGTAACACCTGGCAAAGTCTTAAGTCATGGATCCACCCTGAATATATATTATTAATTAATTATTAATTATATATATTACCAATTAATTATTCATGTGCAATTTTATAAAGTCTTCAAAATATCCACCTTTAACTCTAAAGGAATAAGATGGTGTGTGGGGGAAGCGGGATTAAGTTATTAGTGAGCATGTGTATTGCCACCCACATCAATTATCGAGAACCTTCTATGATCAGTAAATAATGCTTTGACCCTCCCAATAACTCTAATTAAGCTGTCGACATGATGAATAGAAATGCATTGTTTTAAAATTGGGGAGGAAAACTTTTGCTTGGTTTCTTTTACATCTGCCGCTTTCATTAAAGTTCTTATGAGACAATGACAATGTATTTTTTCTGTAACAAAGCTAAGTACAAGTTCAGAGTTTAGAAAGCTCCCCGGTAAACTTGGGCATTTATTAAATGTCGGGTTATTAGTGGGTTGCTGAACTAATAAATAAACTTTAATTTGAACAATATCCATGAACAGTTTATTAATTTTGCTCACAAATTGTCAGAATGATGCCAATCAGCAAATTCCATCATTCAGTTTGGGATCTTCCCAACTCTAATTACTAGAAGATCAGAACTCAATAGAATCTTTCACTGTTAAAGCTTCAATCACAGACTTGATGGAAATTCAGTCAGGTTTCCCCAGGCAGAAGCTTTTAAATTCTCATCCCAGGACATCAGTTAACTGGAGACTCTGGCCGGAATTTTACCGCTCCGCCCGCCACGGGAATGGGAGCAGACAAGGGGTGGACAACGGGAAGATCCGTTGACCTCGGGCAGGATTTTCTGGCTGTGCGAGTCTCCGCAACTATGATTTACAATATGGAAATTTGCATTTGCATCAGATTAGCAGAACTGGAGTCTCCGGGCCCGCTCCTGTCTACCCCCCACTGGGAGTGGTACACTCCAGCGAGGTTTATTCCTGCTCCCCGCTCACGGGAACAGGTATCATGTGGAGATGCTGGCGTTGGACTGGGGTGGGCATAGTAAGAAGTCTCACAACACCAGGTTAAAATCCAACAGGTTTATTTGGAATTACAAGCTTTTGGAGCGCTGCTCTTTCATCAGGGGAACAGATAGCTGACCCCATGAAGGGAAAAGAGGCCATTGAGGGCCCCCCAAGAGGCAGGGGGGTGAGGGGGGTATGTCCTTGGGCAGTGCCAGCCTGGCACCCTAGCACTACTTAAGAGACAAACTGGCACTGCTCACTGGGCAACGACCAGTGCCAAGTGGGTGAGGCTAGGGGGGGCTGATTGGGAGTGATTGATGGGGGTGGGGGGATCATGCTAATACTCTGGTCTTGGGTGACTGGGAGGGGGGGGGAGGAGGTGATCCGGGCTGGCAGTCCGGGTGGGGGGTTGGGGAGATCAGGGCTGGCTGGGGGGGTGAACATAGGGGCTGGCCCAGGGAGGTGTGGGAGTCCAGTGATCAGGGGATGGGAGGTTTGGCAGGCCAGCAATGGAGGGCCACTGCACTTGTGCTGATCTCTGCGCTGACATATCGGTGCATGTGCAGTGGCGCACTCAGTGCTATGCTGCCGGCCTCTCCAGCCGGCACACTGATTTCCAGAGTGAATCCTGCTGAGGCACTCTGCAATGCTCAGAGTGTGGGAGATTCACGCTGAAAACCACAATAAACAAACCAGTGGGATTTACTGCCATTTTCCCGCATGTTGGGGACTTTGGATTTTTTTGGGAGAATCCCGGCCATGGTATTTCAAGAACTCAAGGTTTATTAAACTGTATTGTCTGCAGTTTTGATCTCCTTTTTTGAGGAAGGATGTTCTTGCTCTCGAGGGAGTGCAGCGAAGGTTTACCAGGCTGATTCCGGGGATGGCGGGACTGATGTATGAGGAGAGATTGACTAGGTTAGGATTGTTTTCACTGGAGTTCAGCCGAATGAGGAGGGATCTCATAGAGACTTTGTGGTGAACCATCGTTGGTTAAAGGGAATCTCGAGTACTTCCTCAACATCATTGATGAGTACTCGAGATTCCCTTTTGTTATTCCCTGCTCTGATACATCCGCTGCCACGGTTATCAAGGCATTCCGTGATCTTTTTACCCTGTTCGGGTACCCCAGCTACATTCACAGCGACAGGGGCTCGTCGTTCATGAGCGATGACTTGAGGCAATACCTGCTCTCATACGGGATTGCCTCTAGTAGAACCACGAGCTACAACCCTAGGGGTAACGGACAGGTGGAACATGAGAATGCTACAGTCTGGAAGGCTGTCTTACTGGCGTTGAAGTCAAAAAGCCTTCCAGTCTCCCGTTGGCAAGAGGTGCTCCCTGATGCGCTCCATTCCATACGCTCACTCCTGTGTACGGCAACCAACGCTACTCACCATGAGAGGCTGTTTTTATTCCCTCGGAAGTCTTCCTCTGGGACCTCATTACTGTCTTGGTTGACGTACTCAGGACCTGTCCTCCTGCGGCGACATGTAAGGGCCCGCAAGTCCGACCCGTTGGTCGAACAGGTTCATCTCCTCCACGCCAACCCTCAGTATGCCTATGTGGCATACCCTGAAGGACATGGTCTCGATCCGAGACCTGGCGCCAGCAGGGGACGTAGAAACCCCTGTCGCTCCCATACCCCCTGTTACAAACCCCATAACTCTTGTTTCCCCTCTGGACACGGCGGGGGCAGCATCGGGACCATTACTTAACCCTTTTACTCCCGTGTACAGCTTGCCTGAGTCCAGAGGATGGTCGCCACTTCAGGGCGTGTCGGAACTCCATGGATTACCATCACCTCGGGGTCAACTGGCCCGTGAGACTGTGGAGGAACAGTTGGACATCGCCTTGGGGAGAACGCCACCGCGAGTGCCTACTCCGGTGTCATCACCAGTATTGAGGAGGTCACAACGACGGTGCGGTCCCCCTGACCGTCTGAACTTATAGACTGATGACAAATTATTCTGTTTTTTTGTACCCCGCCGGCCTTTGTCTTCAAAGGAGGGGTGAATGTGGTGAACCATCGTTGGTTCCCACTAGATAGTACTGAGCCAGGGTCTGGCCAGTACTACAAGTATGTATATATGTTGCTGTTGGGGTTAGGGATGGGTTGTTCTACTTGTTGCTGTTGGGGTTAGGGTTGGGCTGTTACACCTTGTATTATAGTTATTGTGGTACATCCCAGTCGGGCTCCGCCTCCTGGGAGAGGTATAAAGGTCTCTGCTCTGTCTGGGACCCCTCAGTCTGGGATCGTGTATATAATTAGTAGCTTCGTTGTTACAGCAAATAAAAGCCTTTATTTCCTGAGCATCTCAAGCCTCGTGTGTGATAACGCGCATCAGACTTATAAAATTCTAACAGGATTAGACAGGGTAGATGCAGGGAGGATGTTCCCGATGATGGGGGAGTCCAGAACTAGGGGTCACAGTCTGAGGATTCAGGGTAGACCACTTAGGACAGAGATGTGGAGACATTTCTTCACCCAAAGAGAGGTGAGCCTGTGGAATTCATCACCACAGGAAGCAGTTGATGCCAAAACATTGAATGTATTCAAGAGGCGGCTGGATACAGCACTTGGGGTGACTGGGATCAAAGGTTATGGGGAGAAAGCGGGATTAGGCTATTGAGTTGGATGATCAGCCATGATCATAATGAATGGTGGAGCAGGCTCGAAGGGCCTCCTCCTGCTCCTATCTTCAATGTTTCTATGTTTCTATGTTATAAGGTTTCCGGCCTTCACTATCTTCCCAGGCAGTGCATTCCAGATTCCAACCACCCTCTGAGTGAAAACAAATCTCAAATCCTCTCTGAATCTCCTGCTCCTCACCCTAAAACTCTGCCCCCTGCTGATTGACCCCTCAACCAAGGGGAACAGCTGCTCCCTACTCACCCTGTCCATACCCCTCGTAATCTTACACACCTCAATCATGTGCCCCCTCAGACTTCTCTGCTCTAGAGAAAACAATCCAAGCCTCAAATGCTCCATCCCAGGCAACATCCCGGTGAACCTCCTCTGTACCCCCTCTAGTGCAATCACATCCTTCCTATAGTGAGGTGACTAGAACTGCGCACAGCACTCCAGCTGTGGCCTGAATAACACTCTGTACAGCTCCAACATTATCTCCTTGCTCTTATACTCTATACCACGACTGATAAAAGCCAGTGTCCCATTTGCCTTCTTAACGATCCTATTCACCTGCTCTGCAGCCTTCAGGGATCTGTGAATAATTATCCCAAGATCCCTCTGTTCCTCTGAGTTTCCTAGTGTCCTGCCATTCATTAAATACTCCCTCATCTTGTTTCTTTTGCCTCGCATTTATCAGAGTTAAATACCATCAGCCATTGTTCAGCCCATCTGACCAACCCAGTTATATCTTCTTGTAACCTACGACCTTCTTCACTACTAACTATCCTACTGATCTTGGTGTGATCTGCAAACTTGCTGAACATTCCCCCAACATTATTATCTATATCATTTATGTATATAAAAAACAATAAGGTCTCAGTACTGATCCTTATGGTACAAAACTGGACACAGGCCACCTGTCGCTCAAACAGCCTCTACCACCACCACTTGTGTCCTATTACTGAGTCAGTTTCTGATCCATCTCACGAAGGTTCCCTGAATTTAACCTTCTCAACCAGTCTCCCATGTGGGACCTTGTCAAAGGCTTTGCTAAAATCCATATAAACTACAGCAACTGAACTCCCTTCATCCACACACTCTGGGCCTGATTTTACCATTTTCATTCTAATTGCTGAATCTGGGCGTAATTCAGATCCGACTTGGAAATCTGCTTTCAGGCGCCTCCATACGCACTCAGCCTGAAAAAAAAATTGCGGGTCCCATTCGTGCTACGGGCGGAGCTTAGCGAGGCCGAAACGATGGGAGCTCTGAACTGCGCATGCGCAGTTAGAAAAAATATTGAAAAAGCGCACCCATGTCAAATCGCTCCCGGGCTGCGAAAAGCGGAGAAAGCGGCCCGGGAGCGAAAAGCGGGAGCGATGGCCCCCACAGACATCACTGTCCCCCTTATCCACCCACCACCCCGCTACCCAGACCGATCGCACCCCCTGCCCCCTTTCCCCCCACCAATCGCCCACAGAGTGGCAACGGACCCCCATGCCCGCCCCCCCCCCCCCCCCCCCCGTCTCCCCCACCAGAGATCCATTATACCCGCCTCCCCTCCCCCAGAGAATGATCTGGCTTCACTCCCCCTCCCCATCCCTGGAGGTACATCTGACTGTCTCCCTCCTCTCCCCCCCCCCCAAGAATGACCTGGCCTCACTCCCCCCCCACCCCCAGAGGTACATCTGACCCACCTCCCCCCATCCCCCCCATCCCACCCCGAGAATGATCTGGCCTCACACCGCCCCCCACCCCCCTCACAGAGAATGATCTGGCTCGCCTCCCTCCACCCCCCCCCCCCCCCCCCCCCGCCCCCCCCCCCCCCCACTGATCTGAGTCAGAGAGTCGTTGGAAGCTCTGAACTCGCCTCTTTAGCAGTTGGAGCACCTGAAACAGACTTTTATTTCGCATGTCCATTTTGGATCGCGGCCATTCCCGGGTCTCGGTAAAGTGGCCATCTGTGCAGATCGTGTTAATGGCCTCGCACCCGACTTTACCACATTTTCGGGCCTGAAAATGGGTGCAACGCAATGGTAAAATCGGGCCCTCCATCACATTTTTGAAAAATTCTGACAAATTTGTCAGGCCTGACCTCCTTCTGACAAAGCCATGCTGACTACCCCAATTAACCCATGCTTTCCAAGTGGATAATAAATCTCTCCTTCGGAATTTTCTCCAATAGTTTCCCTACCACTGACATGAAACTCGCCGGTCTGTAATTTCCTGGTTCATCCCTACCACCCTTCTTGAAAAGTGGAACCACATTAGCCGTCCTCCAGTCATTTGGCATTTCCCTGTGGCCTTTTCCAACACCATGCAATTTTATTTGTGGGTGTATAGCAATGCTCAGGACTGTCCAGACTAAAGGATATTGGGTAACTTTCTCCAGACACTTTAGGAGCTAAAAAGCCTCCAAGGTGACCAAGATGGGATCTTCTGCTGTAACTTTGATTTGCAGAAGAGTCACATTGAGTTTGAGATGTTAACTCTGTTTCTCTCTCCAGAGATGCTGCCAAACCTGTTGATTATTTCCAGCATTTTTCTGTTTTTATTTCTGATTTAGAATGCGTTTAGCACAAGGCGCCATCTTGGTAAAGGGATTGAAGTGTTCATTGGGAAAGGCTGTCTAGAAGATTATTGGAGCTCTGATGATTAAATTATTAATAACCTCTCCAGACAGTGACCAGTGATTGGGATTTTAAGCTTCTTAAAACCATGTTCAGCTTTTACTGCTGACTTGTTTCTGGAGGTTTGAAGAGGATTTTGAGACTTATGGGTGGCACGGCGGCATAGTGGCTCACGCTGCTGCATCACATCGCCAGGGACCAGGTTCAATTACAGCCTCAGGTTACTGTCTGTGCAGAGTCTGCACGTTCTGCCCGTGTTTGCGAGGGTTTCCTCCGGGTGCTCCATTTTCCTCCCACAGTCCAAAGATGTGTGGGTTAGGTGCTTTGGCCTTGCTAAATTGCCCCTTAGTATCCTGGGATGCATAGGTTAGGAGGATTACAAAGAAAAAGTGTTCCACAGGAGCAGGCTGAGGGTAAGGGAGCTTGTTTGTGCACTAATTTATTTAATTATTTTTCAGTTAAATTTGTGAAAAAAATCGGAGGTTTTTTTTCAAAACAGGAAATAGGTCCAGCAGCAGCCTGGGAAGGTTTTGGAGGGTTTAAAAGTAGGCCGCACCTTTGAGCGGGCAGCGGAGTGAGCAGGGGGCAGAGTGAGAGCTGAAGGGCTTTGGCTCACAGGGCTTCGGCGAAGGCGAGGAAGGTTGTTTGTTTTGCTTCTGTTACACCCCCTTTTTTGTTTTATCTCCCAAAAACTAAAAAGGACATGGCTGGTATGAGTGGGAGGCCAGTATACTGCATTCGGTGTGGGATGTGGGAGTTCCTGGAGACAACTTGCCTCCCGGAAGTCCATATCTGTGCCAGATGTGTGGAACTGCAACTCCTGAAGGGTCGTGTAAGGGAGCTGGAGCTGAGGCTCAATGAACTCAGTTTAGTTAGGGAAAATGAGAGATTAATAGATAAAAGTTATAGTCAGGTAGTGACACCAGGGTCTCGGAAGGAAGACACGTGGGTCACAGTTAGGAGGGGTAATAGTCAGAAGGGTGATGTGCCAGAAAGTACCCCAGTGGCAGTCTCCCATAAAAGAAAGGGATGGGCAACAGATGGGAGAAGGGAAGGGAGTGAGCAGTCTGTGGAGGGATCCCCTGTGGTTGTCCCCCTCCAAAATAGGTATATTGTTTTGGATTCTGTGGAGGGGGATGACCCTCTAGGGGTAAGCCACGAGGACCAGATCGCCTCCATGGAGACAGGCTCAGGGGTCCGGAAGGGAAAGAAGGGGTTTAGGAGAGCGATAGTTGTGGGGGACGCAATGGTTAGAGGCACGGACAGGCGGTTCTGTGGGAGTGAACGAGAATCCAGGATGGTAGTCTGCCTCCCTGGTGCCGGGGTACTGGATGTCTCTGAGAGGGTAGGAAGCATATTTAAAAAGGAAGGTAGTCAAACGGATGTGATTGTACACATTGGTGAAAATGATGTAGGTAGGAAGAGCAGGGGGGTCATACGAGAGAAATTCAGGGAGTTGGGTGCTAGGCTAAAAAGTAAGGCCTCCAGGGTAGCAATCTCTGGACTGCTCCCGGTGTCTAGTGCAAGTGAGGCTCGGAACAGGGAGATTCTACAGTTGAACGCGTGGCTAAAGGACTGGTGCAAGAGGGAGGGTTTTAAATTCATAGATAACTGGGAAATCTTCAAGTCAGGATGGCAACTGTACAGAAAGGATGGGTTACACCTCAACTGGAAGGGAGCAAATATCCTGGCTGGGAGTTTTGCTAGAGTGTTTCGGCAGGATTTAAACTAGTGTGGCAGAGGGGTGGGGAACAAAACAGGAGGTCAGTAAATACTGAGGCTGGGGTCGAGCTGGGGGCCAGGGCAAGGCTAGCTAAGAAGAGGAGCACTCTGGAGGAGGATGACCTGAGTGGGCCTGGAGGTCTGGAGTGCATCTGCTTCAATGCGAGGAGTGTAACGGGTAAAACAGACGAACTTAGGGCCTTAATGCTTATGCGGAATTTGGATGTGGTTGCGGTGACGGAAACTTGGTTAAAAGAAGGACAGGACTGGCAGCTGAATATTCCGGGGTATAAGTGTTTTAGGCGAGACAGAGGAGGGGCTAAAAAAGGTGGGGGAGTAGCGATATTAGTTAAGGAGCATATTACCGCGGTGCAGAGGGTAGACAACTTAGAGGGGTCATGTACTGAGTCGCTGTGGGTGGAACTCAGAAACAGGAAGGGTGCAGTCACTATGCTGGGGGTGTACTACAGACCACCCAACAGCCCACGGGAAGTGGAGGAAAGGATATGTCAGGAGATTCTGGATAGGTGCAGAAAAAATAGGGTTGTTGTAGTGGGGGACTTTAATTTCCCTGGCACAGACTGGAAAGTGCTGGGAGCTGGGGGTCCGGACGGGGAGGAATTTGTAAAATGCGTACTGGAAGGATCTTTGGAACAGTATGTAGATAGCCCGACTAGAGAGGGGGCTATACTGGACCTAGTTCTGGGAAATGAGCCCGGTCAGGTCGTCAAAGTTTCGGTAGGGGAACATGTGGCAAATAGTGACCACAACTCTGTTAACTTTAGGATAGTAATGGACAAGGATGAGTGCTGTCCTACGGGCAGGGTGCTAAATTGGGGGAAGGCTGACTATAGCCGGATTAGGCAGGATTTGGTGGATGTTGATTGGGAGAGGATGTTCGAGGGTAAGTCCGCGTCTGGCATGTGGGAGTCTTTTAAGGAACTATTGATAAGGCTGCAGGATAGGCATGTGCCTGTAAAAAGGACAGATAGGAAAGGTAGGATTCGAGAGCCGTGGATAACCAGGGAAATTGAGGATCTGATTAAAATGAAAAGGGAGGCGTACGTTAAGTCCAGGCAACAGAAAACAGATGGAGCTCTGGAGGAATACAGAGAGAGTAGGAAAGAACTCAAACGGGGAGTTAGAAGGGCAAAAAGAGGTCACGAGATGTTCTTGGCAGGCAGGATTAAGGAGAATCCTAAGGCATTCTATTCATACGTTAGGAACAAAAGAGTTGTCAGGGAGAAAATCGGACCTCTCAGGGACAAAGGAGGGGAATTATGCTTAGAACCCAAGGGAATAGGGGAGATCCTAAATGAATACTTTGCATCGGTATTCACGAAGGAGAGGGGCGTGTTAACCGGGAGTGTCTCGGAGGGAGGTGTTGACCCGTTAGAGAAAATCTCCATTACAAGAGAGGAAGTGTTAGGTTTTTTAGTGAACATTAAAACTGACAAAGCCCCAGGGCCTGATGGCATCTATCCTCGACTGCTCAGGGAGACGAGAGATGAAATTGCTGGGCCTCTGATGGAAATCTTTGTTGCTTCTTTGGACACGGGTGAGGTCCCTGAGGATTGGAGGAGAGCGAATGTGGTCCCGTTATTTAAGAAGGGTAGCAGGGATAACCCAGGAAATTATAGGCCGGTGAGCTTGACGTCCGTGGTAGGGAAGTTGTTGGAGAGGATTCTTAGAGACAGGATGTATGTGCATTTAGAACGGAACAATCTCATTAGTGACAGACAGCATGGTTTTGTAAGAGGGAGGTCGTGCCTTACAAATTTGGTGGAGTTTTTTGAGGAAGTGACAAAAACGGTTGATGAAGGAAGGGCCGTGGATGTCGTCTATATGGATTTCAGTAAGGCATTTGACAAAGTCCCACATGGCAGGTTGGTTAAGAAGGTTAAGGCTCATGGGATACAAGGAGAAGTGGCTAGATGGGTGGAGAACTGGCTTGGCCATAGGAGACAGAGGGTAGTGGTCGAAGGGTCTTTTTCCGGCTGGAGGTCTGTGACCAGTGGTGTTCCGCAGGGCTCTGTACTGGGACCTCTGCTATTTGTGATATATATAAATGATTTGGAAGAAGGTGTAACTGGTGTAATCAGCAAGTTTGCGGATGACACGAAGATGGCTGGACTTGCGGATAGCGAAGAGCATTGTTGGGCAATACAGCAGGATATAGATAGGCTGGAAAATTGGGCGGAGAGGTGGCAGATGGAGTTTAATCCGGATAAATGCGAAGTGATGCATTTTGGAAGAAATAATGTAGGGAGGAGTTATACAATAAATGGCAGAGTCATCAGGAGTATAGAAACACAGAGGGACCTAGGTGTGCAAGTCCACAAATCCTTGAAGGTGGCAACACAGGTGGAGAAGGTGGTGAAGAAAGCATATGGTATGCTTGCCTTTATAGGACGGGGTATAGAGTATAAAAGCTGGAGTCTGATGATGCAGCTGTATAGAACATTGGTTAGGCCACATTTGGAGTACTGCGTCCAGTTCTGGTCGCCGCACTACCAGAAGGACGTGGAGGCGTTAGAGAGAGTGCAGAGAAGGTTTACCAGGATGTTGCCTGGTATGGAGGGTCTCAGCTATGAGGAGAGATTGGGTAGACTGGGGTTGTTCTCCTTGGAAAGACGGAGAATGAGGGGAGATCTAATAGAGGTGTACAAGATTATGAAGGGTATAGATAGGGTGAACAGTGGGAAGCTTTTTCCCAGGTCGGAGGTGACGATCACGAGGGGTCATGGGCTCAAGCTGAGAGGGGCGAAGTATAACTCAGATATCAGAGGGACGTTTTTTACACAGAGGGTGGTGGGGGCCTGGAATGCGCTGCCAAGTAGGGTGGTGGAGGCAGGCACGCTGACATCGTTTAAGACTTACCTGGATAGTCATATGAGCAGCCTGGGAATGGAGGGATACAAACGATTGATCTAGTTGGACCAAGGAGCGGCACAGGCTTGGAGGGCTGAAGGGCCTGTTTCCTGTGCTGTACTGTTCTTTGTTCTTTGTTCTTTGTAATACAGAACAGGAACAGGCCCTTCAGCCCTCCAAGCTTGCGCCTATCACGTTTACCTATCTAAACCAACCGCTTACATCCCTCTATTACCCGCCTGTTCATGTGTCTATCCAGATAAGTCTTAAATGTGGCTAACGTGTCTGCCTCAACCACCTCACTTGGCAGCGCATTCCAGGCCCCCACCACCCTCTGTGTAAAAAACTTCCCCCACGCATCTCTACTGATTTCCCCCCCTTACCTCGAACTTGTGCCCCCTTATAATTGTCATTTCTGCCCTGGGAAAAAGCTTCCAACTGTTCATCCTATCTATACCTCACGTAATTTTATAAGCTTCCATCAGGTCGCCCCTCGGCCTCTGTCTTTCCAGGGAGAACAATCCCAGTTTATTCAATCTCTCCTCATAGCTAATACCCTCCATACCAGGCAACATCCTGGTAAACCTTTTCTGCACTCTCTCCAAAGCCTCCACGTCCTTCTGGTAGTGTGGTGACCAGAATTGGACTCAGTATTCCAAATGTGGCCTAACCAACGTTTTATACAACTGTAATGTAATTTGTCAACTTTTATACTCGATGCCCCGTCCGATGAAGGCGAGCATGCCGTATGCTTTCTTCACCACCTTTTCCACCTGTGCTGCCACTTTTAAGGATCTGTGGATCTGTGCTCTCAGATCTCTGTGTGTCTATGCTCCTGATGGTTCTGCCATTTATTTTATAGCTCCCACCGGAATTGGATGTAGCAAAATGCATCACCTCACATTTGTCCGGATTAAATTCCATCTGCCATTTCTCCGTTCAATTTTCCAGTCAATCTATATCCTGCTGTATTCTCTGACAATCTTCATCACTATTGGCAACTCCGCCAATCTTAGTATCATCTGCAAACTTGTTAATCAGACCAGCTACGTTTTCTTCCAAGTCATTTATATGTATTACAAACAGCAGAGGTCCCAGCACTGATCCCTGTGGAACACCATTAGTCATGATGTGGAGATGCCGGCGTCGATATGCGCGATCTTCTTGGAGATCCTCTCCACTTGGAGCCGGCAGTTTGTGGCGTCGATGGTAGTCATGGTGTGGAGATGCCGGCAGATGGAATTTAATCCGGACAAATGTGAGGTGATGCATTTTGCTACATCCAATTCCGGTGGGAGCTATAAAATAAATGGCAGAACCATCAGGAGCATAGACACACAGAGATCTGAGAGTACAGATCCACAGATGCCGAAAGCTTATGGTATTTGCTACCAAATAAACCTGTTGGACTTTAACCTGGTGTTGTGAGACTTCTTACTGTGAACACCATTAGTTACAGACCTCCATTCAGAAAAACACCCTTCCACCACTACCCTCTGTCTTCTATGGCCAAGCCAGTTCTGAATTCATAAGACCATAAGACCATAAGACATAGGAGCGGAAGTAAGGCCATTCGGCCCATCGAGTCCACTCCACCATTCAATCATGGTTGATTTCAACTCCATTTACCCGCTCTCTCCCCATAGCCCTTAATTCCTCGAGAAATCAAGAATTTATCAATTTCTGTCTTGAAGACGCTCAATGTCTCGGCCTCCACAGCCCTCTGTGGCAATGAATTCCATAGACCTACCACTCTCTGGCTGAAGAAATTTCCCCTCATCTCTGTTCTAAAGTGACTCCCTTTTATTCTAAGGCTGTGCCCCCGCGTCCTAGTCTCCCCTGCTAATGGAAACAACTTCCCTACGTCCATCCTATCTAAGCCGTTCATTATCTTGTAAGTTTCTATTAGATCTCCCCTCAACCTCCTAAACTCCAATGAATATAATCCCACGATCCTCAGACGTTCATCGTATGTCAGGCCTACCATTCCTGGGGTCATCTGTGCGAATCTCCGCTGGACCCGCTCCAGTGCCAGTATGTCCTTCCTGAGGTGTGGGGCCCAAAATTGCTCACAGTACTCCAAATGGGGCCTAACCAGTGCTTTATAAAGCCTCAGAAGTACATCCCTGCTTTTGTATTCCAAGCCTCTTGAGATAAATGACAACATTACATTTGCTTTCTTAATTACGGACTCAACCTGCAAGTTTACCTTTAGAGAATCCTGGACTAGGACTCCCGAGTCCCTTTGCACTTTAGCATTATGAATTTTGTCACCGTTTAGAAAATAGTCCATGCCTCTATTCTTTTTTCCAAAGTGCAAGACCTCGCACTTGCCCACGTTGAATTTCATCAGCCACTTCTTGGACCACTCTCCTAAACTGTCTAAATCTTTCTGCAGCCTCCCCACCTCCTCAATACTACCTGCCCCTCCACCTATCTTTGTATCATCGGCAAACTTGGCCAGAATGCCCCCAGTCCCGTCATCTAGATCGTTAATATATAAAGAGAACAGCTGTGGCCCCAACACTGAACCCTGCGGGACACCACTTGTCACCGGTTGCCATTCTGAGAAAGAACCTTTTATCCCAATTCATCTAGCTAGTTCACCCCTGATCCCATGTGATTTAATCTTTTGTACCAGCCTGCCATGAGGGACCTTGTCAAATGCCTTACTAAAGTCCATGTAGACAACATCCACAGCTCTTCCTTCGTCAATCATTTTTGTTACCTCCTCAAAAAACTCAATTAAATTAGTGAGACATGACCTCCCACGTACAAAACCATACTGTCTGTCACTAACAAGACCATTCAGTTCCAAATGTGTATAGATCCTATCTCTAAGAGTCTTCTCCAACAATTTCACTTTCACTGATATCAAGCTCACTGGCCTATAATTACCTGGGTTATCCTTGCTACCCTTCTTAAATAACAGGACAACATTGGCTATCCTCCAATCCTCTGGAACCTCACCTGTGGCCAACGAGGAAACAAAGCTTTCTGTTAGAGGCCCAGCAATTTCCTCTCTTGTCACCCTTAGTAATCTGGGATAGATGCCCTGGGGATTTGTCTACTTTAATGCTTTTTAATTCACCTAACACTTCCTCCCTCGTAACGATGACTTGCTCTAGAGGGTTTACACGCCCCTCCGAGACATCATCAATCGACGTGTCCCTCTCCTTTGTGAATACCGATACAAAGTACTCATTAAGGATCTCACCCACTCCCTTTGATTCTACACATAATTTCCCTCCTTTGTCTTTGAGTGGACCAATTCTTTCTCTGGCTACCCTCTTGTTCCTAATATATGTATAAAATGCCCTGGGATTTCATGACCTCTTTTTGCTCTCCTAATTCACTGTTTGAGTTCTTTTCTACTCTCCCTGTATTCTTCAAGTGCTTTCTCTGTTTTTAGTTGCCCAGACCTCATGTATGCATCTTTTTTCTTTTTTATTAGACTCATAATTTCCCTGGTCATCCACGGTTCCTGAATCCTACCTTTCCTGTCCTTCTTTTTCACAGGCACATGCCTGTCCTGCACTCCGATCAACTGCCCCTTAAAAGACTCCCACATTTCTCTCCCAAACAACAGCCCCCAAATCCTGTCTAATCCGGTTGTAGTTAGCCTTCCCCCAATTTAGCACCTTAACCCTAGGACAACACTTGTCCTTTTCCATGAGAATCCGAAAGCTTATGGAATTGTGGTCACTGTTCGCCACATGTTCCCCACTGCAACTTTGATGACCTGCCAGGCTCATTCCCTAGTACTAGGTCCAGTATAGCCCCCTCTCTAGTCGGACTATCCACATATTGTTCCAAAAGCCTTCCTGGACATATTTAACAAATTCCTCACCATCCGGACTCCTAGCCCTAAGGGATTTCCAGTCAATATGAGGAAAATTAAAGTCTCCCACTACAACAACCCTATTATTTCTACACCTGTCCAGAATCTGCTTACATATCTGTTCTTCACCTTCCTCTGGGCTTTTGAGAGACCTGTAGTACAACCCCATTATAGTGACTGCCCCCTTCCCATTTCTGAGTTCATTACATGATTCTTCCAAGGTGTCCTCCCTCTGTGCAGCTGTAATGTATTCCCAAACCAGTGTTGCAACTCCCCCACCTTTTTTACCTTCTCCTCTGTCTCACCTAAAACACTTATATCCCGGAATATTTAGCTGCCAGTCCTGTCCCTCTTTCAACCAAGTCTCTGTTATCGCAGCCACATCCAAGTTCCGCTCAAAAATCAAGGCTCTAAGTTCATTTGTCTTACCTGTTATACTCCTGGCATTGAAACAGATGCACTCCAGAGATCTTGGCCCACAGAATTCGACCTTCCCCCAGCCTGCTCTTTCTCTTAGCTAGCCTGGCCTTGGTCCCATGCTCATCCCTAGTCTCTACACTTACTGACCTACTGTTCTGATTCCCACCCCCCTGCCACATTAGATTAGCGGGGTAAATATGTGGGGTTACACGGAAAGAGCCTGGGTGGGATTGTTGTCGGTGCAGACTCGATGGGCTGAATGGCCTCCTTCTGCACTGTAGGGATTCTATGTTAAATAAAGAATTTATTAGCACTGTATAAACATTTTTCCCAGAAATTCTCTGAGGGCTTTACCAATAAATGCTGTTCTACTTGACATAGAAATATAGAAAATAGGAGCAGCAGGAGGCCATTCGGCCCTTTGAGCCTGCTCTGCCATTCATTATGGTCATGGCTGACCTTACTGGCCACCTGACAGGAGTCACCAAGAGAAAAGTGATGCTGGTTCATTGGCATCGTACAAGGGGTTGCTTTTGTCTGGAGATGGAGCGGGAAGAGAAGAGGAGATGAGAGCGAGCCTCACAGTGCCCGCTGTAATATCCCTTGAAGGAATATCAGCGTGGCATCGCTAGAAATGTGTCATCAGGCTTACTTCACTCTTGCTTTGAGCAGAACACACCCACACAGCTCTGCTGGAAACCTGTTCCTGTTTCTTCATTTGTCTGAAAGGAGCTGTACGTGTCTATAACTCTGCTTTATTTAGCACTTACCTTGGGATACAGGCCATAGGAAAACCTGTTGCTGCTGATGTGTAATTGGGGCCACAGCTGCTCACGGAGTTTGCAGAGCCTGAGGCCTAAAGCCTGAGCAGTGGGAGGAGCAATAGGAGCCAGAAGACCGAGAGAGAAAAGACTTTTCTGGACTTTTTTGGGGGATCTCTGAAAAACTCTGACCAGGATTCTCCCAAAAAAACTAAATGTCCAAAAGGCAGGAAAATGGGAGAATTTCCCACCTGCTTTTTTTGGGGTGTACTTACCTGAACAAATCTCTGACACTCTGTGCATCACAATGTGCCTCAGAGAGATTCATGCCAAAAAGTTGGAGGTGGAGCTTCATTCTGCCTGAGAGCCAGCAGCAGAGTGCTGAGAGAGCCACTGCGCATACGTCGATCTGTCAGTGGGGAGATCTGCGCGTGCGCGCTGCCCGACCCATCACCTCCACCCCCCTCGCCAGCCTCCTGATTGATAGTTTCCTGTTTATACCCGAACCCCCACCCTGATTGCTGGCCTCCCCGCCCCCCCCACCCCCGCAACCCCCATCTCCGATCTCCGGCCTTCATGACACCCCCCTCTGCCTGATTGCTGGCTTACAGGACACCCACCCCCTGCCGGGCCAGCCCCAATTTCCCCACAGCATGCCAGCCCTGACTCCCTCTCCCCACCACCATGGGCAGCCCAATCATCCCCTCCCTCCCTCCTCCACCAATCCTATTGCAGAATAACATTGTGCTCCTCCCCCCGACTCCACCAATCACTCCCCTCAGTTGGTCCCAATTGGAGAGAGTGCAGAATGTAGTGTTACAGTCATAGCTAGGATGTAGAGAAAGATCAGCTTAGTGTGAGGTAGGTCTAGCCAGCGACGCCCACATCCTGTGAACGAATAAAAAAATCTTTGGTAAATGTAGCAGCATTTTGCCTGTGAGAAGGATTGATTCGCAGTAATTAAATCCACAATTTGTTAATCTGTTTTTGGTACTGACCTATCTAATAATTTGTAGGGATCACTTGATTCAGATGGGGCATTATGATATATTTTCTCACGAAGACTAATCTCTGAGATTTTAGCATCTTTCAGTTCTCTGTCACAGGTTGTGTTTAGATGTGTTTGATCGCAGAGAGGGGAATGTTTATAACTGGCAGCGGATAGTTTTATTATTGCAAAGCATGGATGCAATCGAAACCTCAGAGACTTCACTACTTGCTTTATTAAAATGAGAGTGTTTTTTGTAACTCAGTTATTGTCAAAACATCTGAGTAACTTAATATTTTTAATCATTCATACAATGTGTGTTTTGCTGGCTGGCCATCCCTAATTGCCCTTGAGAAGATGGTGGTGACCTGTCTTCTTGAAACGCTGCAGTCTCTGAGGTGAGGGTCACTGTGGATATGATGTTATGGCTTGCTTAGTCATCTCAGAGGGCAGTTCAGAGTCAACCACGTTGCTGTCGCTCTGGAGTCATATGTAGGCCAGACTAGGTAAAGACGGCAGATTTCCTTCCCTAAAGGACACTACTGAACCCAGATGGGTTTTTACAACAACCAGATGGCTTCATGGTCACCATTACTGAAGATAGCTTTATAATCCAGATTTATTCATTACATTGGGGGAATTTTACGAGATGATTCTAAGTGTCCAGCTAGTGTGAAAATGGGAGAGTTCCTGATCTGTTTTTTGTGTGAGTTTTCATGCCCAATCTTAGTCATTGAAAAAATGGTGTTGACTGTTTCTAGCTGCTGCAGGCAGTGGGCTGGGCTTAATTCACCATGTGGAGATGCCGGCGTTGGACTGGGGTAAACACAGTAAGAAGTTTAACAACACCAGGTTAAAGTCCAACAGGTTTATTTGGTAGCAAAAGCCAGTGTGGCTTTTGCTACCAAATAAACCTGTTGGACTTTAACCTGGTGTTGTTAAACTTCTTACTTAATTCACCAGCCAGCCTATAGAGGGAGCTACTGTGCATGTGCAGACCTCTGATGCTGCACATGCGCAATTTCAGCAACAGGGATCTGACAGAGAGAGAGCTGTCAGGCCCCTGCTGCTGAAGGCAGCCTCAACAAACTCCCGCCGCCCCCCAACTGCAACTGCGGAGGACCACAGCCGATCAAGAGTCCCACAACACACAGACATCAATCCCCCGCCACCCCCCCCCCCCCCCCCCCCCACCGTCGCCCAGACCAATTGGGCCCCATCCCTCATCCGATCACAGCTGCAGAATGGCAGCGGGCCTCCCTCCCCCCTACCAATCGGCCTGCTCCCATAGGCCCCACCCACATAGGCCCCATCCCTGGCACTGCCCAGTGGACAGGAGAGAAGAAGGAAAGGAGAGAGTGCAGAATGTAGTGTCACAGTCATAGCTAGGGTGCAGAGAAAAATCAACTTAATGCAAAGTAGGTCCATTCAAAAGTCTGACAGCAGCAGGGAAGAAGCTGTTCTTGAGTTGGTTGGTACGTGACCTCAGACTTTTGTATCTTTCTCCTGGCAGAAGAAGGTGGAAGAGAGAATGTTCGGGGTACATGGGGGTCCTTGATTATGCTGGTTGCTTTTCCGAGGAAAGGCAGTGTACACTCAAACTATCAAGCTTCAATGTTCTTGTAGACAAAGGAAAAAATCCATTATCAGATGGCAGCAAATCCATGTTGTTGATTTACTGATGGGGAGTTCCTTCCTAACAAGTTGCATCTGCTATCTTCCAGTATTTTGAGTCTTACCTCTCTGGATGAATGCTGGCAATACAGCCTCATCAGTTTCTGTATTTCCATTCAATCTCCTCTCAGCCTCCACTGTTCCAAACAACAGAAAACAAACAGGGGATTTTCACAGTAACTTCATTGCAGTGTTGATGTAAGCCGACTTGTGACAATAATAAATAAACTTTAAATTTTAACTTTAACTTTAACTATCCAATTTTTCCTCATTGCTAAAATTCTTCTGGTAAAGTCCATCTCAATCTGCTCTGTGTCCTCTTTCGTGTGATCACATCCTTCCTGTTATGAACAAAATTATATTGTAATAGATCGACTCAATGTGGTTTGAATCAGCTAAGGCTTTACAAAGAACAAAGAACAATACAGCACAGGAACAGGCCCTTTGGCCCTCCAAGCCCACGCCGCTCCCTGGTCCAAACTAGACCATTCTTTTGTAACCCTCCATTCCCACTCCGTTCATGTGGCTATCTAGATAAGTCTTAAACGTTCCCAGTGTGCCCGCCTCCACCACCTTGCCTGGCAGCGCATTCCAGGCCCCCACCACCCTCTGGGTAAAATACGTCCTTCTGATATCCGTGTTAAACCTCCCCCCCCTCACCTTGAACCTATGACCCCTCGTGAACGTCACCACCGACCTGGGAAAAAGCTTCCCACCGTTCACCCTATCTATGCCTTTCATAATTTTATACACCTCTATTAGGTCTCCCCTCATCCTCCGTCTTTCCAGTGAGAACAACTCCAGTTTACCCAATCTCTCCTCATAACTAAGCCCCTCCATACCAGGCAACATCCTTTATTGCTTTATTGTTTAAATTTTAGGAAGGTTTCCTTTTATTCTTCTAGCCATTTCCATCTCTGGTGTTTTTTTAACAGTTGCTGAAGTGGTGCTAAGTTGGTGGGGATCATATCCATCTATTCCCATCTATTCATGTACTTGTCAAGACGCCCCTTAAAAGTCACTAAGGTATCTGCTTCCACTATCTCCCCCAGCAACGAGTTCCAGGCACCCACTACTCTCTGTGTAAAAGATTTGCCTCATACATCTCCTTTAAACTTTGCCCCTCGCACCTTAAACCTATGCCCCCTAGTAATTGACTCTTCCACCTTGGGAAAAAGCTTCTGACTATCCACTCTTTCCATGCCTCTCATAATCTTGTAGACTTCTATCAGGTCACCCCTCAACCTCCGTCGTTCCAGTGAGAACAAACCAAGTTTCTCCAACCTCTCCTCATAGCTGATGCCCTCCATACCAGGCAACATCCTGGTAAATCTTTTCTGTACACTCTCCAAAGCCTCCACGTCCTTCTGGTAGTGTGGCGACCAGAATTGAACACTATATTCCAAGTGCGGCCTAACTAAGGTTCTATAAAGCTGCAACATGACTTGCCAATTTTTAAACTCAATGCCCCGGCCGATGAAGGCAAGCATGCCGTATGCCTTCCTGACTACCTTCTTCACCTGCATTGCCACTTTCAGTGACCTGTGTACCTGTACACACAGATCCCTTTGCCTATCAATACTCTTAAGGGTTCTGCCACTTACTGTATATTTCCTATCTGTATTAGACCTTCCAAAATGCATTACCTCACGTTTGTCCAGATTAAACTCCATCTGCCACCTCTCCGCCCAAGTTTCCAACTGTTCTATATCCTGCTGTATCCTCTGATGGTCCTCATCGCTATCCGCAAATCCACCAATCTTTGTGTCGTCCGCAAACTTACTAATCAATCCAGTTACATTTTCCTCCAAATCATTCATCTATATTACAAACAGCAAAGGTCCCAGCACTGATCCCTGAGGAACACCACTTGTCACAGCCCTCCATTCAGAAACACACCCTTCCATTGCTACTCTCTGTCTTCTTTGACCGAGCCAGTTTTGTATCCACCTTGCCAGCTCACCTCTGATCCCATGCGACTTCACCTTTTGCACCAGTCTGCCATGATGCAGCTGTATAGAACGCTGGTTAGGCCACATTTGGAGTACTGCGTCCAGTTCTGGTCGCCGCACTACCAGAAGGACGTGGAGGCATTGGAGAGAGTGCAGAGAAGGTTTACCAGGATGTTGCCTGGTATGGAGGGTCTTAGCTATGAGGAGAGATTGGGTAGACTGGGGTTGTTCTCCTTGGAAAGACGGAGAATGAGGGGAGATCTAATAGAGGTATACAAGATTATGAAGGGTATAGATAGGGTGAACAGTGGGAAGCTTTTTCCCAGGTCGGAGGTGACGATCACGAGGGGTCATGGGCTCAAGCTGAGAGGGGCGAAGTATAACTCAGACATCAGAGGGACGTTTTTTACACAGAGGGTGGTGGGGGCCTGGAATGCGCTGCCAAGTAGGTTGGTGGAGGCAGGCACGCTGACATCGTTTAAGACTTACCTGGATAGTCACATGAGCAGCCTGGGAATGGAGGGATACAAACGATTGGTCTAGTTGGACCAAGGAGCGGCACAGGCTTGGAGGGCCGAAGGGCCTGTTTCCTGTGCTGTACTGTTCTTTGTTCTTTGTTCTTTGATGGACCTTGTCAAAGGCCTTACTGAAGTCCATGTAGACAACATCCACTGCCCTACCCTCATCAATCACCTTCGTCACTTCCTCGAAAAACTCGATCAAGTTAGTGAGACATAACCTCCCCTTCACAAAACCATGTTGCCTCGCACTAATACATTCACTTATTTCCAAGTGGGAATAAATCCTGTCTCGAAGAATCCTCTCCAATAATTTCCCTATCACTGATGTAAGGCGCACCGGCCTGTACTTACCTGAATTATTCTTGCTACCCTTCTTAAACCCTTCTTCATTAAGAACATTCAAATGGTTATTGGATAAACATATGGATGATATTGGAACAGTGTAGATTAGAGGGGCTTTAGATTGGTTTCACTGGTCGGCGCAACATCGAGGGCCGAAGGGCCTGTACTGCGCTGTAATGTTCTATGTTCTATGTTCGAAACAAAGGAACAACATTGGTTATTCTCCAATCTTCTGGGACCTCCCCTGAGCAGAGACTGATAGCCAAGTTCCGCATGAGTACGGCCTCAACCGGGATCTTGGGTTCATGTAACACTATCTGTAACCCCCATGACTTGCCTGGGCTTGCAAAATCTCACTAACTGTCCTGACTGGAGACAATACACATCTCTTTAACCTGTGCTTAACCCTCTCTCCACTCACATTGTCTGTACTTTTCAGACTTGATTACCTGTACAGACTCGCATTCCAACCATTATTTTGTAAATTGAGTTTGTGTCTTTATATGCCCTCTGAACAGAACTCCCACTTACCTGATGAAGGAACAGTGCTCCAAAAGATAGTGGCTTGTGCTACCAAATAAACCTGTTGGACTTTAACCTGGTGTTGTGAGACTTCTTATGGGGTGGCCAGTGAGGATACAAAGATTTCTCTCAAGGCCCCAGCAATTTCCTCCCTTGCCTCTCTCAGTATTCTGATGTATATCCCATCAGGCTCTGGGGACTTGTCTACCTTAATGTTTTTCAAGAACCCCAATACCTCCCCCTTTTTGATCTCAACATGACTCAAACTATCTACACATCCTTTCCCAGACTCATCATCCACCAAGTCCTTCTCTTTGGTGAATACTGACGCAAAGTACTCATGTGATACCTTGCCCATTTTCTCTGGCTCCATGCATAGATTCCCTCCCTTGTCCTTGAGTGGGCCAACCCTCTCCTTGGCTACCGTCTTGCTCTTTATATATGTATAAAAAGCCTTGGGATTTTCCTTAATCCTGTTGGCCAAGATTTTGTCGTGACCCCTTTTAACTTTCCTTACTCTTTGCTTAAGTTTCTTTCTACTTTCCTTGTATTCCACACTTGCTTCGTGTGTTCCCAGCCTCCTCGCTTTGACAAATGCTTCCTTTTTCTCTTTGACTCGGCTCACAATATCTCTCGTTATCCAAGGTTCCCAAAACTTGCCATACTTATCCTTCATCCTTACAGGCCTGATGTTGATTTGCCCTCAAACATCTGCCCCCAATCTACATTCTTCAGTTCCTGCCTAATATTGTTGTAATTAGCCTCCCCCAATTTAGAACCTTAACTTGAGGACTGCACTTATCTTTATCCATCAGTGTCTTAAAGCTTACTAAATTGTGGTCACTGTTCCTGAACTGCTCCCCCACTGAAATATCGACCACCTGTCCGGGCTCATTCCCCAATAGGGGAAGTTAAAATCTCCCATCACAACAACCCTGTTACTTTTACACCTAGGTGGTGATCAGTGGGGAGGCGGGGGTGTCCCGCTGCCACTCTGGCTTGGAATTGATGGGAGCAAGAGGGATGCCAGCGACTGGGGTGGGCTGAGGGGCGGTAGTCAATTGTGGGGGGGGGGTGGTGGAGTCTGCAGGAGGGTCTGCCTACAGGGAGTGGGGGGAGATTGGCACTGTTTGGAGGGGGGGAGAGTGGGGGGCGGGGGGGGGGGGGGGGGGGGGTTGCTGGAGATTGGGACGGCCCGGGATGGAGAGAGGTCGAGGCTGGCCCGAGAATGATCGTGGTGGCCACGATCAGGACGTGGGGGTGTTGGGGGGGCAGCAGTGCGGGGATCCTGGGCTGGCCAGCGATCGAGCTGGCCAACATACGGGGAGGCTGATAGTTCGGGGCCATTGCGCATGTGCAGAGTTCCGCTGATTTCAGCCTCCTGGGAGGGAATAGGCCCCGCCCCTGAAATCTAATGACATTCACACTGTGGTCTCTGCAGTGCAGAGTTTGGGAGATTCGAGTCTGAACTCCCACTGAAAAAACAGAGTGAATTACTACAGTTTTCCCACGAATTCGATACTTAGAACATTTTTGGGAGAATTATTAATTTGGCTGCAAATTTTTTTGTACAGTTCTGCTGGTGGTGGTTACTTATTGAATTCCTTCTTGCTGGTAAGAACTCACAAAACATTAGAATTGGTTACTGTTGGTGGTTTCTGGAGCAGTTAGAACATAGAGCAGTACAGCACAGAACAGGCCCTTCGGCCCACGATGTTGTGCCGAGCTTTATCTGAAACCAAGATCAAGCTATCCCACTCCCTATCATCCTGGTGTGCTCCATGTGCCTATCCAATAACCGCTTAAATGTTCCTAAAGTGTCTGACTCCACTATCACTGCAGGCAGTCCATTCCACACCCCAACCACTCTCTGCGTAAAGAACCTACCTCTGATATCCTTCCTATATCTCCCACCATGAACCCTGTAGTTATGCCCCCTTGTAATAGCTCCATCCACCCGAGGAAATAGTCTTTGAACGTTCACTCGATCTATCCCCTTCATCATTTTATAAACCTCTATTAAGTCTCCCCTCAGCCTCCTCCGCTCCAGAGAGAACAGCCCTAGCTCCCTCAAGCTTTCCTCATAAGACCTACCCTCCAAACCAGGCAGCATCCTGGTAAATCTCCTCTGCACTCTTTCCAGCACTTCCACATCCTTCTTTTAGTGAGGTGACCAGAACTGCACACAATATTCCAAATGTGGTCTCACCAAGGTCCTGTACAGTTGCAGCATAACCCCACGGCTCTTAAACTCCAACCCCCTGTTAATAAAAGCTAACACACTATAGGCCTTCTTCACAGCTCTATCCACTTGAGTGGCAACCTTTAGAGATCTGTGGATATGGACCCCAAGATCTCTCTGTTCCTCCACAGTCTTCAGAACCCTACCTTTGATCCTGTAATCCACATTTAAATTAGTCCTACCAAAATGAATCACCTCACATTTATCAGGGTTAAATTCCATCTGCCATTTTTCAGCTCAGCTTTGCATCCTATCTATGTCTCTTTGCAGCCTACAACAGCCCTCCACCTCATCCACTACTCCACCAATCTTGGTGTCATCAGCAAATTTACTGATCCACCCTTCAGCCCCCTCCTCTAAGTCATTAATAAAAATCACAAAGAGCAGAGGACCAAGCACTGATCCCTGTGGCACTCCGCTAGCAACCTGCCTCCAGTCCGAAAATTTTCCATCCACCACCACCCTCTGTCTTCGATCAGATAGCCAGTTACCTATCCAATCAGCCAACTTTCCCTCTATCCCACACCTCCTTACTTTCATCATAAGCCGACCATGGGGGAACTTATCAAACGCCTTACTAAAATCCATGTATATGACATCAACTGCCCTACCTTCATCAACACACTTAGTTACCTCCTCAAAAAATTCAATCAAATTTGTGAGGCGCGACTTGCCCTTCACGAATCCATGCTGACTATCCCGGATTAATCCGCATCTTTCTAAATGGTTGTTGCAGAAGATATTTCTCACAATCTGAGAAAGTGAAGATTTTGAGAATTATGTGTTGATTCCTTTATACCCAATATTCTCTTTGAATCGGGAGCCAGCTCACAGCCGATTAAAGTGTTGCAAATTAAGCAATTGATCAATCTAATTAATTCAATTATAGACGTCTGTGTTATTGGTTACATATTTGGCAGCTATAGTTGGGATGTTAGGTAGGGCCTTACTTCATCAATGCTATACCAGAATGGAATGAGTTAATATGGTTACTATTGGCAAGAGCTCCTCTCTATAAATGTAATTTGTTACTGTTTAATCCTTATTAAAGGTAAAGATATTTCAAAGCCCAAAATGTAGAACACCCTGTTCAGTTTTTTCAAAAGAAATGTGAATGTTTTGCCTAAATTGTCCAAATCTCCTTGGAAGCAGATGAGTCCTATGCTGAAGAACCTACCTTAGATCTCTCCACTTTATCCAACTATCAGCCTATTTGAAATGACTTTTCTCTTTCTACTGGGCTCACCTGCCTTGCTATTCTTTATTTGAGTTCCTTCAACATGATTTTTATCCAGTTCCCACCCGCAAGGCTTGTGTAATTGTGAACATAGCTTCCTCGTTCCGTTGTGACCAATCTGACAGCTTTCACACAGAGAGTGACCCAAGCCGGGAATCGAACCCAGGTCGCTGGAGCTGTGAAGCAGCAGTGCTAACTACTGTGCTACCATGCCACCCTGGTTCCATTGTGACCAATCTGACAGCTTTCACGCAGAAACCTTCAAGGTTTCTTCTCTGCAGCTTTCTCTAGATTCAACATTCACTGTTGTTACCATGGTGACTTCTGATGTACCCTGAGATCCCTCTTCAGCCCTTTCCCTTCACTAACCACACAATACTGGGCTGGGATTATCCGGAAACAGAGAAGTAACCTGTGTTTTCTATGTAAATGTTGCTGACAGTTCCCGGCTCCATCTTGTTCCCTCCTCCAGAGATTTAAACGTCTCTGCCACATTTTCAAATTGCCTGCCTGATAATCCAAACTCCTACTGCTTGAATATCAGGAAATCCGCTTTTGAAACCATTCACACCTTGAGCTGAATGAGAAAGTGGCAAAACATCGGCATCTTTTTAATCCCAAGCTTAGAATCACCTCCCGCTACCCGCCCCCCCCCACACCACACTCTCGCCCCCCCACCCCGACTCTCCCCCCCACTCTCCCCATCCCCCACTTCCCCTCCCCACTCTCCCCTCCCCCCACTCTCCCCCCCCCATTCTCCCCTCCCCCCACTCTCCCCACCCCCCACTCTCCCCCCCGCCCCCACTCTCCACCCCCCACACCCCCCTCCCGGCCACCCCACTCTCACCATCTGCTTTGTTATTAAAACTACTTTCTTACATTTCTAAAGAACTCATTTCCTGGTAGATTAAGTACCTCTAATTCGACCAGTGTTTAGGGACAGCAGGGTGTGACTGAAAGTGAGGAACTACAGGCCAGTGAGCCTCACATCTGTGGTGGGTAAATTGTTGGAAGGTATTTTGAGAGACAGGATCTACAGGCATCTAGAGATGCAAGGACTGATTAGGGACAGTCAGCATGGCTTTGTGAGTGGAAAATCATGTCTCACAAATTTAATTGAGTTTTTTGAAGGGGTAACCAAGAAGGTAGATGAGGGCAGTGCAGTTGACATTGTCTACATGGACCTTAGCAAGGCCTTTGACAAGGTACCGCATGATAGGTTGTTGCATAAAGTTAAATCTCACGGGATCCAGGGTGAGGTATCTAATTGGATGCAAAATTGGCTTCTTGACAGAAGCCAGAGGGTGGTTGTAGAGTTGTTTTTCAAACTGGAGGCCCGTGACTAGCGGTGTGCCTTAGGGATCAGTGTTGGGCCCACTGTTATTTGTCATTTATATTAATGATTTGGATGAGAATATAGGGGGCATGGTTAGTAAGTTTTTAGATGACACCAAGATTGGTGGCATAGTGGACAGTGAAGAAAATTATCTCCAATTGCAATGAGATCTTGATCAATTGGGCCAGTGGGTTGATGAATGGCAGATGGAGTTTAATTCAGACAAATGCGGGGTGATGCATTTTGGTAGATTGAACCAGGGCAGGACTTACTCAGTGGTAGGGCATTGGGGAGAGTTACAGAACAAAGAGATCTAGGGGTACATGTTCATAGCTCCTTGATAGTGGAGTCACAGGTGGACAGAGTGGTGAAGAAGGCATTCGGCATGCTTGTTTTCATTGGTCAGAACATTGAATACAGGAGTTGGGATGTCTTGTTGAAGTTGTACAAGACATTGGTAAGGCCACACTTGGAATACTGTGTGCAATTCTTGTCACCCTATTATAGAAAGGATATTATTAAACTAGAAAGAGTGCAGAAAAGATTTACTAGGATGCTACCGGGACTTGATGGATTGAGTTATAAGGAGAGGATGAATAGACTGGGACTTTTCTCTCTGGAGCGTAGGAGGCTGAGGGGTGACCTTATAGAGGTCTATAAAATAATGAGGGGCATAGACAAGGTAGATAATCAATATCTTTTCCCAAAGGTAGGGGAGTCTAAAACTAGAGGGCATAGGTTTAAGGTGAGAGGGGAGAGATACAAAAGTGTCCAGAGGGGCAGTTTTTTCACAAAGAGGGTGGTGAGTGTCTGGAACAAGCTGCCAGAGGCAGTAGTAGAGGCGGGTACAATTTTATCTTTTAAAAAGCACTTAAATAGTTACATGGGTACGATGGGTATAAGAGGGATATGGGCCAAATGTCGGCAATTGGGATTAGCTTAGGGGTTTTTAAAAAAAAGGGCGGCCTGGACAAGTTGGGCCAAAGGGCCTGTTTCCATGCTGTAAACCTCTGACTCTATGACTCTCTGAGGCAGGTAGGGGGATCCTAAATTCAGGAACAGAGGTGCCTCAACCCTTGACAATTGAGGAACAGTGGAGGACTTTCAAAGTGATTTTTCACAGTGCTCAGCAAACGTATATACCCGTGATAAGGAAGGACTGTAGAAAAAGAGATAATCCGCCATGGATATCTGAGGAAATAAAAGAGAGTATCAAATTGAATGAAAATGCATACAAAGTGGCAAAGGCTAGTGGGAACCGAGAGGATTGGGAAATCTTTAAAGATCAGCAGAAAGCCACGACAACAGTTATAAAGAAAGGTAAGATGGATTATGAGAGTAAGCTAGCTCAGAATATAAAAGCAGATAGCAAAAATTTCTACAAATATATAAAACGAAAAAGAGTGGCTAAAGTAAACATTTGTCCTTTAGAGGATGAGAAGGGGATTTAATAACTGGAAATGAGAAAATGGCTGAGGCATTGAACAGGTATTTTGTGTCGGTCTTCACAGTGGAAAACACAAATAACATGCCAAAAATTGGTGACAGGAAGGCTATGGCAGGTGAGAACCTAGAAACTGTCATTATCACGAAAGAGGTAGTGTTGGGCAAGTTAATGGGGCTAAAGGTAGACAAGTCTCCTGGTCCTGATGGAATGCATCCCAGGGACAAAAAGAGATGGCGGGAGAAATAACAAATGCACTAGTGGTAATTTACCAAAATTCGCTGGTCGTTCCCGCAGATTGGAAAACAGCAAATGTGACGCCACTGTTTAAAAAAAGAGGTAGACAAAAGGCGGGTAACTATAGGCCGGTTAGCTTAACTTCTGTAGTAGGGAAAATGCTTGAATCTATCATCAAGGAAGAAATAGCGAGACATCTGGATATAAATTGTCCCATTGGGAAGACGCAGCATGGGTTCATGCAGGGCAGGTCATGTTTGACTAATTTGGTGGAATTCTTTGAGAACATTACATGTGCAGTGGACAATGGGGAACCTGTGGATGTGGTGTATCTGGATTTCCAGACGGCATTTGACAAGGTGCCGCACCAAAGGCTGCTGCGTAAGATAAAGGTGCACGGTGTTAGGGGTAATGTATTAGCATGCATAAAGGATTAGTTAACAAACAGAAAGCAAAGAGTGGGGGTAAATGGGTGTTTTCCTGGTTGGCGATCAGTGACTAGTGGTGTGCCTCAGGGATCAGTGTTGGGACCGCAATTGTTTACGATTTACATAGATGATTTGGAGTTGGGGACCAAGTGTAGTGTGTCAAGTTCACAGATGACACTAAGATGAGTGATAGAGCAAAGTGTGCAGAGGACACGGAACATTTGCAAAGGGATAAGTGGGCAAGGGTCTGGCAGATGAAGTACAATGTTGATCATCCATTTTGGTAGGAATAACAGCAAAATAGGCTATTATTTAAATGGTTAAAAAATTGCAGCATGCTGCTGTGCAGAGGGACCTGGGTGTCCTTGTGCAGGAATCTTAAGGAGTTGGTTTGCAGGTGCAGCAGGTCATTAAGAAGGCAAATGGAATTTTGTCCTTCATTGCTGGAGGGATGGAGTTTAAAAACAGCGAGGTTATGTTGCAGCTGTATAAGGCGCTGGTGAGGCCACACCTGGAGTACTGTGTACAGTTTTGATCTCCTTACTTGAGAAAGGATATACTGGCACTCGAGGGGGGGGGGGGGGGGGGCAGAGGAGATTCACTAGGTTGATTCCAGAGTTGAGAGGGTTGGCTTATGAGGAGAGGCTGAGTAGACTGGGACTATACTCATTGGAATTTAGAAGAAAGAGGGGGGGGATCTTATAGAAACATGTAAAATTATGAAGGAAATAGATAAGATAGAAGAAAGGAGGTTGTTTCTACTGGCAGGTGAAACTAGAACTAGGGAGCAGAACCTCAAAATAAGGGGGAGCAGATTCAGGACTGAGTTGAGGAGGAACTTCTTCACCCAAAGCGTGGTGAATCTGTGGAATTCCCTGCCCAGTGAAGCAGTTGAGGCTACCTCATTGAATGTTTTTAAGGCAAAGATAGATAGATTTTTGAACAGTAAAGAAATTAATGGTTATGGTGAGCAGACGGTAAGTGGAGCTGAGTCCACGAAAAGATCAGCCATGATCTTATTGAATGGCGGAGCAGGCTCGAGGGGCCAGATGTCCTACTCCTGCTCCTAGTTCTTTTGTTCCTATATTTTTCTGCACAAGCTCCACATCAGGGAGCTTGTCAAACTCCACATCAGAATTTGATATCTGACACCTGACAAGCTGACCTTCCAATTATTAACTCTCTCTCAATTCAAAGATGCTGCATTGCATTCATCTTAAATTCCCATTTGACGCATCCTCTTCAACGCCCATTGCTCCCCTATCCCAGCCTACAGAATTTCAAATCTTTCCATGCCTGATCCAGCCACATTCTTCCAGTCACTCCCTCCATCTCATCACAGGGGCTGCCTGTTCAATGAGTTCTCTTCATTCGAAATTCTCTATTCACCTCTCCATGTCTCCCTGCCCTCTGCAGCTTTCCCCAGTCCTGCTCTCTCCATTCCCTTCCCTGTTCCTCATGTTAGTGTCGGTTCTCTTTGTACAATGATTCTGGAGCCTCTGTGAAATGCTACATAAATGCAACATGTAAAGTCCTGGCAGCGATCAATTCACAAAGCAAATATTTATATCATTTTAAAATAAAAAATAAAATGCATGTGTAAACACTGTCCTTTTCATTCTATCTTTCCTAAAGTTTATTGCTTTAACTTTCTTCTATCTTCATCTCACCTTGTTGGGGTCTTATCAGGAATTTGATGTTTTATCAGGTCATTATGTCTTGGATATAAACATATATCTGATATCTTTGTATTGAATACCTAACGTTTGATATGATTTTGACTGTTTTTACAGGACAGTCTCACCATCTATCCTCAACGCTGGAGGTTGAATCAGCCTTTGAGTTCCCAGACCTGTCTCTGAGCCTCAGTCCCGCCTCCACGTCTGACTGCAGAGCAATGATTTCCGGCCTAGTTTGTGGTGAAGTTTTCCAGTGGGAAGTTGCATTTGATCTTCAATCTTTTCTTCACCACGATACAAATTGTGATGCTGAGCAGCAGGATTTATGGAATGAAACAATTCATCATTTGGCAGCAAGGTCCATCATTCGAGATTTTGAACAAATGGCTGAAAAAGAATGTGAAATCGAACATGGTGAGAATTGATGGGGATGGAGATATTGAAGTGAGTGCCGGGGGACACATGGCAATGATAGCGAGAGTATAAACTGTGACAGAGGGCTGAATTTAACCCCCGCCTGCCCTCACCAGTGGGCACAGGCTGGGAGCTTGAGTGGGTGAGAGGAGTGCACAAGCTTCCTGACTCCTCCCAGTTAAGTCATAGGTGGGGGTTAATGAGGGTGGCCTTGCCACCTGGAGGCCAATTGGGACCCTTAAGTGACAAAGTAATGTCCACTAAAGGCCTCGTCCCACCACTGGTATTCAACCAGTGGCAGAGAGACCTAATGCCAAATGGGGAGGACGCCCTGTAAACGCTGTCAATCTCCAAGGAGTTGGGGGGGGAGGGGGGGGGGGCCTTCTGATCAGGTGTCCTGTGGTAGCCCCACAATCCCATCCCCCTCATTGGAGCCTGTTAGAGTGGCTCAGCAAGACTGACCCCACTAGCCGGTCTTCTGGAACCTTCTGCCACTGGCAGACCCCAGGAGGAGGGGGAGACAAGGTGGAGGGGGAAGAGGCATGGGCGGGGGGGGGGGGGGAGGGGGGGGGGGTGCGGGGGGGGGGGGGGGGGGGGGAGGGATCACGAGGCCCATGTGAAATCACTCATTGACCTCTCTGTGGGGCTGGTTGAGAATGTGTTTCCCTGGTAACAGGCAGTGGCCTGCCCAGCTGGAACTCATTACCTGAGCCTTTTAAAAGTTTAAAGTTTAATTATTAGTCACAAGTAGATTTACATTAACACTGCAATGAAGATACTGAGAAAATCCCCTAGTTGCTACACTCTGGCACCTGTTTGGGTACACTGGCCCTGCTGAACCGTAGTCCCAGGCAGTGACTGGTGTGTACACCACGATAGGAATTAAACGATGTTCCTTTCCAGTCAGGCTTCCTGAGACATTGCATTTTTCCATTTACCTGCTCTGGCCTGGGAAACAGCTGCTGTCAATGCCCTCTGAGCTAAAAGTGCTCTTTCTGTTTCTTCATCCAGCCAATTTTCACATTTGTGCCTCCCACTCCAAGCATCTTTCTGGAGAAAGCCTCATTTCGAGCTTCTAAAACCCATCTATATAATCCATGATGCATTGTTCCTCTTCATCTACAGTCACTCACTCTTCAAAGTTCAAAATCACCTATTCATTCATAAAATAATGCCAACTCTCTCCAATCAACTTATCCTTTTGCCAGTGTCACTCTGTTCCTAATGGTAGAACATAGAACATAGAAAAGCTACAGCACAAACAGGCCCTTCGGCCCACAAGTTGCGCCGGTCATGTCCCGACCTACCTAGGCCTATATATAGGCTTACCTATAACCCTCAATCCTATTAAGTCCCATGTACTCATCCAGAAGTCTCTTAAAAGACCCTATCGAGTTTGCCTCCACTACCATTGACGGCAGCCGATTCCACTCACCCACCACCCTCTGAGTGAAAACCTTACCCCTGACATCTCCTCTGCACCTACTCCCCAGCACCTTAAACCTGTGTCCTCTCGTAGCAGCCATTTCAGCCCTGGGAAAAAGCCTCTGAGAATCCACTCGATCTATACCTCTCAACATCTTGTACACCTCTATCAGGTCACCTCTCATCCTTCGTCTCTCCAAGGAGAAAAGACCGAGCTCCCTCAACCTATCCTCATAAGGCATGCCACCCAATCCAGGCAACATCCTTGTAAATCTTCTCTGCAGCCTTTCAATAATTTCTACATCCTTCCTGTAATGAGGCGACCAGAACTGAGCACAATACTCCAAGTGGGGTCTGACGAGGGTCTTATAAAGCTGCATCATTATCTCCCGACTCCTAAACTCAATCCCTCAATTGATGAAGGCCAGCACACCATACGCCTTCTTAACCACCTCCTCTACCTGCAAGGCCGATTTAAGAGTCCTATGTACCCGGACCCCAAGGTCCTTCTGATCCTCTACACTGCTAAGAGTCTTACCCTTGATATTATACTCCTTCATCCCATTTGACCTGCCAAAATGTACCACTACATATTTATCCGGGTTGAAGTCCATCTGCCACTTCTCCGCCCAGTCTTGCATCCTATCTATGTCACGCTGCAGCTTCTGACATCCCTCCAAACTATCCACAACACCACCAACCTTCGTGTCGTCGGCAAACTTACCAACCCATCCCTCCACTTCCTCATCCAGGTCATTTATGAAAATGACAAACAGCAAGGGTCCCAGAATAGATCCCTGGGGCACTCCACTGGTGACCGACCTCCATTCAGAAAAAGACCCATCTACAACCACTCTCTGCCTTCTGCAGGCAAGCCAGTTCTGGATCCACAAGGCAACAGCCCCTTGGATCCCATGCCCTCTCACTTTCTCGAGAAGCCTTGCATGGGGGACCTTATCGAATGCAATTAAGGTGCAATTTCATATCCAGGTGGTCCCAGGTTCGATTCCGGCTTCGGGCCACTGTCTGTGCGGAGTTTGCATGTTCTCCCCATGTCTGCGTGGGTTTTCTCCGGGTGCTCAGGTTTCCGCTCACATTCCAAAGATGCATGGGTTAGGTTGACTGACCATGCTAAATTGCCCCTTAGTATCAGGGGCATTAGCAGGGTAAATACGTGGGGTTATGGGGATAGGGGCTGGGAGGGATTGTTGTCTGTGCAATTTCATATCCAGGTGGTCACTGATTCCAATCAGAGGACATTCTTTTATGGTGGATTGTGAATTTTGTCTCCAGTCACCCTTTCAGAACTATTTTACGTTCCAGCAGGAGGGGACAACACTCATATGCTTATTCCACATCATTACAACACTTTCCTGATAAATTCATCCAACTCTAGCAGTTGGGTTTAATTAAAATGCAACCTCAAAGACCCAGTACACTTTGTTTCATGAACTCATGTGGCCTGTCACTTTCTGTTGAGATGACTTATAACCTGGATGCTTGAAATGCCATGGACGTATTATTTACCCAGTGGACCTTGGAGCACCTAGAATTTATGTTTTACTCAATAGTCATTAGGTTTCCTTTTTGTACGAATGGTGCATCAAGGGACTGGAAGTGCTTGTGGATGGAAAATGTATCGACAATGATCTTACTTAAACGATCAGAAAAGCAATGCTTGCATTTTGCTTTGCCTTTTATTTTGCAGGTTCTGGAAGAAGGTACCAACTGAGCGCAGTTCACACCAGCAAGGCGTGTAATATCATTAGCAAGTACACAGCATTCATACCCATGTATCTTGACAACAATGGATATCTACCAAACATTATCTCATATTCAAATACAGGTACTGTCTTGTTGTGAGTTACTTTGAGTTCAAGGATGGCATGGTGACACAATGGTTAGCATTGCTGCCTCACAGTGCCAGGGACCCGGGTTCAATTCTGGCCTTGGGTCACTGTCTGTGTGGAGTTTGCACGTTCTACCCATGTCTGTATGGGTTTCCTCCGGGCGCTCCGGTTTCCTCCCACAATCCAAAGATGTGCGGGTTAGGTTGATTGGCCATGCTAAATTGCCCCTTAGTATCAGGGGCATGAGCCGGGTAAATACATGAGATTACGGGGATAGGGCATGAGTGGGATTGTTGTCGGTGCAGTCTCAATGGGCTGTAGGGTTCTATGATGTGATTCTATGATTTCAATCGATCTTCAATATTGCAATGAAAAATTTCATTTTCTCCCTGGTATAATAAGTTCAGTTCTTTCCGCTGAGGGTGGGTGGATGCTTAGATGGACATTTCCATCTGTTCTGCACTTTCTGATGTACCAATGTTAGAATTCTGTGTACCTCGATCCCTGGAAACATTCCATTATTGGCAATAGACAGACTCTCTTGACAAACCCTCCCATTCCTCAGGATTTAGAGCAATGAGATTAAAAGAGGTGGATACTCAATGGGACCTTGGAGACCTGATGCATCAGTTGCTGAAAGTAAGCGTGCAGGTACAGCAGGCAGTAAAAAAAGGCAAATGGTATGTTGGTGAGAGGAGTTGAATAGAGGGATAGGGATGTTTTGCTGCAATTGTATAGGGTGTTGGTGAGGCCACATCTGGAGTATTGTGTGCGGTTTTAGTGTCCTTATCTGAGGAAGGATGTCCTTGCTATAGAGGGAGTACAGCAAAGGTTTACCAGGCTGATTCCTGAGATGGCAGGTCTATCATATGAGGAGAGACTAAGTCAGTCAGGATTATATTCATTGGAGTTCAGAAGAGTGAGAGGGGATCTCATAGAAACTTATAAAATTCTAACAGGATTGGACAGGGTGGAATCAGAAAGAATGCTCCCAGTGGTGGGGGAGTCCAGAACTAGAGGTCATAGTTTGAGGATAAGGGGTAAATCTTTTAGAACTGAGGTGAGGAGAAATTTCTTCACTCAGAGGGTGGTAAATTTGTGGAATTCACTACCACAGAATGTAGTTGAGGCCAAAATGTTGTCTGATTTCAAGAAGAAATTAGATATAGCTCTTGGGGGTTAGAGGGATCGAGGAATATGGGGAGAAGGGGGATCAGGATATTGAATTCGATGATCAGCCGAATGGTCTACTCCTGCTTCTAGTTTCTTTGTTTCTAAGTCCATTTTGAGAATGGAATCGAATGCAATTGTAAAACATATAAACTGTTCCCTCGGTGAAGTGTAATAATTTTGACTGTGCTGATGGAAAGATTCAGGAGCAACAGACAGGAGAATATTACAGTTATAAATCAAGAATAATTAATATTCAACAACCCTCAATGTTTCTGGAGAGATGTTACAGAGCTGTGCAAATACTGCACAATTATCCATTCTGATAGCCTGCATTTCCTGAAATTAAGAAAATTACAGGTATTTGGATGAATTCATTTTAATAACTTGAGACTTTGTTGAAAAATACATTGTGTTGTCACTTTACTGTCAAATTAGACATTATCACAGGCTCTTATTTCTCCTATTTGATAATTCTGAATCTATCCAACTGTATCAAGCTGCTACCTTGTCTTCCTCTTCATATCTTATACAATCTTACAGTGCAGAAAGAGGCCATTCGGCCCATCAAGTCTGCACCGACCACAATCCCACCCAGTCCCTATTCCCGTAACCCCTCATATTTACCCTGCTAATGCCCTGACACTAAGGATCAATTTAGCATGGCCAATCCACCTAAGCAGCACATCTTTAGACTGTGGGAGGAAACCAGAGCACCTGGAGGAAACCCACACAGACACGGGGAGAACGTGCAAACTCCACACATACAGTGACCCAAGCCGGGAATCAAACCTGGGTCTTTGGCGTTGTGAGGCAGCAGTGCTAACCACTGTGCCATCTTCTTTATGTTAACTCATCTTCCAGGATATCAAAATTTTCCAATCATATTTCATAATGTTTTACATCTGACAGAATTTTGTAACTTACCTTCTGAGACTCCGAATTCATTGAATCATAGGGGGTTACAGCATGGAAACAGGCCCTTCGGCCCAACTTGTCCATGCCGTCCTTTTTTTAAAAACCCCTAAACTAATCCCAATTGCCCGCATTTGGCCCATATCCCTCTATACCCATCTTACCCATGTAACTATCTAAATGCTTTTTAAAAGACAAAATTGTACCCGCCTCTACTACTACCCATGGCAGCTTGTTCCAGACACTCACCACCCTCTGTGTGAAAAAATTGCCCCTCTGCACACTTTTGTATCTCTCCCCTTTCACCTTAAACCTATGCCCTCTAGTTTTAGACTCCCCTACCTTTGGGAAAAGGTATTGACTATCTAGCTGATCTGTGCCCCTCATTATTTTATAGACCTCTATAAGATCACCCCTCAGCCTCCTACATTCCAGAGAAAAAAGTCCCAGTCTATCCAGCCTCTCCTTATAACTCAATCCATCAAGTCCCGGTAGCACCCTAGTAAATCTTTTCTGCACTCTTTCTAGTTTAATAATATCCTTTCTATAATAGTGTGACCAGAATTGCACACAGTATTCCAAGTGTGGCTTTACCAATGTCTTGTACAACTTCAACAAGACATTCCAACTCCTGTATTCAATGTTCTGACCGATGAAACCAAGCATGCCGAATGCCTTCTTCACCACTCTGTCCACCTGTGACTCCACTTTCAAGGAGCTGTGAACATGTACCCCAAGATCTCTTTTCAGTTTGACATCTTTTGACCCACTCTGTTCTATTATAATAGTGTCTGCATTAATAAACATCCTCAGGATATCGAGCCCTTCACACCTTCAGCATTGTACATTAATCCTGTGTGTGTGACCGCTTGATAATGGCCAATGTCCACTCAGTCAGATGGGTGGACTATATAGCTAGAACATTAGTATTGTACTTTTAAAAATGAGATAAAATTGGGACCCCACTGGCAGTGGGAGAGAGGGGAAACAATGGTGGGGTTGAGGAGGGGTGAGAGGAAGCAGAATTTAATTAGTAGAAACTGGAAGCAGTCAAAATTGAGATAATCCTGACCTTTTTGAATAGACATCACACAATTCTCATCATTTCAAATGATCCTGATTGGTGCCGTATTTACTCTGAGCTATCTAATGGTCCACCCACATTTCACAATGCTCGCAGCAACAGTAAAGGTTGATAGTTTAACCGAACACCAGTTTGAAAATTAAGATACATTTTAATGGATTTCAATTAGTTTCCTGCCTCTCCAAATGCTTTGAAACATTTTATTATTTTGGTTTTTGCCTCACTGTGTTCTAAATCTTTTAGCAGGTACTGGGTCAAAGCTTAACAATCAAAGGCCATGCTCGGGAAGCTGGAAGCAGAGGACTTACTCTGTTGGTCTCGGCCGATCTCAGTCTGAATATGGAACTGAAGGGGTTGATGATGGTTTTTCCACCCTCTGTAAGGCACAAAGATATTCATATTCCATCTATTGGCAATCATGATGTTAATGAAAAAGTTCTTTACATGTTTTCAAAGTTATAACTTTATTTAAATTGATAAGGAGTGTGAGCCTTTGAATCTTGCCATTTCTTCTCTGGAATTCACGGGGTGATAAAACCAAGGTTAATTTTCCTTAAATCCTCAGGCATTGTGTAAATTTATAAATCCTGAGTGCGCAGTAACTGCTCATTTGGACTGTTCTCAGATACTGAAAGTGCTGCGGTTGTGCTTTGTGTTCACCTGAATTCACTAATTCAAGAGGAGTGGTTGCAAACACGTTAAATTTAATATTCTGACCATGAAGCTTATCAAACAACAGACAAAGATCCTTGCAGAAAGGAAACACCAAAACCATGTTGTAATGCTGGGCTCAGAACTCAGTTCGTCAGTCGGGTTCCCACAGAGGCTTCAGCATTATTTTGGAAAATAATCATTCTGGGACATCGGGGCTGCTGACAAGGCAGATGGACATTGTCCTTGAGAAGGTGTTGGGAACTTGCCTTCTTGCAGGGCTGCAGTCTGTGTGATGAAGGTACATTGGGACTTTTGATAGGGAGTTTACAGAAAGGTGCTAAGGTATGAAAAGATGAATTTGTTATTGTTGAAGTAAGAGGAACCTGTAATGGGTGGGGGAGGATCCAGTGCTCATGGTCCATGTAGACACCAACAACATGAGGATGAGGAAGGAGGTTCCACATTGTTCCACATTCACCCTGGGGTGAAGTCCATCAGGACGCAGTGACTTGCCAGCCTGCAGTTCCATCAGTTTATTCAGTATCACTTCCTTAGTGATTATATTTTCACCAAGTTCCTCTCTCCCTTCCGTCTCCCGATTTACAGCTATTCCTGGAATATCTCGTCATTTCATCCACCTTTTTATCTACTATTAACTCCCCGTTGTCACTCTCTGGAGGACCAACACTCATTTTGCTTACTCTTTTCCTTTTTAAATACCTACAAAAACTCTTGCTAAGTGTTTTACATTCCTAACTATCTTCCTCTCATATTCTAAGTTCTTGCTCCTGATTTACCTTTTAGCCATTCTCTGCTGTCCTTTACATTCTGAACAATCACCTGACCTCAGCTTTGTAATGGTGATTACGGTGGGTAAGAAATGAATGTTTTACTGGATTGTGAGCTGCTCGCTCGCTCAGCACAATTTGCCGGTTAGAACATAGAACATAGAACATAGAACATTACAGCGCAGAACAGGCCCTTCGGCCCACGATGTTGCACCGACCAGTTAAAAAAAAACTGTGACCCTCCAACCTAAACCAATTTCTTTTCGTCCATGAACCTATCTACGGATCTCTTAAACGCCCCCAAACTAGGCGCATTTACTACTGATGCTGGCAGGGCATTCCAATCCCTCACCACCCTCTGGGTAAAGAACCTACCCCTGACATCGGTTCTATAACTACCCCCCCTCAATTTAAAGCCATGCCCCCTCGTGCTGGATTTCTCCATCAGAGGAAAAAGGCTATCACTATCCACCCTATCTAAACCTCTAATCATCTTATATGTTTCAATAAGATCCCCTCTTAGCCGCCGCCTTTCCAGCGAAAACAATCCCAAATCCCTCAGCCTCTCCTCATAGGATCTCCCCTCCATACCAGGCAACATCCTGGTAAACCTCCTCTGCACCCTCTCCAAAGCCTCCACATCCTTCCTGTAATGTGGGGACCAGAACTGCACACAGTACTCCAAGTGCGGCCGCACCAGAGTTGTGTACAGTTGCAACATAACGCTACGACTCCTAAATTCAATCCCCCTACCAATAAACGCCAAGACACCATATGCCTTCTTAACAACCTTATCTACTTGATTCCCAACTTTCAGGGATCTATGCACACATACACCTAGATCCCTCTGCTCCTCCACACTATTCAAAGTCCTCCCGTTAGCCCTATACTCAACACATCTGTTATTCCTACCAAAGTGAATTACCTCACACTTCTCCGCATTAAACTCCATCCGCCACCTCTCGGCCCAACTTTGCAACCTGTCTAAGTCTTCCTGCAAACTACGACACCCTTCCTCACTGTCTACCACACCACCGACTTTGGTGTCATCAGCAAATTTGCTAATCCACCCAACTATACCCTCATCCAGATCATTAATAAATATTACAAACAGCAGTGGCCCCAAAACAGATCCCTGAGGTACACCACTTGTAACCGCACTCCATGATGAATATTTACTATCAACCACCACCCTCTGTTTCCTATCCGCTAGCCAATTCCTGATCCAATTTCCTAGATCACCCCCAATCCCATACATCTGCATTTTCTGCAGAAGCCTACCATGGTGAACCTTATCAAACGCCTTACTAAAATCCATATATACCACGTCCACTGCCTTGCCCCCATCCACCTCCTTGGTCACTTTCTCAAAAAACTCAATAAGGTTAGTAAGGCACGACCTACCTGCCACAAAACCATGCTGACTATCACCTATCAATTCATTACTCTCCAAATAACTATAAATCCTATCCCTTATAATTTTTTCCAACATCTTGCCGACAACAGAAGTGAGACTCACCGGTCTATAATTCCCGGGGAAGTCTCTGTTCCCCTTCTTAAACAATGGGACAACATTCGCTAACCTCCAATCTTCTGGTACTATACCAGAGGCCAACGACGACCTGAAGATCAGAGCCAGAGGCTCTGCAATCACTTCTCTTGCCTCCCAGAGAATCCTTGGATAAATCCCATCCGGACCAGGGGATTTATCTATTTTCAGACCCTCCAGAATATCCTGCACATCCTCCTTATCAACTGTAATACTGTCTATTCTACTCCCTTGCAACCCAGTGTCCTCCTCAGCTATATTCATGTCCCCTTGCGTGAACACCGAAGAGAAATATTGGTTCAATGCTTCACCAATCTCCTCCGGTTCCACACATAACTTCCCTCTGCCATCTATAACTGGCCCTAAACTTGCCCTAACCAACCTTCTGTTCTTGACATACCTATAGAACGCCTTAGGATTCTCTTTAACCCTATCCGCCAAAGTCTTCTCATGTCCCCTTTTAGCCCTTCTAAGCTCGCTCTTCAACTCCCTCTTAGCCAATCTAAAGCTTTCTAGTGCACTACCCGAGTGCTCACGTCTCATCCGAACATAAGCCTCCTTTTTCTTTTTAACCAACAAAGAAACTTTTTTGGTGCACCACGGTTCCCTAGCCCTACCAATTCCTCCTTGCCTGACAGGGACATACCTATCACAGACTCGCAGTAGCTGCTCCTTGAAAAAACTCCACATGTCGGACGTTCCCAGTCCCTGTAATCTCCTAGTCCAACCTATGTTTCCTAATTCTCTCCTAATAGCCTCATAATTACCCTTCCCCCAGCTAAAACCACTGGCCCGAGGTTCATGCCTATCCCTTTCCATCACTAAGGTGAACGTAACCGAATTGTGGTCACTATCACCAAAATGCACACCAACTTCCAAGTCTAGCACCTGGTCTGGCTCATTTCCCAGCACCAGATCCAATATAGCCTCACCTCTAGTTGGCCTGTCTACATACTGAGTCAAGAAACCTTCCTGCACGCTTTGAACAAAAACTGACCCCTCTAACGAGCTAGAGCTATAACAATTCCAGTCAATATTAGTCAAGTTAAAATCCCCCATAACAATTGCCCTATTACTTTCACTCCTAAGCAGGATTGACTCCGCAATCCTTTCCTCAACCTCTCTAGAACTTTTAGGAGGTCTATAAAAGACTCCCAACAGGGTGACCTCTCCTCTCCTATTTCTAATCTCCGCCCATACTACCTCAACAGATAAGTCCTCATCAAACCTCCTCTCTGACACTGTGATACAATCTCTGACCAATAATGCTACCCCTCCCCCTCTTCTACCTCCTTCCCTACTTCGACTAAAACATTTGAACCCCGGGACCTGCAGCATCCATTCCTGCCCCTGCTCTATCCATGTCTCTGAAATAGCCACAACATCGAAGTCCCAGGTACTGATCCACGCTGCAAGTTCACCCACTTTATTGCGAATACTCCTGGCATTGAAGTATACACATTTCAAACCCTGCTCCACCCCACCTCTGCAATGCCGTGCATTGCAGTCCCCATCCATGCATCCCTCACTTTCAGCCCCACTACTCAGGATCCCTCCCCCCCCCCGAATCAGTTTAAACCTCCCTGCATGGCCTTAGCAAATTTACCCCCCAGGATATTGGTCCCCTTCTGATTAAGGTGTAGACCATCCTTCTCATAGAGGTCACACCTTCCCCAGTACGAGCCCCAATTGCTTAAGTACCTGAACCCCTCCCTCCTGCTCCATCCCCTCAGCCATGAATTCAAACCTTCCCTCTCCCTATTCCTCTCTAAACTATCCCGTGGTACAGGCAAGAGTCCAGAGATAACCACTCTGTCAGTCTTGGCCTTTAGTTTCCACCCCAACTCCATAAATCCCTGCCTAATATCCCCTTCCCCTATCCTCCCTATGTCGTGTGTCCCCACATGTACAATAACTTGTGGTTTATCTCCCTCCCCCCTAAGAGTCCTGAATACCCTGTCAGACACATCCCGGACCCCAGCCCCTGGTAGGCAACACACCAACCCTGAGTCCCTACCTTTAGTTCCGACCCTCCTATCTGTCCCCTTAATTGTGGAGTCCCCAATCACAAGGCCCAGTCTTTTACAGCCCCTAACCACCTGAGCTTTCTCACTCGGCTCACCCCCAGAGATCTGCTCTCTATGCTCAGTTGATTCCTCCTCAACTGTAGCCTCCAGCACCGAAAACCTATTATGGAGGGGAACCGCCCCAGGGGATTGTCTTCCCGATTGCTTCTTACCCCTCCTCCTGGCATTGACCCAAGCCTCATTTCTAGGAGTTACTATTTCTCTATAACTCCTATCAACTTCCACCTCCGCCTCCCGAATTATGCGGAGTTCCTCTACCTCCCCCTCCAGCTCCTTTACACGCTCCTCCAGAAGCTGCAATCTAATGCACTTCTTACAACTAAAATCTCCTGAAACACTACTGGATTTCCTCACCACATACATCCCACAGGAGATGCAGCATACTGCCTGAACTGCCATCCCTGAAGCCATTACCAGCAAGAAAAAAAGAAAACAAAAAACTTCCCCACACTTATAATTAGGTTAGAGGAGGATGGAAGGGTGGGATCCTCTACCAGTGTAGAGGATCGGGTATCTCCTCTGCACCAATTTATAGGGCTAGGGGCCCGAGAGAAAAAAAAAACTACTACTGAGGGGGAACCACCCAGGTAACTGACTTTTAAAGTTAAAATAAAAACCCTTCCCAGACTCCTTTGCTGCCCACTTCTAGTTTTCACTTTAAACTTGAAAAACTGCTGTTAAAGTAAAGGCCAAAAAAATACACACACTAGCTGACTAATTAAATAAATAGTTAGGTATAGCTCTAATTTTAGAGTATGTCACTCATGCTAGATTCGCCGGAATTCTACTTCCCCACCGCCATGGGAATCAGAGAGGGCAGGAACGGACAATGGGAAGATCCGTTGACCTTGGGTAGGATTTTCCAGTCTTGAGTCGAGCAAGGCCATAAAATCCCACTCAGTGTGTGTGAAGATCCACAACAAAGAAAATCTGCGATTTGCTTCTTGGCTGTGAGATGGCATCTCTGAGGGCCCGATTTTACCAAACTTTCGCAGTTGGGTGTCAGGCCTAAAACGCGGTCCAGACCCGACCCATGGCCAATCGCGCCTTTACCAACGGCTGATCCGGGCGCCGATCCGGCGCGCGCCCGAATCGGCCAGCGGGCCGGATCGGCATAATGAAGGCCGCGCCCAACTTACCCAAAGATTCCCACTTTACGAGGCTCCGATCCCATCGGCGCCCGCGCATTTACCGTGTTGCTGAATTCAAGTCCGATAGGGCTTCAACTCAGCAACTGAACTGCCGAATCTCTCCCGACCACCCTTCGCGGACCACCCCGGCAGCCAACCACCCCACCCCCGATCGGACCACCCTGGGATGCAGGCCCCGGCAGCAGCCCCCGCACCCCCCCGGGATCGGACCCCCCGGGCCCCCGACCTACCTTGATCGCTGGTGTCCATCGAAAGCATCTTGCGATCCTGGATCCTGGCCTTGCTCCGGGGGTCCTGATGGGTAGGATGACGTCTCTTCACTAGGGTGGGGGAATGTGACGTCTCTTCCCTGAGCGGGGGGGGGGGTAGGGGGGAATGTAACGTCTCTTCCTTGAGGGGGGGGGGCGGAGACGCCACATCCCCCCCCCACCCCCCCTCCTCAGGGAAGAGACATCACATCCCCCCCCCCCCCACCCTCCCCCTCACGTAAGAGATGTCACATCCCCCCACCCCCAGGGAAGAGACGTCAGATCCCCCCCCCACCCCCCCCCCCCCTCAGGGAAGAGACGTCACATCCCCCCACCCCCCCACCCCCCAGGGAAGAGACATCACATCCACCCGCCCACCCTCCCCCCCAGGGAAGAGACGTCACAATCCCCCCACTACCCCCCCGCCCCTCAAGGAAGAGACGTCACATCCCATCACCCCTCCCCCCCCCCTCCGCAACCGGGGAAAGTCAAAGGCAGTGCAGACAGCTCAGGGTGTGACAGCAGTGCTGTCAGTGCTGCCTTTCACTTTCGCGCTCGGGCGCGCTGAGTGCTGTCGGCTCCGGGCTGCGCATGCGCAATCCGGTGCTCCGATAGATGCAAATGCGCTAGGCCCCGCCCACTGGATCCGCGCCCAAAAAAGGCGTATGGGGGCGCTGGAGCGCGGCTGCCGGGCGCGGGTCTGATTTACGACCGCACTCGGCACTTAGAGCCGATCTGGTAAAACCAGCCCCTGAATCAATGCAGGAATGTTTCAGGGTGAAGACTGCTGTCATTGGCTGTCAGTAAAATTGTTCAATAAACTTCCTCTCATTCCTGAGAAACTTGCCAGTTGCCTTCACTGTCACTATTATTTTGATAAATGAACTTTTGTTGCTGTTATTAATTTCTTATCCTCTTTATTTGGATTGGTTTCAATCTCCTTATCTCACTCCTTCACTTTCTGGAACCTGTATCCAGTTTCCATGTGGATTTCAGAAAATTGTAATCTTGGATTTAGTAAATTAATAACTTGTTAGATGACTTACAGCAAGTGTCACATGCTGAGAGAGAAAAGTAACTTTAGACCAATGATTCTGGAAAAGGAGAGAGAAACTGAACTTTATCCTCTCACTGTTTGTCGTGAACAAAGATATTTTTGAAATATTTTGTGTGTTCCCCAAACCTTCCGTTTGTGTGGTTCCATTCTATAATTCAGACACCCCAAACTTTCTTTATGATAAACGCAAAATTTATTTCACATTCAAACCTGGGAGGGGATGTTGGCAACCACACACTCCCGCACACACTCACACTCTCTCACACTCTCTCGCGCACTCACTCTCTCGCACACTCACTCTCTCACGCACTCTCTCTCGCACACTCACTCTCGCGCACTCTCTCTCGCGCACTCACTCTTTTGCACACTCACTCTCTCATGCACTCTCTCGCACTCACTCTCTCACGCACTCACTCTTGTGCACTCACTGTCTCGCACACTCTCGCGCATTCTCTCGCACACTCACTCCCGCTCTCACACACACTCTCGGTCACTCACACTCTCTCGCACACTCACTCTTTCACATACTCTGTCTCTCTCATACTCTCGCTCACTCACTCTCTCGCACACTCTCGCTCACTCACTCTCTTGCACACTCTTGCTCACTCACTCTCTTGCACACTCTCGCTCACTCACTCTTGTGCACAGTCTCTCACACACTCACTCTCGGTCACATTCTCTCGCACACTCTCTCGCACACTCCCTCGCACACTCCCTCGCACACTCCCTCGCACACTCCCTCGCACACTCTCTCGTACACTCTCTCGCTCACTCACACTCTCTCGCACACTCTCTCGCACACTCTCTCACACACTCCCTCGCACACTCTCTCGCTCACTCACACTCTCTTGCACACTCTCTCGCACACTCTCTCGCACACTCCCTCGCACACTCCCTCGCACACTCCCTCGCACACTCCTTCACATTCTCTCGCACACTCCCTCACACACTCCCGTGCACACTCCCTCACACACTCTCTCACACACTCCCTTGCACACTCTCTCGCACACTCTCTCGCTCACATGCACACACTCGGTCACACTCTCTCGCACACTCCCTCGCACACTCTCTCGCACACTCCCTCGCACACTCCACGCACACTCCCTCGCACACTCTCTCGCACACTCTCTCGCACACTCTCTCACTCACACTCTCTTGCACACTCTCTCGCACACTCTATCGCTCACATGCACACTCTCGGTCACATTCTCTCGCACACTCTCTCGCACACTCTCTCGCACACTCCCTCGCACACTCCCACGCACACTCCCTCGCACACTCTTTCGCTCACTCACACTCTCTCGCACACTCCCTCACACACTCCCTCGCACACTCCCTCGCACACTCCTTCACATTCTCTCGCACACTCTCTCGCACACTCTCTCGCACACACATTTTGTGATAGTCCAGGTGAAAACTGACTGTATTTTCAATGATGTCATCAAGTGGCCGCAGATATCTCAGACAAGGGGTTTGAGAATAGATCCTTAGTGACAGCAGAGAAAGTGATGTGGGACCAGGGAAAGAGCCACCCCAGTGGAATGCATTGTATTGAGGTATTGTAACTGGACTCGTAATCCTGAGACCCAGGATCGTGCTCTGGGGCCACGGCAAATTGTGAAGTTTCAATTCAATGGAAAACTGGACTTAAGAGTTTAATGATGACCTCAAAACCATTATTATTACCATAAAAAACCCCATCTGATTCATTAATGCCCTTTAGGGAAGGAAATCAGCCGTCCTTACCTGGTCTGGCCTACATGTGACTCCAGAGCCACAGCAATGTGATTGGCTCACCAGCAACAATTAGATAGATAAGAATGGAACCAGATGAGAAGCATCCCAGCTGGACAGGTGCGCGGGGGGGGAGGTGGGGGTGGGGGGGATGTGGGGGGGGGGGGGGGGGAGGAGGAGGAGGGGGGGAGGAGGAGGAGGGAGGGGGCGAGGAGGAGGAGGAGGGGGGGGAGGAGGAGGGGGGAGGAGGAGGAGGGAGGAGGGGGGAGGTAAGGTGGGTGGGGGAAGGTGGGTGGGGGAAGGTGGGCGGGGGGAAGGTGGGGGGGCGAAGGTGGGGGGGGGCGAAGGTGGGGGGGATGGGCGAAGGTGGGGGAGGGGTGAAGGTGGGGGGGAGGGGGGAAGGTGGGGGGGAGGGGGGAAGGTGGGGGGGAGGGGGGAAGGTGGGGGGGAGGGGGGAAGGTGGGGGGGATGGGGGAAGGGAAGGGGGATAGGGGGGAACCAAGAGGGGAGAAAGGGGGGGGAGAAAGGGGGAAGGGGGGGAGAAAGGGGGGAAAGGAGGGGGAAAGGGGAGAGGAAAAGAGGGGGAAAGGGGGGAAGGTGGCAGGAAAGGGGGAGGGGTGGGAAATGGGGAGGAAAGGGGGGAAATGGGGGGAAAGGGGGGGAAATGGGGGGGAAATGGGGGAAGGCGGGGGAACAGGACGGTGGGAGGGTGGGGGGAAGGGGAAGGGTGTGGGGGGAAGGGGAGGTGTTTGGAGGGTGTGTGGGTGTGTGGGGGCGATGTGGTTAACTGTGCAGGCTGGTCATGAATTCTGAGGAGAAATAGTTAAGCTTCATCCCAGTTACGCAGGATGTCATTTGTGAATTTGATAATTTCTGAGCCGGGACAGAAACCTGGTTGGAGGGATTTTAAAAATTATGTTCTGGGAAACTTGGGCACAGATTTCAGAGGCAACAACTTGTCCGAGGACAGTGGAGAGGAGAGGGAGGTTGGAGATAACAGTTTTCACGGATATCAGGTTGAAGGGTTTAAGAGGTGATGACAGGTGGTTTAAATGGGAGAGGGAAAGTAACTGAAGAAATATTTCCAATCCGGGTTAACACGGGGACCAGGATGGGAGGTTGGGATGATCAGTGGTTTGGAGAGAATGGGATCGAGGGAACAGGAGTGGGGGAAGGGGAGTCTCATGGACAAATAAGCTCAGAGAGAGCATGAGGGGAGACAGGAGAGAAGCTAGAGAATCCTGCGAGTTCAGGGCTCGGGCAGGACGGAGAATTACAGGAGTTTGAGCTGGACAAAGGGAGGGAATTGGCACAGGCAGTTAATCTCAATGTTAGTGACAAAGAAATCCTGAGATCCTCGCATTTATTGTTAGAGGGGGCGTGGGAGAGAACAGGGGAGGGGAGGGGGAGGGGACGGGGAGGGGATGGAGAGGGAAGGGGGCGGAATAGGGGAGAAGGATGAGGCCTGCAGCAGGGGGACTGGCCAGAGTAAGAGACAGTAATGGTTTTAATGGAAACTGGGACATCAAGGTGGAGATGAGGTTGTGGTTGGAACTGAGGAGAATATGAAGAGGGATGGGCCATTTGACTCATCAATCCTGCCCTCTCTTTCAATTAGATCATGGCCAATCATTGCCTCAATGCCACTTTCATCGCTTAAGTAAATTAGTAGCTGTGGAAATGTTAAACTAAACAGGAGACCAGAGGCAGGAGAGTTGGAATGTGTGGTTGTAAGTAAATTGGGTTATCATTGAAGAACCTAAGAAACCTGTGAGATAAAGTAAGATTTGTATTTATAGAATACCTTCTGCATCCTCTGGATGTCCAAGGTGCTTTGCAGCTGATGTTAGGTACTTTTATTTAGGTGTTGTAAGAAATTCTGTGGAGGTCTTCCTGCCTTTCAACCACCAAGCTCAAGTCCCACCCCAGGCCTTGATGACCAAGGAAGGTGCGATTGTAACAAGTCAAATAATCATTTGCAAATCTTTCCAATACACCAATGGCAGGTGGTAGGAGTGGTCACATGGTCAGCCATGTGACAGAGCGATCCAAAATTCCTTATTGCATCATGCTTGTAAAAATGTGTGTTCCCATGGCAATTTGGTCTAATGTCTTATCCAGAACCTTCTAATTGTTTCAACGTAGAAAGTTCCCTTTATTTATAATCAATTCAAAAGTCCAATGAAATTTTCCAACAGGAATTTTCTGACACTGGAATCAATTAAAATGCCAAAAAATAATTAGTGATTGGACCTTACTTCAGAACTTCAATTTACCCCCTGTTGTCAGGTTGTAGTCTAGAAATTATCGTCACAAATACATCGGATATGCAGTCAGGGTAAAGGATAATCTGTGGTTGGTTAGTTCAGTCGGCTGGACAACTGGTTAGTGATGCAGAGTGATGCCAACAGCATAGGTTCAATTCCTGTACAGGCTGAGGTCACGCCCTCTCAACCTTGCCCCAGGCCTGAGATGTGTGACCCTCAGGTTAAGTCACCACCAGGCAAAGGGGACAGCAGACGAGTTTATGGCGAGTTTACCTTTTACAGACAAAATGTCACATCAGCAGCAACTGATTCTTTAGCATTCACATCTTTGAAAAGAATTCCAGTAAGTTCCAGTTTGCGAGTCTTAAAAATGTTGATGCCATTTTTCACAGAACAGGACAGTTTCCAATTCCATCCAGAAGATTGGAACAATTGGGAATAATAATAGTGGGAGGGTCTTTCCATTCCGTCGGGTTGCTGTGTGCCAGTGATTTCATTCCAACTCCTGGGTAATTTAAAACATGTGTGTCTGGTTTTTCGACACTAGATGGAGCGTACCAACTGCTTCAGAATTCTTCCCAATCCTGGCAATGGCTCGTTCTGACGTTAACACTTCCTGTAAACTCACGTACGCTTTTGGTAACAGAACATTAATCGTGTTGCAGCAACACAAATGGCTGGACAATGACGCTTACTGGAAGCTTACCAAGTATTTTCAGGCACCAGATTTTGGAACACAAAGAAATGCCAAAACACTCCAGGACTAATTCTAATTTAATTTGCCTGATGGGTTTGTGGTGATTAATAATCCCCTTCATGTCAAAGATTTGTCAGGACTGTTGCAAACTCATTTTCAGGTCTTCCGTGCAGTAGTAAGGGAGCATTACAGTTCAGAAGGGTTAGTGCTGAGGGAATGCTGCACTGTCAGAGGGTCAGTGCTGAGGGAGTGCCGCACTGTCAGAGGGTCAGTACTGAGGGAGTGCTGCACTGTCAGAGGGTCAGTGCTGAGGAAGTGCCGCACTGTCAGAGGGTCAGTGCTGAGGAAGTGCCGCACTGTCAGAGGGTCAGTACTGAGGGAGTGCTGCACTGTCAGAGGGTCAGTGCTGAGGGAGGGCTGCACTGTCAGAGGGTCAGTGCTGAGGGAGTGCCGCACTGTCAAAGGGTCAGTGCTGAGGGAATGCTGCACTGTCAGAGGGTCAGTGCTGAGGGAGTGATGCACTGTCAGAGGGTCAGTGCTGAGGGAATGCTGCACTGTCAGAGGGTCAGTGCTGAGGGAATGCTGCACTGTCAGAGGGTCAGTGCTGAGGGAGGGCTGCACTGTCAGAGGGTCAGTGCTGAGGGAGTGCCGCACTGTCAAAGGGTCAGTGCTGAGGGAATGCTGCACTGTCAGAGGGTCAGTGCTGAGGGAGTGATGCACTGTCAGAGGGTCAGTGCTGAGGGAATGCTGCACTGTCAGAGGGTCAGTGCTGAGGGAATGCTGCACTGTCAGAGGGTCAGTGCTGAGGGAGTGCCGCACTGTCAGACGGTCAGTGCTGAGGAAGTGCCGCACTGTCAGAGGGTCAGTGCTGAGGAAGTGCCGCACTGTCAGAGGGTCAGTACTGAGGGAGTGCTGCACTGTCAGAGGGTCAGTGCTAAGGGAGGGCTGCACTGTCAGAGGGTCAGTGCTGAGGGAGTGCCGCACTGTCAAAGGGTCAGTGCTGAGGGAATGCTGCACTGTCAGAGGGTCAGTGCTGAGGGAGTGATGCACTGTCAGAGGGTCAGTGCTGAGGAAGTGCTGCACTGTCAGAGGGTCAGTACTGAGGGAATGCTGCACTGTCAGAGGGTCAGTGCTAAGGGAGGGCTGCACTGTCAGAGGGGCAGTACTGAGGGAGTGCTGCACTGTCAGAGGGGCAGTACTGAGGGAGTGCTGCACTGTCAGAGAGTTGGTACTGAGGGAGTTCTGTACTGTCAGAGGGTGAGTGCTGAGGGAGTGCCGCACTGTCAGAGAATCGGTACTGAGGGAGTTCTGTACTGTCAGAGGGTGAGTGCTGAGGGAGTGTTGCACTGTTTAGATGAGACATTAAACCAAATGAATTTAAAAGATCTCATGGCAGTATTTGATTTGATTTATTATTGTCACATGTATTAGCATACAGTGAAAAGTATTGTTTCTTGCGTACTATACGGACAAAGCATACCGTTCATAGAGAAGGAAAGGGGAGAGTGCAGAATGTAGTGTTACAGTCATAGATAGGGTGTAGAGAAAGATCAACTTAATGCAAGGTAGGTCCATTAAAAAGTCTGATGGCAGCAGGGAAGAAGCTGTTCTATAGGGTGGGATGCAGCCAGTGAAACTCTGCAGGTCCACGTGGAGAGTTTCACTGGCTGTCTTGTCTGGAGACAATACACATCTTTTTAGCCTGTCTTGATGCTCTCTCCACTCACATTGTTTCGTTTCTTAAAGACTTGATTAGTTGTAAGTATTCGCATTCCAACCATTATTCATGTAAATTGAGTCTGTGTCTTTATAAGCTCTGTTTGTGAACAGAATTCCCACTCACCTGAAGAAGGGGCTCAGAGCTCCGAAAGCTCGTGTGGCTTTTGCTACCAAATAAACCTGTTGGACTTTAACCTGGTGTTGTTAAACTTCTTACTGTGTCTGATCGAAGACAGAGGGTGGTGGTCGATGGAAAATTTTCGGATTGGAGGCAGGTTGCTAGCGAAGTGCCGCAGGGATCAGTGCTTGGTCCTCTGCTCTTTGTGATTTTTATTAATGACTTAGAGGAGGGGGCTGAAGGGTGGATCAGTAAATTTACTGATGACACCATGATTGGTGGAGTAGTGGATGAGGTGGAGGGCTGTTGTAGGCTGCAAAGAGACATAGATAGGATGCAAAGCTGGGCTGAAAAATGGCAAATGGAGTTTAACCCTGATAAATGTGAGGTAATTCATTTTGGTAGGACTAATTTAAATGTGGATTACAGGGTCAAAGGTAGGGTTCTGAAGACTGTGGAGGAACAGAGAGATCTTGGGGTTCATATCCACAGATCTCTAAAGGTTGCCACTCAAGTGGATAGAGCTGTGAAGAAGGCCTATAGTGTGTTAGCTTTTATTAACAGGGGGTTGGAGTTTAAGAGCCGTGGGGTTATGCTGCAACTGTACAGGACCTTGGTGAGACCACATTTGGAGTATTGTGTGCAGTTCTGGTCACCTCACTATAGGAAGGATGTGGAAGCGCTGGAAAGAGTGCAGAGGAGATTTACCAGGATGCTGCCTGGTTTGGAGGGTAGGTCTTATGAGGAAAGGTTGCGGGAGCTAGGGCTGTTCTCTCTGGAGCGGAGGAGGCTGAGGGGAGACTTAATAGAGGTTTATAAAATGATGAAGGGGATAGATAGAGTGAACGTTCAAAGACTATTTCCTCAGGTGGATGGAGCTAATACAAGGGGGCATAACTATAGGGTTCGTGGTGGGAGATACAGGAAGGATATCAGAGGTAGGTTCTTTACGCAGAGAGTGGTTGGGGTGTGGAATGGACTGCCTGCAGTGATAGTGGAGTCAGACACTTTAGGAACATTTAAGTGGTTATTGGATAGGCACATGGAGCACACCAGGATGATAGGGAGTGGGATAGCTTGATCTTGGTTTCAGATAAAGCTCGGCACAACATCGTGGGCCGAAGGGCCTGTTCTGTGCTGTACTGTTCTATGTTCTAACTCTAATACTTGCAGTGCCAAAGATGCAATCATGGCTTCAACTTGCTTGGAAGGTGCTCTGGACACTGCTGAAGATCCAGAATCTACTGCTCAGGGGCTGTGGTGAGGTTTTACCTTCCAGAAGTTCCATGTTTGGAGGAGGATGAGAACAACTCAGTGCAGTCAGCATCATCATAGCAACGGCCGACTGAGAGGAGTCACAGCAGCTGGTGCCAGGAGATGGTTGCCCTGATGTTCATGGATGAGTTTAGTGTGGGTACAGGAAGCAGCTCACCTCAATCTGCACCATCTTTCCAATTGGCTTTGCAGGGCTTGACAATGCAGAATATTGCACCTGTTTGTTTAAACTGACCAATCCACCATGTATCTCCATTCAAAATGCCCCTGGCTATGTCTCAGTATAAAGTAGCACATTTCAGTGTGGTTAAGTACTGAATGACACCAATTAATACAAGAGGGCCTAAAGACTAGTTTTATTAAAACCAGTTATTAGGCCAAAGGAAGCAGCAGGTTTAGTTTAAGATGATCTTCGTTAAATGGCCTTTTTCTGCACAATTGAAATAGTTTGATGGATCTGAACGTACCCACCTTGCTTTTGTTTAATATTGACTAATTTGCTAAAATGTAATTATTCAATGCTAGTCTGTAACAGCATTCATTTAAAAAGCTTCATAAATAATGCCACTTTATCCAGTCAGACTCACAGTTTAGTCCATAATGGGCTAAGAAGATTGTTTTCTGTTTTATTTTAAATTCCGGTGGAGTGCAGAGAAAGTTATAAGAATGATTGCTCTGACATTTGCTGATCATGATGTGGAGATGCCGGCTTTGGACTGGGGTAAACGCAGTAAGAGTTTTAACAACACCAGGTTAAAGTCCAACAGGTTTATTTGGTAACAAATGCCATTGCTACCAAATAGTATTTGCTACCAAATAAACCTGTTGGACTTTAACCTGGTGTTGTTAAAGCTCTTACTGTATTTACTGATCATGATGTGGAGATGCCGGGCGTTGGACTGGGGTAAACACAGTAAGAAGTTTAACAACACCAGGTTAAAGTCCAACAGGTTTATTTGGTAGCAAAAGCCACACGAGCTTTCGGAGCTCTAAGCCCCTTCTTCAGGTGAGTGGGAATTCTGTTCACAAACAGAGCTTATAAAGACACAGACTCAATTTACATGAATAATGGTTGGAATGCGAATACTTACAACTAATCAAGTCTTTAAGAAACGAAACAATGTGAGTGGAGAGAGCATCAAGACAGGCTAAAAAGATGTGTATTGTCTCCAGACAAGACAGCCAGTGAAACTCTCCACGTGGACCTGCGTGGACCTGCAGAGTTTCACTGGCTGTCTTGTCTGGAGACAATACACATCTTTTTAGCCTGTCTTGATGCTCTCTCCACTCACATTGTTTCGTTTCTTAAAGACTTGATTAGTTGTAAGTATTCGCATTCCAACCATTATTCATGTAAATTGAGTCTGTGTCTTTATAAGCTCCGTTTGTGAACAGAATTCCCACTCACCTGAAGAAGGGGCTTAGAGCTCCGAAAGCTTGTGTGGCTTTTGCTACCAAATAAACCTGTTGGACTTTAACCTGGTGTTGTTAAACTTCTTACTGTGTTTACTGATAATGACAGCTCTGCTTTCTCATCCTAACTTCCTGTCCTACTGCATGTTTCTAAATCTCTCTATATAGTCCTTCAACTAAAGATCCCAAAAACAGGTAACCAGTTAATCTGGGCATCAATCTTCTCATCCGAATAGCATGAATACTTGTACATTCCTATTGATAATTAATTATTATTATTGTTTACCATCTGATAATCTCAATATCCAGAATTGTGTATCATCTACTATCAATCTCCCTTACAGAAACAGGAGATCTCCCCATCCTATATGAAGGACTATGCTGTTTAAATGTCAAGTTATCTTTTAGAAGTTGAAGTTGTTTACTCCAAGGAAGCTAATGAACATGACTCCATTGGAAAGGAATTAAAGGCTTTGATATATTCATCGGTACAATCTGAAATCATAGAATCATAGATACCCAACAGTGCAGAAAGAGGCCATTCGGCCCATCGAGTCTGCACCCGACCACAATCCCACCCAGGCCCTACCCCCATATCCTTACACATTTACCCACTAATCCCTCTAACCTACGCATCTCAGGACTCGAAGGGGCAATTTTTAGCATGGCCAATCAACCTAACCCGCACATGTTTGGACTGTGGGAGGAAACCGGAGCACCCGGAGGAAACACACGCAGACACGAGGTGTGGTGAACCATCGTTAGTTCCCACTGGATAGTATTGGGCCAGGGCTGGCCAGCACTATAGGAATGTATATAAGTTACTGTGGGATTGTACTAATGTTGTTGTTGGGCTAGGGTGGGATTGATACACCTGTGGTTGCTACTGTTGTGGCACAGCCCAGTCGGGCTCCGCCTCTTGGGAGAGGTATAAGACTCCCTGCTCGGACGGGACCCCTTCAGCCTGGGATAGTGTGTTAAAGTTCTGATAGCTCCATTGTTAGTTAATAAAAGCCTTCTTTTACCGAAGCTTTGAGCCTCGTGTCCAATTGATGCGCATCAATTTTATTAACTAAAATTAAACTCTCGACGGAAGAAAAAAAAGAAAGGAGAGTATGGAGCAAATCCTAAAGCCAGAACGTCTGACGCTAGATCCACGTGCGGTGGGCGCTTCTAACACCTTCGACCACTGGCTGAAGTGTTTTGAAGATTACCTAGCAGCCTCCGCAGCGGTCACCACAGATGATGACAGACTCCGGGTCCTCCATGCGAGGGTAAGCGACACAGTCTACCTCGCGATCCGTGCGGCCACCACTTACCCGAGGGCCCTCGAGCTTCTAAAAAAGCGCTATACGAAACCTCCTAACGAGATCCACGCTCGTTACCTCCTCGCTACACGACGTCGGCGGTCGGGCGAAACCATTGAGGACTACGCCAATGAGCTCTTACAGCTAGCCAGGGGCTGCGACTGCACAGCTGTGTCGGCTGAGCAGTACATGTACGACCTCGCCCGAGATGCGTTTGTGGCCGGGGTCGGGTCTTCATACATCCGTCTCAAGCTGCTAGAAAAGGGGAATCTCAACCTGACCCAAGCCATGGAATTAGCTGAAATGCTCGAGTCGGCTTCGAAGAGCTTAGTCCTGTATCCGGAGGACCACGTGGAGACAACGTGGCAGGAGCAGTCGCAAATCCCTCCTCGCCCCTCGGGCTTGAAGTGCAGTGTTATGGCGTGCTCCCATGTGGACCAGACGACGGCTGCAGCCCCATGCGGCCCACGGTGCTACTTCTGCGGAGGAGCCAAACATACCCGACAAAAGTGTCCCGCTAAAGCGGTAGTCTGTACCGCATGCGGTAAAAAGGGGCATTATGCGAAGGTGTGCAGATCGAAGCCCAGGAACGGCAGTGCGGCCTGTGACCCTTCGGAACGGGGATCATCACCATCGTCGTCGAAGTACTCACGGGGTTCGTCCACATGCGAGTCCAGGACGACGCCATTGCGGTCGACGGAGTCGGAGGAGGATGACCACCAGGGGTCGCTAAGTTTGGCGCCCTCACCCATGTGCGATTCATGGGGGCGGCCATTTTGGTCGACGATGACCATGAGCGACCAGCAGGAGTCCTCAGCATCGACCTCAGCTGCCTGCAGTCACGTTCACGGACCAACGGTGGCGTCGATCACCCTGGACCAGACTAAGCCTCACAGGCTTGATTGTTCGATGATGGATATCCAGGTAAACAATCATGCGATTTATTGTCTGTTTGACAGCGGGAGCACTGAGAGTTTTATCCACCCTGACACTGTGAAGAGGTGTGGACTCCAGATTCAACCTGCCAAACAGACAATCTCTATGGCATCAAGGTCCCGGTCTGTCGCTGTGCTAGGACATTGTGTGGTAACTTTGAAAGTACAGGGCACAATTTACGAGCGTTTCAGGCTCCTTGTGTTGCCATATCTTTGCGCACCAATTCTCCTCGGACTAAACGTTATGGTCCACATGAAGAGTGTGATCCTACAGTACGGTGGGCCACTCCCTTCGCTGACAGTGGGAGAACAGCTGCAGTCTCCAAATTGTCCAAAGCACCCCGCCTGCAATCTTTCTACGTTAAAGATCACCACACCCTCTTTATTTAAGAATCTGGTACCAGGCTGCAAGCCCATCGCTACTAAAAGTAGGCGTTACAGCACTGAGGATCGGATCTTCATCAGATCTGAGGTTCAGCGACTCCTCAAAGAAGGGATCATACAGCCCAGTGTTAGTCTGTGGAGAGCACAGGTTGTGGTGGTCAAGAGCGGGAACAAACCCCGGATGGTCATTGATTACAGTCAGACCATTAACCGATATACGCAGCTGGATGCGTATCCTCTCCCGTGCATATCTGATATGGTCAATCAGATTGCGCAGTACCGGGTGTTCTCCACCATAGACCTTAAGTCCGCCTACCACCAACTCCCCATTCGCCCAGAGGACCGACAGTACACGGCCTTTGAGGTGGATGGTCGTCTGTATCATTTCCTTAGGGTTCCATTTGGTGTCACCAATGGGGTCTCGGTCTTCCAGCGTGCTATGGACCGAATGGTGGACCAGAACAGGCTGCGGGCTACCTTCCCGTACCTGGATAATGTCACCATCTGCGGCCGTGATCAGCAGGACCATGACACAAATCTCCAGAACTTCTTACGCACTGCATCTCGCCTGAATTTGACCTACAACAGGGAGAAGTGTGTATTCCATACGCGCCGGTTAGCCATCCTGGGATACGTGGTGGAAAACGGTGTCATTGGCCCTGATCCAGACCGTATGCGCCCCCTTGCTGAACTTCCCTTGCCCGCTAGTGCAAAAGCACTGAGAAGATGCCTAGGCTTCTTCTCCTATTATGCGCAGTGGGTCCCCAACTACGCGGACAAAGCCCGTCCGCTTATTAAGTCCACGACTTTTCCACTCACGCCAGAGGCCCAATTGGCCTTCAAGGAATTGAAACACGACATCGCGAAAGCCACGATGCACGCGGTAGATGAATCCATCCCTTTTCAGGTGGAAAGCGATGCATCTGATTTCGCCCTGGCCGCCACACTTAACCAGGCGGGCAGGCCCGTCGCGTTTTTTTCCCGCACCCTCCAAGGCCCCGAAATTCGGCATTCAGTGGTGGAAAAGGAGGCCCAGGCCATTGTGGAGGCCGTCAGACACTGGCGTCATTACCTGGCGGGAAAGCGGTTCACCCTGATCACGGACCAGCGGTCCGTGGCGTTCATGTTCAACAACTCGCAGAGGGGCAAGATCAAGAATGACAAGATCTTGCAGTGGAGAATTGAACTCTCCACCTATAACTACGATATCATGTATCGTCCAGGGAAACTCAATGAGCCCTCGGATGCCCTCTCGCACGGAACATGCGCTAGTACTCAGGAGGATCGCTTGAACGCCCTCCATAATGACCTGTGCCATCCTGGGGTCACTCGGCTCTACCACTTTGTCAAAGCCCGCAACCTGCCTTACTCGGTGGAGGACGTCAGGTCGGTGACAAGGAGCTGTCGGATTTGCGCGGAATGCAAACCGCACTTTTACCGACCTGACCGGGCACATTTGGTCAAGGCCACTCGCCCCTTCGAGAGGCTGAGTGTTGATTTTAAGGGCCCCCTTCCCTCAACAGATCGGAACGTGTACTTTCTGAATATAATAGATGAGTACTCCCGGTTCCCGTTTGTTGTCCCCTGCGCGGACACATCGGCTGCCACGGTGATCAAGGCATTCCGTGATCTTTTTACCCTGTTCGGGTACCCCAGCTATATCCATAGCGACAGGGGCTCGTCGTTCATGAGCAATGACTTGAGGCAATTCCTGCTCTCATACGGGATTGCCTCTAGTAGGACCACGAGTTACAACCCTAGGGGTAATGGACAGGTGGAGCGAGAGAATGCTACAGTCTGGAAGGCTATCCTATTGGCGTTGAAGTCCAAAGGCCTTCCAGTCTCCCGTTGGCAGGAGGTCCTCCCTGATGCGCTTCACTCTATTCGCTCCCTCCTGTGTACGGCAACCAATGCTACTCCCCACGAGAGGATGTTCTCATTCCCTCAGAAGTCTTCCTCGGGGATATCTTTACCAGCCTGGTTGACGTACCCAGGACCCGTCCTCCTGCGGCGACATGTAAGGGCCTGCAAGTCCGACCCCTTGGTCGAACAGGTCCACCTCCTCCACGCCAACCCTCAGTATGCCCATGTGGCATATCCTGACGGGCGAGAGGACACAGTCTCGATCCGAGACCTGGCGCCCGCAGGGGACGTAGCAACTCCTGTCGCTCCCATACCCCCAGTCACGAATCCCCTATCGCTTATTTCTCCCCCGGACGTGGCGCGGTCAGCACCGGGACCAGTGCTGTAACAGCCAAGGACTTCCTCAATTAACCAATAATCTGTGCTTACTAATGCAAGAGGAAAGAAGGAGATAAGAAAGATATGGCAGCTGATTGGATCAATCAGGAACGTTGCCTCAACTCCAGCCACCTGAAAATCAACCATGTCTGAAAACTCAACATTTTTAACCAGTCCATGCAAGAATTTTAATTCTTCATAGAATTGTAGAATCCCTACAGTGAAGAAGAAAGTCATTCAGCCCATCGAGCCTGTGCACGGACAACAGTCCAACCCAGACACTGTCCCCGTAACCCCATCTATTTATGCTGCTAACCCCCCGACACTAACAGGCAATTTAGCATGGCCAATCAACCTGACCTCCACATCTTTGGACTGTGGGAGGAAACCGGAGCACCCAGAGAAAACCCACGCAGACACGGGGAGAATGTGCAAACTCCACACAGACAGTGACCCAAGCCGGGAATCGAACCCAGGTCCCTGGTGCTGTGAGGCAGCAGCGCTAACCACTGTGCCACCCGCATTGAATGACTGCAATTATTGAATGACTGAAAAATCTTACTGACTCGTTTGGGATGTTCCTGCATTGCTGCAGTGGTAGTTGCTGCATTGCTGCAATGGGAGTTACTGCATCACTGCATTGCTGTAGTGGCAGGTTGCATTGCTGCAGTGGCAGTTTTTGCACTGCTGCGGTTGCTGCATTGCTGTGGTTGCATGTGCTGCATTGCTACAGTGGCAGGTCCAGTGCAGAGTAAAGGGTTAATGGTTATGTTAATTAGAAAGTGATGTTAATGATGATGTAAGCATGACATCATGGTCAGGTGACCAAGAGAATCCAAGAGAACAAGACACAGAAGAGTCAGTGCTTGGTGAACAATGTCCTTACCTTGAGGTCTCTTCAAATAATTATTGATAAATTGTTTTAAGAAAAGTTGTATACTGACTATCTTTAGGTCACTAGAAGAGTGAGCAAAACTTCATCAAAATAGGATGGCAGTGCGAGAGGGCTAAGTTTAAGAAACTGAGACCACAGATTGGAATCACACCGGTGAAGATCTTGGAAAAGTTCAACTTCACATTGAGAAAGGTCAAACCTAAAACGTAGCTTGGTACGGGTCAGTCAGCTACTCACAATGTCAGCAGCTAATCAACAGTCACTGCCCCTTCCACAGCCCTTTCAACACAGAGTGTTTGCAACAAGGACAACGCAGGATGTAAGGAACCAAGCAGCTTTGGGGACTTACTCGATAAGTCAGTACACTTCTATATATGATTGGGGCCAGAGCTGATGATGACCTGACAAGATGAAAAGCGAAGGAGACCTCAGTGTCCTTTGAAAAGGTTTGGAGAGCTTTCCACAATTACTTCAGCCCTAAGAAGAAACTGATCATTGAATGGGCAAGATCCAATCAAATGAGCAATGCAGAATCCATTGATTCATTTATTAATGATCTGTATTAACTGGCCAGCAGTTGCAGGGTTAAAAAATGAGTTAATTCATGACCGCAGTCAGTGTGTTCGATGACACAAATCAGATATTGTGTGAACCAAAGAGGATTTAAGATTAGAAAAGGCCAAACAGTTTGCAAGGCAGGTCCAGCTGCAGCAGCTGTATTGAAGCATAGATCAGGGAGACATTGCGGCTCAGGAACACTGCTCACAAAAGCCCGTTAGAAAACCTACCATAATACTGATATTCAAATGTTCCGGACCAAAAGACAGCATCACCATAGCCTGCCCAGCAGGGGGCAGGCAAATGCTTCATCTGCAGAAGACTGGACATTTGGAACCATTCTGCGGATCTAAAGTACAATCAAAGGAGGAACAGCGGAAAAAACCTCAACCACTTTGAGGTCCAGGGAATTTGAATTACAACCTGACAATTTCCATGGAAAAATTGAAGATCCCAATAAACAGTTCCACTCTGTAGGACTGGAACTCCAATGATACAGAACCAAATTTAACCTGGACATTGGGCTGGGGTCACAGTCTTATTGGAAAAATTGGGCTAGTTTCAGATATAGCTTAAAGAAATCTAATCACCTGATAAAAATCTATGGGGGTGGGGGCAGGGGAGAAGAGGCACAGATCTCAAAGTGAAGGCTCCATTCTTTACAACCTTTAAACATGAAGATAAAAAAATTAACAAAACTCTTTATATCTTACAGTAGCAGCAACTCTGTCTGCTCAGAAGATCAATGTTTGCAAGTCTTGGTCTTGGACAGATGGTCGATGAAGTAACAATAGACAACAGTCACACAATAATCAAGGAAACATTTCCAAAGTTGTCTTGATGACTAGGAGACTCAACAATGCATCAGAGATTGAAGGAGAATCACTATGAAGTGAGCCAGGCTTTATTGCAGATACATCATCTATTGATCAAAGGAGGAGATTGCAGATCTCTCATTTTTCTTTGCAGGTAAGCTAAAAGGCACACAAACAGGAGACACTAAACAAGAGGTTAACCATCTACTAGAGAAGCTTCTGGACCTTAGTTGGCTCTTTTGGGACAATGTCTAGAAGAATGAAGCTATCGCAGAAGCAGGTGATCTCTTGGAAGCAGAGTTCCTAGATCATATTGCACTCTTTGACTCCAATGTCTGTATCTCTGAAGTCTTTGTTTTCTCTTTAGAAGAGAATCCATCCTTTGTCGAAGAAGGGAATAAAAAGGTGAATCTGTTGACTTATTGCACTGAACTAGTCCTAATGATGTACATCAATAATTTCAATCAGCCAGCAGGAAGCTATCCAGGGACAATGAGATGCTTAACTCCAGTTGGATGAAATCAATAGAAGATGCTCAGAGCTTATTAATTTGTATAAATATAAGCTGCAGCTCTCATTAGGATCTCACCAGGTAGTCATCAATTCACTCAAATCATCTTTCAGTGAAGAAGCAGAAGCTCAAACTTGTAGCGTGTCTACTGTTGATGATGGTACAATTCTACTTCCGCATGCTGACCCCAAGGTCACATTGTCTCCAGCAGAGGAACCTCACACTGAAGCAAGTATGGAATGATAACACTACGTACAGAAAGTGAAAGTCCTACCCTGAGTAATAGGGAAGTCTTCCCTCATCCTGCAGTGCCGTCAGAATGTTCTTGGTTCTTTTTGTCTCCCAATTCATTCATGACTCAGACATTGAATATTTCTCTTGTCATCGCAGTCGTGGGGAATGATGCCACTGTGAAATTCTTCATAGGAGCAGAAAGTCCCTAATTTTATCAAACTGGTGTTTTCACTTTTCCGCAGTGTGCAACGTGGAATGAAACTATGCATAATTCTGACAAATGAATAATGGCAATGTAGATTAATCGGTAAAATGTTGGTGTTATTTTATAAAAGTTATTGGAAATTTTGATTGAATTCATAATGATGCTCTGTTATTTAGTCTGAAAGACGTGCTAGTTAGGTGCATTGGCCGTGCTAAATTCTCCCTCAGAGTACCTGAACAGGCGCCGGAGTGTGGCGACAGGGGGATTTCACAGTAACTTCATTGCAGTGTGAACGTCAGCCTACTTGCTACACTAATAAATAAACTTTAAACTTAAAACTTATTTGAAAAGTGGCAAACTCACATGATATAAATGTGCATTGTTCCTGTAACCCAGAATGTTCAATTTAAGGTCCTCTTGTGACTATTTTTATATAAATAAACAAGAAATTCACATAAAAATGAATTCTCTGTGAAATATAAAACAATTTAAAATTGACCAGATTACACTATTTTAACATGATGTAAAAATACTGTTGGGATCCACACTGGCAACATTCCTGCTGATATGTCAAGGCAGTAGTGCCATTTGGAATTTGAATTGTTCAGGTGTCGCCAATGAATCTCTTGGCCACAGCTGCTAATTCGAGGGAGTTTCACCACACTCACAAATTTAGCCTTTTCCCACCACTTGGGGGAATGAGAATGCAGTTATTACGTTACTGAATTCAGAATTGTCTAATGTTCCACAGGTAACATTTCAAAGCTAGTCTCGGTGATGGTGATCATGAAACTTTTGGATTGTCGTAAAAACCCAGCTAGTTCATTCATGGTTGTTAGGGAAGGGAATCTGTCAATTCTCACCCAGACTGACCCATATGTGACTACAGACCCATTAGCAATCTGCCTCATTCTGCTCCTTAAAGTTACCCAGCAAGCCACACACTGCATTCTAGAGGATGGTTCACGAGCACATTCTCCACTTTGGTTCGGATAAACAATAAATGCCGACTTTGCCAGTGATAATTGCATCTCGCAAATAAACAAAACGAAACTCAGTGAGCACCAGAAAGAAGTCTTTGGGTGGGTTGGTAACAAGATTTCTGCCTCTCCTTTGGGCAGGAAGGTGACCTGGATTATAACTTGCTTCTGAGGAAACTGCATGGAGTCTTTGGAATGTGAGGTGGAGTTAGGGGAGATGTGAGGGACTGGACAATGGATGTCAACTCTGTACATATCCCTGGAAGTTTAGTCACGTGAATTTGCCCCCTCCAATTATCCTGCTCAACCAAAAAGCCACATTTATGAACCATCTCCAAAGTTTTGTGATTAATGAATGAAAGTATTTAAAGAACATGGAGAAAGGATTCCTTTATTTTAAAGTATCATTGCCTCGGGAAGCTTACAGAAGATTAACCATTAACCCAAATGCCCGGACAGGGATCCAGAGCTCTCGTGCGGAGCGGCTCACATCTGCAGGAAAGGGAAAGGTTAGGTTCTCTCCATTTGCCGGAATATTTATTCAGAGCAATGTCTGAAATTTAGATTATTTTATTGTTCCAATAATTTTGATATATTTTTTAATAATGATAATTGTCAAGGATGGTGTTTTAATTGAATGAAGTCACATGTAGGCTTAAAAGCTGCAAGATTTTGCTTTGAGTGAATGAGATTTATGCATCTTATGACCTGTGAGTGTAGATGCAGAATGAAATGGAACCTGAACCAACAGCCAATAGGGAATTAAGAAATGTGATAAAATAAATGGCAGCCTGATTGAGGATTGGCTACGCTTTTCTCCTAGTCCTCCATTGTCAGTTTGGGAGAAATCCAGTTAATGAGGTTATTTATCATCATACTTCAGATTGGCAAGTGAGTTGAATAGACAATAATGCACACTCTAAAGCTCGCTAATCTAATGATTCATCCTCTAATTAATTATTATGCAACTAATTAAAGCAGAACAAGTTAGCACCTCTGTTAGTGACAACAATAAAAGCAATCAATGTGACTACGAGATGGCACTGTGTCAAGATTTCTCTGATATTAATTTGCTGTTATACATTTCCATCATAATTTGAGCTGGCATTGCCAGATTTCACGGGTCTGAGCTCACATCTGATGGAAATTATTTCCAGAATAAACAACATTGGATTTTGCCTGGGTACAATTTTTTTAAAACTTGTATTTTACATTGCTAGATACGGGGCAGCACAGTAGCACAGTGGTTAGCACTGCTCACAGTGCCAGGGACCTGGGCTCGATTCCTAGCTTGGGTCGCTGCCTGTGTGGAGTTTGCACGGTCTCCCCATGTCTGCGTGGGTTTCCTCCAGGTGCTCCGGTTTCCTCCCACAGTCTGAAAGACATACTGGTTCGGTAAGTTGACCTGAGCAGGCGCCAGAATGTGGGGACGAGGAGAATTGCACAGTAACTTCATTGCAGTGTTAATGTAAGCCTTACTTGTGACTAATAAATAAACTTTAAACCTTAAGATTCATCTGACTCTAAAAGTGACAGAAAACAGTCCCTTCAACAGTTCGTCTGTTAGATTTCCTCAGGGCACAATGTTGGTGGGAATTGGTTAGCCCAGCTGACCAGCTGGTTAGTTCCTGGTTTAGAATAATATCAACTACACAGGTGTGATTCCTGTTCTGTCTGAGGTAGACTTGCCCCTGCTTGTGGGTCCTTCCCCACAAGACAATGCAAACCATTCCGAGTGAAAATGGCCCAGGATGAAGCATCATCAATGACCACTGATCTGTCTTGGGGCCGAGCACTCAGCTAGCCTATCATGTACTAATCTCCATAAACATCCAAACTCTGCTGCCCTTTTCCTAACTTGTACACCAAACACAATCTTGGTCACTGATATACATTGGCTCCTAGTTCAACAATGTCTCAATTTTAAAACTCTTCTCCTTATTTTCAGATCCCTCCATGGCTTCACTTCTCCTTATTTCTGTACTTTCCTCCAGCCCTACAACTCTTGCAAAAAAAAATCTGCACATCTTTAATTCTGGCCTCTTATGGATCCTTCATTTTTATCATTCCACCATTAGTGGTTGTGTCTTCAGCTGCAGATACCTTGTTAAGCTGCTCTGCCTCGCTATTTCTCACTATGAAGAAACCTCTTAAAATTTATTGCTTTGACCAGGCTACTGGTCACCTTTCCTGGTATCTTGTCCTATAACTCAGTTCCACATTTTTGTCTGATTATGATCCTGTGGAGCATTTGGGAGGTTTTGCTACTGTAAGGTTAGGGTTAGATGCCAAGACCAGTTCTTACAGTTTAGAAGTGACTCTCCTCTAGCACTTTTCAATCTTGAGTTAGTGAAACGGTTTTATCTATAGATTTGTATCAATCTTTTGTACTGTGTTAAATTTGATGATTGCTATTCTGATGTTTTGGTGCAAAATAGTCCCCAGATAAACATTGGGATCTTAGGAAAATTGAGAGGAATCTTCAGCCCTTTCCTTCAGTTTAGACAGTTGGTAACAAATAGATCCATTGGTGATCCAAATATCTGAAATGTGTGTTTTTAAATGGGATATTAAGAATTATATTATGAATTAGAGTATATAAATATATATTCATATATAATGTATATATGTTTTATTATATATATATATGGTGGATCATTTAATGCATTACAGTATGTGGATTATATCACAGCAGTAAATCACAGCATTTTAAAAATATTTTGGACAGTCACTTAAACATATTAAAACTGCTCTGGCTCTCGCTGTACAAAATGCATTAGTATTTTTAATGAAAGACGTTAATTATCAGCAAATTATCATAATTTCCAGAGTAGTGCACTCAAACTAGTAAAAAATGAGAGCGAGATGGTCATCTCAGTAAGTAGTCACCATTGGCAGATTGCCAAATAAAATCACTTTGGAATAACCACATTAGCTCCTGGATCAGTTTCAGATCTTGTTCGGGTGGCTGTCTGGTGGAATACTGGCTTCTTGCGATTTTGACCTGTAAGTAATGCTGCATTTTGTAGGAGCAGAATTAATACATCTTCTTATCCAGAACATTGAGCTGCCAATTACACAGTTCAGGCTCATTCCCAGCACCTCCCCAAAAAAAGACAGTCAGAACCCTGCAGTCAACAAGTAACACTTGGTCAAACGGTCTCTGCAGTTCCTGACTGCATCCACTGAACCATTGTCAAGCCCACACATTTCTTTTGATTAAAGTTTGGGAACATTTTGTCTCGTAGTAAAATGTTTGTTTATTTTTCAGCAATGGAGGATAATAATGAATCCCCCTGCAGCACCCCTTCCTCCTCAGGATGGGAGAGGCACAACTTCACCGAAGGTAAGGATTATATATTTCATTAGTGAGTACATACTGATTGGGCGTGTGATATTTCTAATAGATTCTAACAATGTCTCTGGAAGTCTAACTCCAGACAGGTAACATTATTTTCCGAGTGTGGGGGAATAACCAATAATCTTATCCATGCATCATTGGATTCTTTCAAAGTAAATGTAACATTGCTAACTATAATATCCTCAAAGATAGCTTCATATTTCAATGTTATCACCATTACAGAAATGGTCTTCCAGTTTTGAATGTTGCTCAAAGTTAAAACTTTGAGTAGATTACAAGTTTACAAATGGATTATTCATTATTAAGTGTTTGTGCTACTAACTCTGACCTGACACGATAAACATATGTTAGCTTTTCAGTATATTTAACTCCTAACTTGTTTGAATTGCATTTACCTCAGGGTTGCTTATCAACTTCTCAATCAAATGCCCCCACTAATCAATAGTTAGAACATAGAACATAGAACAGTACAGCACAGAACAGGCCCTTCGGCCCACGATGTTGTGCCGAGCTTTATCTGAAACCAAGATCAAGCTATCCCACTCCCTATCATCCTGGTGTGCTCCATGTGCCTATCCAATAACAGCTTAAATGTTCCTAAAGTGTCTGACTCCACTATCACTGCAGGCAGTCCATTCCACACCCCAACCACTCTCTGCGTAAAGAACCTACCTCTGATATCCTTCCTATATCTCCCACCATGAACCCTGTAGTTATGCCCCCTTGTAATAGCTCCATCCACCCGAGGAAATAGTCTTTGAACGTTCACTCTATCTATCCCCTTCATCATTTTATAAACCTCTATTAAGTCTCCCCTCAGCCTCCTCCGCTCCAGAGAGAACAGCCCTAGCTCCCTCAACCTTTCCTCATAAGACCTACCCTCCAAACCAGGCAGCATCCTGGTAAATCTCCTCTGCACTCTTTCCAGCGCTTCCACATTCTTCTTATAGTGAGGTGACCAGAACTACACACAATATTCCAAATGTGGTCTCACCAAGGTCCTGTACAGTTGCAGCATAACCCCACGGCTCTTAAACTCCAACCCCCTGTTAATAAAAGCTAACACACTATAGGCCTTCTTCACAGCTCTATCCACTCGAGTGGCAACCTTTAGAGATCTGTGGATATGGACCCCAAGATCTCTCTGTTCCTCCACAGTCTTCAGAACCCTACCTTTGACCCTGTAATCCACATTTAAATTAGTCCTACCAAAATGAATCACCTCACATTTATCAGGGTTAAACTCCATTTGCCATTTTTCAGCCCAGCTTTGCATCCTATCTATGTCTCTTTGCAGCCTACAACAGCCGTCCACCTCATCCACTACTCCACCAATCTTGGTGTAATCAGCAAATTTACTGATCCACCCTTCAGCCCCCTCCTCTAAGTCATTGATAAAAATCACAAAGAGCAGAGGACCAAGCACCGATCCCTGTGGCACTCCGCTAGCAACCTACTTCCAGTCCGAAAATTTTCCATCCACCACACCCTCTGTCTTCGATCAGATAGCCAGTTACCTATCCAATCGGCCAACTTTCCCTCTATCCCACACCTCCTTACTTTCATCATAAGCCGACCATGGGGGACCTTATCAAACGCCTTACTAAAATCCATGTATATGACATCAACTGCCCTACCTTCATCAACACACTTAGTTACCTCCTCAAAAAATTCAATCAAATTGTTAAAACTTTAATTCCTAAAACTGAAAGTTATATTTTATAAATATGAATTATGATTTAGATATTCATCTCATTACCCTCAATGCTTCTTGCAAGTGGTATTTAAAATGGTGAAGCAATGAGTCATCAGCTGAGGGGGGGAAGCAGCACGTGGTAATCAGCATGAGGTTTCCTTACCCGTGTTTGACCTGATGTGATGAGACATCCTGAGGTCTGGAATGAATGCTGAAGACTTTCAGGGCTTCTCCCTCCTGACTGTACAGCACTGTGCCGCCATCTCTGTGGGTCTGTCCTGTTGGTGAGACCAGACATATCCAGGGAAATGTGATGGTGGTGTCTGGGACATTGTAGGATATGATTTGGTGAGCATGAATATGTCAGGCTGTTGCTTGACTCATCAGTGGAACAGCTCTTCCAGTTTTGACACATTTTCCCAGATGTTAGTGAGGAAAACGTTGCGGGATGGAGTGTGTAGGTTGTGCCTTTGTTGTTTTTGAGGTGTGTCTATTTCAATGCCAGGAGTATTGTAGGGAAGGCAGATGAGCTGAAGGCGTGGATAGACACGTGGAAATATGACATTATAGCTAGTGAAACTTGGCTACAGGAGGGGCAGGACTGGCAGCTCAATGTTCCAGGGTTCCAAGGTTTCAGGCGTGATAGAGGCAGAGGGATAAAAGGAGGGGGGGTGGCATTGTTGGTCAGGGAAAATGTTACAGCGGTAACATAGAAAATTACAGCTCAGAAACAGGCCTTTTGGCCCTTCTTGTCTGTGCCGAACCATTTTATGCCTAGTCCCACTGACCTGCACTTGGACCATATCCCTCCACACCCCTCTCATCCATGAACCCGTCCAAGTTTTTCTTAAATGTTAAAAGTGACCCCGCATTTACCACTTTATCTGGCAGCTCATTCCACACTCCCACCACTCTCTGCGTGAAGAAGCCCCCCCTAATATTCCCTTTAAACTTTTCTCCTTTCACCCTTAACCCATGCCCTCTGGTTTTTTTCTCCCCTCGCCTCAGCGGAAAAAGCCTGCTTGCATTCACTCTATCTATACCCATCAAAATCTTATACACCTCTATCAAATCTCCCCTCAATCTTCTACGCTCCAGGGAATAAAGTCCCAACCTATTCAATCTCTCTCTGTAACTCAGCTTCTCAAGTCCCGGCAACATCCTTGTCAACCTTCTCTGCACTCTTTCAATCTTATTTACATCCTTCCTGTAACTAGGTGACCAAAACTGTACACAATACTCCAAATTCGGCCTCACCAATGCCTTATATAACCTTACCATAACACTCCAACTTTTATACTCGATACTCCGATTTATAAAGGCCAATGTACCAAAGGCACTCTTTACGACCCTATCCACCTGTGACGTCACTTTTAGGGAATTCTGTACCTGTATTCCCAGATCTCTCTGTTCAACTGCACTCTTCAGAGTCCTACCATTTACCCTGTACGTTCTACTTTGATTTGTCCTTCCAAAGTGCAATATCTCACACTTGTCTGCATTAAATTCCATTTGCCATTTTTCAGCCCATTTTTCTAGTTGGTCCAAATCCCTCTGCAAGCTTTGAAAACCTTCCTCACTGTCCACTACACCTCCAATCTTTGTATCATCAACAAACTTGCTGATCCAATTGACCACATTATCATCCAGATCATTGATATAGATGACAAACAACAATAGACCCAACAGCGATCCCTGCGGCACACCACTAGTCACAGGCCTCCACTCAGAGAAGCAATCCTTCACAACCACTCTCTGGCTTCTTCCATTGAGCCAGTGTCTTATCCAATTTACTACCTCCCCATGTATACCTAGCGACTGAACCTTCCTAACTAACCTCCCATGAGGGACCTTGTCAAAGGCCTTGCTGAAATCTAGGTAGACAACATCCACCGCCTTCCCTTCATCCACTTTCCTGGTAACCTCCTCGAAAAACTCTAATAGATTGGTCAAACATGACCTACCACGCACAAAGCCATGTTGACTCTCCCTAATAAGTCCCTGTCTATCCAAATATTTGTAGATCCTGTCCCGTATCACACCTTCCAATAACTTGCCCACCACCGACGTCAAACTTACTGGCCGATAATTTCCCGGATTTCTTTTGGAACCTTTTTTAAACAACGGAACAACATGAGCCACCCTCCAATCATCCGGCACCTCCCCCGTGAATACTGACATTTTAAATATGTCTGCCAGGGCCCCTGCAAGTTCAACACTAGCTTCCCTCAAGGTCCGTGGGAATACCCTGTCCGGTCCTGGGGATTTATCCACTCGGATTTGCCTCAAGACAGCGAGCACCTCCTCCCCTTTAATCTGTAAAGGTTCCATGGCCTCCCTACCAGTTTGCCCTATTTCCGTAGACTCCATGCCCGTTTCCTCAGTAAATACGGATGCAAAAAAACCATTTAGTATCTCCCCCATCTCTTTTGGTTCCATACACAGTCTACCACTCTGGTCTTCAAGAGGACCAATTTTATCCCTCACTATCCTTTTGCTCCTATATACCTATAGAAGCTCTTTGGATTTTCCTTCACTCTGTCTGCCAAAGCAACCTCATGTCTTCTTTTCGCCCTCCTGATTTCCCTCTTAAGTAGCTTCTTGCACTTTTTATACTCCTCGAGCATCTGATGTGTTCCTTGCTGCCTGTACATTTCATACAACTCTCTCTTCCTCTTAATCAGTGTTACAATCTCCCTCGAGAACCAAGGTTCCTTATTCCTATTTACTTTGCCTTTAATCCTGACAGGAACATACAAACTCTGCACTCTCAAAATTTCTCCTTTGAAGGCCTCCCACTTTCCATTTACATCCTTACCAGAGAACAGCCTGTGCCAATCCACACTTCCCAGATCCCTTCTCATTTCATCAAATTTGGCCTTTTTCCAGTTCAGAACTTCAACCCGAGGACCAGATCTATCCTTATCCACGATCAGGTTGAAACTAATGGCATTATGATCACTGGATCCAAAGTGTTCCCTCACACTCACATCCATCACCTGCCCTAACTCATTTCCCAATAGGAGATCCAATATCGCATCCTCTCTAGTTGGCACCTCTATATACTGATGTAGAAAATTCTCCTGAACACATTTTACAAACTCTACCCCATCTAAACCTTTAACAGTATGCGAGTCCCAATCTATATGTGGAAAATTAAAATCCCCTACTATCACAACTTTGTGTTTCTTGCAGTTGTCAGCTATCTCTCCGCTGATTTGCTCCTCCAATTCTCACTGACTATTGGGTGGTCTATAATACAAGCCCATTAATGTGGTCATACCTTTCCTGTTTCTCAGCTCCACCCATAGGGCCTCTGTAGACAAGCTCCCTAATCTATCCTGCCTGAGTACCGCTGTAACATTTTCCCTGACCAACAATGCCACCCCCCCACCTTTTATCCCTCTGCCTGTATCCCGCCTGAAACATTGGAACCCTGGAACATTGAGCTGCCAGTCCTGCCCCTCCTGTAGCCAAGTTTCACTAATGGCTATAATGTCATATTTCCATGTGTCTATCCACACCTTCAACTCATCTGCCTTCCCCACAATACTCCTGGCATTGAAATAGACACACCTCAAAAAATTATTTCCACCCACACTCTACCCTTTCATTTGTAATTTTGCTTGAACTAACCTGTCTTTTTACCCCTGCTCCACTACCTGCTCTGGCACTCTGGTTCCCACCCCCCTGCAAATCTAGTTTAAACGCTCCCCAATAACACTAGCAAATCTCCCTGCAAGTATATTGGTCCCCTTGTAGTTTAGGTGTAACCCGTCTCTCTTGTACAGGTTCCACCTGCCCCAGAAGAGGTCCCAATGATCCAAGAATTGGAAACCCTGCCCCCTGCACCAGTTCCTCAGCCACGTGTTCATCCGCCCAAGCATCCTACTCCTGCCCTCACTGGCATGTGGCTCAGGTAGCAATCCTGAGATTACTACCCTCGGGGTCCTGCTTTTTAACTTCCTTCCAAGCTCTTTGTACTCACTCTTTAGGACCTCCTCACTCTTCCTTCCCACGTCATTGGTACCGACGTGTACTACGACATCTGGCTGATCACCTTCCCACTTTCGAACGCTGTGCACGCGATCAGAGACATCGCTGACCTTGGCACCTGGGAGGCAACAAACCATGCGGGAGTCTCTGTCCCGACCACAGAACCTCCGGTCTGTACCTCTGACCATTGAGTCCCCTATCACTACTGCTCTCCTCTTCTTCATCCCACCCTTTTGCGCTGTAGAACCAGACGCAGTATCAGAGTTCCGGCTGTCGCAGCTTGTCCCGGGGAAAGCATCTCCCACAACAGTATCCAATTCAGTATACCTGTTGTGGAGGGGTATGGCCACAGGGGAACCCTGCTCTGCCTGTCCTTTCACACTGCCATTTCCTCTCCTTACAGTAACCCAATTACCTGTGCTCTGCTGCTTAGGTGTAACTATCTCCCTAAAGCTACTGTCTATAAACTTCTCATTCTCCCGAATTAGATGGAGGTCATCAAGCTCCTTCTCCAGTTCCCTAACACGCTTTGCTAGCAGCTGCAGCTGAATGCATCTTTTGCAGGTGCTGTCGTCAGGGGTACCGGAGGTCTCCCTGATCTCCCACATCCTGCAAGAGGGGCATTCCAACATCCTGCCTGGCATTTTTTTTTAGTCTGGGGAAAAACAAGAATAAACTTTCTGGGAAAGAAAAACTTACTCTCGCCGAAGCCCGTTTTGAGCCAAAGCCCTTCGGCTCTCACTCTGTCCCCTGCTCACTCTGCTGCCCGCTAACGACGCTGCCCGCTCAAAGGTGCGGCCTACTTTTCAACCCTCCAAAACCTTCCCAGGCTGCTGCTGGGCCTACTTCCTGTTTTGAAAAAAAACCTCCGATTTTTTTCACTAATTTAACTGAAAAATAAATAAATAAATAAAATGCACAAACAGCTCCCTTACCCTCAGCCTGCTCCTGTGGAACAATGAGGCTGAAACCTCCAAGGTAAGCACTTTTAAACCCTCCAAAACCTTCCCAGGCTGCTGCTGGGCCTACTTCCTGTTTTGAAAAAAAACCTCCGATTTTTTTCACTAATTTAACTGAAAAATAAATAAATAAATAAAATGCACAAACAGCTCCCTTACCCTCAGCCTGCTCCTGTGGAACTGCAGCTTGCTTGTTCTTAAGCCTAAAAGCTAAACTGCTTGAACCAGGGACCCACCAACCCTATAAATTAACTTCTTGAAGACCCTTTTCCCTATTGCTTATCTCCCAGGTGACTTGGTCACTGAGCGCCAGCAGCTTTTTTTTAAACCAGAAATCAGATCTGAGAGAGTTCCTCATATTCTGATCTCTGATAACACCAAGAGAAATTTCAATAGGAATTTACTCAAGGCAATAAAATTGTCCTTGACTGCAAGGGTCAAGGACGACAATAAGATGTGGTTTTGATATGTTAATAAACCAAGAGAAATTTCAGTAGGAATTTACCCAAGACAATAAAAGAATTAGTTTTCAAGTGGGTTGCTTTAGTTCAAAGGGAGACGTCTGCAGGTTGTAAATGGGAAAAGTTGCCAAGTGGAAGCTTCATTGTGAGCACAATTGAACCAATGTTTGGAAAGGCACAGCAACATGGACCTGAGTCTCCAATCTACAAAACCTTTTCTTAAGGCACGGCTGGTGGTATATGCTGAGCTGCCCAAATTCCAAAGGGAGACTTGGAATAGCTGCCAAAATATTTTGAATATTATGAGGAGATATTCTGAAATCATTACGTCTTCAACCAATTGAGATGATTTTATATTAAGCATTTATTAGAAAGTAAAGACCTTAAATATAGAACAATGAACAAAGAACAAAGAAACGTACAGCACAGGAACAGGGAATTCCGCCCTCCAAGCTTGTGCCGGTCATGATGCCCGCCTAAACTAAAACCGTATGCACCTATGGAGTCCATATCCTTCCATTCCCATCCTATTCATGTATTTGTCTAGTTGCCCCTTAAATGCCGCTATCGTACCTGCTCCCACCACCTCCCCGGGCAGCGCGTTCCAGACACTCACCACCGCTGTGCAAAAAACATTCCCTCTAAACTTTTCCCCACGCACTTTAAACCTATGTCCCCTAGTTCTTGACTTTTCTACCCTAGGAAAGCACTTCTGACTATCCACTCTGTCCATGCCCCTCTTAATCTTGTAGACTTCTATCAGGTCACCCCTCAACCTCCGTCGTTCCAGTGAGAACAAACCGAGTTTTTCCAACCTCTCCTCATAGCTAATGCCCTCCAGACCAGGCAACATCCTGGTAAACCTCTTCTGTACCCTCTCCAAAGCCTCACATCCTTCTGGTAGTGTGGTAACCAGAATTGTACACATTGGGCCCTATTTTACCATTTTAATTCTAAGTACTGGGTGGACTTGAAACTGGGAGTTTTTCAAATCCGACTTTTACACCCATTCTCAGGCGCCTCATACCCACTCTGCCTGAAAAATAGCAGTGATTCTGAATTGTACTCAAAATAGTGCAGCTCCGATCGGAGCCTCCAACTGCGCATGCGCAGTAAAAACAATAGGAAAATGCTCCCCTTCCACATTGCTCCCAGGCCACTTAATGCCTCCCCTGGTCCCCACGGACATTGCCCCACCCCCACAACATTACTGACCCCCTTATCTCCCAGCCCCCCCGCTACCCAGACCGATTGTGGCCCACTATCCCCCTTCCCCCCACCGATCACACACGGAGTGGCAGCGGACCCCCCTCCCCCCTCTACCGATCACACACAGAGTGGCAGCACACCTCCCCTTCCCCCCCCCAATCACACGCAGAGTGGCAGCAGAACCCCCCTTCCCCCACCGATTGCATGCAGAGTGGCAGCGGACCCCCCTTCCCCTCGCACCGATCGCACGCAGAGTGGCAGCGGACCCCCCCCTACCGATCACACACAGAGTGGCAGCGGACCCTGCCTCCCCCCAGTGATCACACGCAGAGTGGCAGCGGACCCCCCCTCCACGCCCCCCCCCCCCCCTTGATGGGGCAATTTGATGGTAAAATCGGGCCCAATATTCTAAATGAGGCCTAACTAAGAATCTGTACAGCTGCAGCATGACCTGCCAATTTTTATTCTGAATGCGCCGACCGATGAAGGCAGACATGCTGTATGCTTTCTTGACTACCTTATCCACCTGCATTACCACTTTCAATGATCAGTGGACATGTACGCCCAGATCACTCTGCCTGTCAATACTGCTAAGGGTTCTACCATTTACTGTATAATTCCTACATGCATTGGACCTTCCAAAATGCATTCTCTCACACTTGTCTGGATTAAACTCCATTTGCCATCTTTCCACCCAAGTCTCCAACCGATCTATATCTTGCTGTATCCTCTGACAATCCTCTTTGCTATCTGCAACTCCACCAATTTTTGTGTCGTCTGCGAGCTTACTAATCAGACCAGCTACATTGTCCTCCAAATCATTTATATATACTATGAACAACAAAGGTCCCAGAACTGATCCCTGTGGAACACCGCTAGTCACAGCCTTCCATTCAGAAAAGCACCCCTCTACTGCTACTCTCTGTCGTATATGGCCAAGCCAATTCTGTATCCATCTTGCCAGCTCTCCTCTGATCCCGTGTGACTTCACCTTTTATACTAGTCTACCATGAGGTACCTTGTCAAAGGCTTTACTGAAGTCCATGTACACAACATCCACTGCCTTTCCCTCATCTATCATCTTCGTCACTTCTTCAAAAAACTCGATCAAGTTAGTGAGGACCTCCCCTTCACAAAACCATGCTGTCTATCACTAATAAGTCCATTTGTTTCCAAATGTGAGTCAATCCTGTCCCTAAGAATCTTTTCTAATAATTTCCCTGACATAAGTCTCACTGGCCTATAATTGCCTGGATTGTCCCTGCTGCTCTTCTTAAACAATGGAAAAACATTGGCTATCCTCCAGTCCTCTGGAACTTCACCTGTAGCCAATGTAGATACAAAGATTTCTGTTAAGATCCCAGCAATTTCCACCTTTGCCTCCCTCAGTATTAGAACATAGAACATAGAAAGCCACAGCACAAACAGGCCCTTCGGCCCACAAGTTGCGCCGATCACATCCCCACCTCTAGGCCTATCTATAGCCCTCAATCCCATTAAATCCCATGTACTCATCCAGAAGTCTCTTAAAAGACCCCAACGAGTTTGCCTCCACCACCACCGACGTCAGCCGATTCCACTCACCCACCACCCTCTGAGTGAAAAACTTACCCCTGACATCTCCTCTGTACCTACCCCCCAGCACCTTAAACCTGTGTTCTCTCGTAGCAACCATTTCAGCCCTTGGAAATAGCCTCTGAGAGTCTACCCTATCCAGACCTCTCAACATCTTGTAAACCTCTATCAGGTCACCTCTCATCCTTCGTCTCTCCAGGGAGAAGAGACCAAGCTCCCTCAACCTATCCTCATAAGGCATGCCCCCCAATCCAGGCAACATCCTTGTAAATCTCCTCTGCACCCTTTCAATGGCTTCAACATCTTTCCTGTAATGAGGTGACCAGAACTGCGCGCAGTACTCCAAGTGGGGTCTAACCAGGGTCCTATAAAGCTGCAGCATTATCTCCCGACTCCTAAACTCAATCCCTCGATTAATGAAGGCCAGTACGCCGTACGCCTTCTTGACCACATCCTCCACCTGCGAGGCCGATTTAAGAGTCCTATGGACCCGGACCCCAAGGTCCTTCTGATCCTCTACACTGCTAAGAATGGTACCCTTCATATTATACTGCTGCTTCATCCCATTGGATCTGCCAAAATGGATCACCACACACTTATCCGGGTTGAAGTCCATCTGCCACTTCTCCGCCCAGTCTTGCATTCTATCTATGTCTCGCTGCAACTTCTGACATCCCTCCAAACTATCCACAACACCACCTACCTTGGTGTCGTCAGCAAACTTACCAACCCATCCCTCCACTTCCTCATCCAGGTCATTTATGAAAATGACAAACAGCAAGGGTCCCAGAACAGATCCCTGGGGCACTCCACTGGTCACTGACCTCCATGCAGAGAAAGACCCCTCCACAGCCACTCTCTGCATTCTGCAGGCAAGCCAGTTCTGGATCCACAAGGCAACAGCCCCTTGGATCCCATGCCCTCTCACTTTCTCAAGAAGTCTTGCATGGGGGACCTTATCGAACGCCTTGCTGAAGTCCATATAGACCACATCCACCGCTCTTCCTTCGTCAATGTGTTTGGTCACATTTTCAAAGAACTCAACCAGGCTCGTAAGGCACGACCTGCCCTTGACAAAGCCGTGCTGACTACTTTTGATCATACTAAACTTCTCTAGATGATCATAAATCCTGTCTCTCAGGATCCTCTCCATCAACTTACCAACCACTGAGGTTAGACTCACCGGTCGGTAATTTCCCGGGCTGTCCCTGTTCCCTTTCTTGAATATAGGGACCACATCTGCAATCCTCCAATCCTCCGGAACCTCTCCCGTCTCCATCGACGATGCAAAGATCATCGCCAAAGGCTCCGCAATCTCCTCCCTCGCCTCCCACAGTAACCTGGGGTACATCCCATCCGGTCCCGGAGTCTGGAGTAGATCCCATCAGGCCTGGGGACTTATTTACTTTAATGCTTTTTAAGATGCCCAATACCTCCTCCTTTTTGATATCGACATGACCCAGAATATCTACACACCCTACCCTGAGCTCCTTATTCATCAAGTCCCTCTCTTTGGTGAATACTGAGGCAAAGTATTCATTTAGTATCTCACCCATTTCCTCTGGTTCCATGCATAGATTCCCTCCACTATCCTTGAGTGGACCAACCCTCTTCCTGGTTACCCTCTTGCTCTTTACATATGTATAAATGCCTTAGATTTTCCTTAATCCTGTTTGCCAAGGACTTTTCATGACCCCTTTTAGCCCTCCTAACTCCTTTCTTAAGTTCCTTCTTACATTCTTTATATTCTTCAAGGGCTTCATTTGTCCTAAGCCATTTGAACCTTACGAATGCTTCCTTTTTCTTTTTGACAAGGCTCATAATATCCTTCGGGAGTAGGGTTCCCGATACTTGCCACACTTATCCTTCATCTTAACAGGTACATGCCAGTCCTGAATTTCAAACGACATTTGAAAGACTCCCACATGTCGGATGTTGATTTAACCTCAAACAGCCTCCCCCAATCTACACTCTCCAGATCCTGCTTAATGTTGTTGTAGTCTTCCCCCAGTTTAACACCTTCGCCCGAGGACCACTCTTGTCCTTATCCTCAAGCACCTTAAAACTTATGGATTTATGATCATTGTTCCCGAAATGCCTTCCTACTGAAACTTCGACCTCCTGGCCGGGCTCATTCCCCAATACCAGGTCTAATTATAGCTCCTTCCTGAGTTGGGCTATTTACATACTGTTTTCAAGAAACCCTCCTGATGCTCCTTACAAATTCTGCCCCATCCAAGCCCCTAGCAGTAAGCGAGTCCCAATCGATATAGGGAAAGTTAAAATCATCACCACAACAACCTTGTTGTTTTTGCATCTTTCCAAAATCTGTCTGCATATCTGCTCCTTTATCTCCCGCTGGCTGTTGGGAGGCCTGTAATAAACCCCCAACATTGTGACTGCACCTTCCTATTCCTGAGCTCTATCCATATTACCTCGCTGCCTGAACCCTCCGAGGTGTCCTCCCTCAGTACAGTATTCTCCTTAACCGGTAATGCAACTCCCCCACCCCTTTTACATCCCCCTCTATCCCGCCTGAAGCATCTAAATCCTGGAATGTTTAGCTGCCAATCCTGTCCATCTTTCAACCAAGTTTCTGTAACAGCAACAACATCATAGTTCCAAATACTAATCTAAGCTCTAAGTTCATCTGTCTTACCTGTTATGCTCCTTGCATTGAAACAGATGCACTTCAGACCATCAGTCCCACTGTGTTCATCAACTACTCCCTGCCTGCTCTTCCTCTTAATCTTACTGGCCTTAGCATATAGCTCTCCCTGAGTTATTTCTCCTGCTGACCTACTGCTCTGGTTCCCACCCCCCTGCCATACTAGTTTAAACCCTCCCAAGTGACTCTGGCAAATCTACCTGCCAGGATATTGGTGCCCCTCCAGTTTAGGTGTAACCATAAGAATGGCTTCACACAGTTAACAGGACTTTAAAATAGTTCCACAAGATTTAACATCAATTATATTCTGACCGGACCATCCCTATTCTGCTTGACTACAATCCTTATAGATTTTTAAATCTATAGAATACCAGGAATATTTCCATGCAGTACTCTTTTGCTCTGAGAGTGCCCTATGAGGCTGAGAGCCACTGGTCCTCCAGGTCTGGCCTTGTCCACACTGTTTTCTGCAAGATTTGACCAGTTACTACGCTGTCATTTCTGGGATCGAGGCAGCTACAGCCTCACAGGCTCCAGTATTTTCTTAAATGTATCGTTCCCTTTGATCTCTCGCACCCTTATTGTTTCATCCAGTCTCTCAGAAGTGCTTTTGTCCCAGACTTGACACTTTCTTTACTGTAGCTCTTGTATTTTAAAAGTTAATTTATCCTATCTTCGCTGCACTTGTTTAGAATCTTCACAACTTGCCGATGTCTCCCTTTGAACGAAAGAAACCCACTTGAAAACTAATTCTTTTATTTTCTTAAGTAAATTCTGTTTGAAATTTCGCTTGGTTCATTAAAATATCAAAACCACATGTTCCTGTTGTCCTTGACCCTTGCAGTCACTCTGTCTCTTACTCCAATTACAACAATCACACCCCCACTGGCTTGTTTTCCAGTATCTGAGGAAAATGACAGGATATTACCAAAAGAAAAATATTGGCCAGAGTTTTCCAGCTTTTCACACCCCATTGTCGCTGCGAGTGAGGACAGAGAATTTGGTGCTCGGCCAAGTCTCTGTTCACTGCAGCGGGACCAGAGAATCCTGCTGGCGTGATTGGCCGGAGAATCCCACCAGGGTGAACGCCGGAGAATCCCTCTGGTGTAATTGGCCAGAGAATCCCGCCGGAGTGAAACGGCCAGAGAATCCTTCTGGCATGATTGGCTGGGGAATCCCGCCGGAGTGATTGGCCGGAGAATCCCGGCCATTATAATTTCTAATTTTCCTGAGATTTCTGCGTGTCAGTATAACTCTATTCTTCCAGGAACAAAGCAGCACTGGGAAACACTTTTTCATCTGAACTGCACTCTATAATGTACAGTATCTATTTTTTCCAGTAAGCCATTATATAAACACAGAATCTTGGAAAAGAAAAATACTTTGTCACTGAACAAATGTGTTATCTGGAATTATTTCCCCTCTATTTTTCAGCCTCACTGAGGAGTCCTTCAATTTCTTCGCAGCGATCTACTGAGAGCCTCTTTACTGCAAGGTACCTGAGTCTGACATTACTGCCACTAATTTTAACTCTGGTTCCCTGTTCTGTTTTGAGCTGTATTGGGTGAGGGCTGACAGTGCTGGAAAACTGAATGCTTTCCAGTTGCTTCGGACATTTCCAGTCTGGGTATAAAAAGCTCAGTAACCTTTACCCCGATAGAGTGTCATAGCCCAAAACACAACTGCATCAGTCATCCTGTCCAGTCATTGATTGTGCTGCTATAGGGACACATTTAACTGTAGGCATTTCCCACTGTAATGGGGGTGGGGGGACGTGGGAGAGATCCTTTCCTTGCCCCAGACCCAGGTGTAAAAACAAGTCTGCTACTTACATATTCCTGATCTTGCATCGGCAGTGCAGAGTCGAGAGAGTTCCTCGCATTGTTACCCACACTGCCATGGAAGTTTGGAATTTCTCTCCAAATGCACCGGGTTTTATGGGATTCACTCCCTGGGGAAAGAGTTCATCGGCAGCCACAGGGCTTCCAGGTGTGGAGGTGACAGTTTGAGGAGCCACCTTGGTGCTCCAGTGCTTCGCTCCAGGGTGAGTAACAGAATGAAAAAAAGCTGTCCTTCAGCACTCACCCTTCAGCTCCGCCCTCCAGACACTCCCGGTGCCACACACACACACTAACCCAGGCCACCTCAGGCCCCACCCACCCCCCATGGTCCCTCACATCCTCTATGCCAAGCTATGCCCATCTGCTATCCTTCCATGGCTGCTCATACCCTCCAATCTATTTCCTCTACCCATCCCCCATGGCCCTTTGCATGATACCAGCTCCTGCCAATCCATCCCCATACCCACCATTCATTGCCTTTATACTCTCCTGCATTCTTACCTTGTATGCACCATTGTATACCACAGAACCTCTGCTGAGGTTAAATAAAGTTCTTAAGTATCTATTGATCAATTTGCTATTTTTTAGAAAACTCTGATTGATAGAAACTTTTTCACCACATGAATTAGTTCAAGTTTTTTCCACTCTGAGGATGGGTTTGGACTTGCTGAGCATTTCCAGCATTTTCTGTTATTTAAACATGTCAAATGTCATGACTGGAGGTGATTTGCCAAATCTGTTCGAGAAGAAATTGAGAGAAGTTGAGTTAAATGTTTAACAGCCCTGAGAATTTGTCAAATTATGATTATAATATGTTTTTCCCTTAACATTGTTTTACATAAGAACATAAGAAATAGGAGCAGGAGTAGGCCATCTGGCCCCTCGAGCCTGCCCCGCCATTCAATAAAATCATGGCTGATCTTTTCGTGGACTCAGCTCCATTTACCCGCCTGCTCACCATAACCCTTAATTCCTTTACTGTTCAAAAATTTATCTATCCTTGCCTTAAAAACATTCAATGAGGTAGCCTCAACTGCTTCACTGGGCAGGGAATTCCACAGATTCACAACCCTTTGTGTGAAGAAGTTCCTCCTCAACTCAGTCCTAAATCAGCTCCCCTTTATTTTGAGGCTATGCCCCCTAGTTCTAGTTTCACCCACCAGTGGAAACAACTTCCCTGCTTCTATCTTATCTATTCCCTTCATAATCTTATATGTTTCTATAAGATTCCCCCTCATTCTTCTAAATTCCAGTGAGTATAGCCCCAGTCTACTCAGTGTTATGGTTCAGGTCAGAAACTCCAAAGTGTTTTACGAAGCCCGTCTGAATCATAAGTTTTGCATCTTGAATTTGGCGAGGGGTAAGCATGATGTGTTTCACTTCAGGTGTGATTCAAAAGACCCACTAGGGAGCTTTTATCTAACAAAATTTATTTAAGAATATAATTAATATGTATAGTAAGAAAATTAGCAATTACTTTTATCAATTACAAACAAAAACAAAACAACCACGATAATGTATAACTCTTAACAAATATACCTAAAATGTTCGAATCAAACCAATCCCATCAACAAAACCCTTTCAACATGTTCAACACAGCAAATGCTCACGTGAGACTGGAATTGAGTCCTTTGTTGGAGAATTAAAAACTCTCAGTCTTGTAAGCTCCAGGAGCTCCCCTTGGCACACTCAGAACAGCTTTCCAGAACCCCAGGTAGACTCTGGTCAGGCCACCAACAGCAAATTCTCCCCTTCAGAAAGGCAAAACCTTGCTTTCAGATAACCAGGAGAATTTCCAAATAAAACAGAGAGAGAGAGAAACACTCCTTTTCAGCTTGCTGTCCCTTCTAAAACTCAAACCTGCAGTTCAGAACTGAAAAGGAAAAAGCTCCTGTCACCTGACCTGCCAACCGGTTTTTTCTCCGAAAGCAGCGTCATAAACATCCCAGTAAAAATAAACAAACCCCGTTTAAGCAGCAATAAAAACACTCCCCCAGACAAACCAGTGCCATAATGAGAAAACAATTGAAACCAAAAAGATCTGCTTACAACTGCAGAAAACCTGATTTAAAAAATAAATCTCTTAAAAGTATACTATCATCACATTAGTCTCTCCTCATAAGCCAACTGACAGCTCCGGAATCAACCCAGTGAATCTCCTCTGCACCCCCTCCAGTGCCAGTATATCCTTTCTCAAGTAAGGAGACCAAAACTGTACACAGTACTCCAGGTGTGGCCTCACCAGCACCTTATACAGCTGCAACATAACCTCATTGTTTTTAAACTCCATCCCTCTAGCAATGAAGGACAAAATTCCATTTGCCTTCTTAATTACCTGCTGCACCTGCAAACCAACTCCTTGTGATTCCTGCACAAGGACACCCAGGTCCCTCTGCACAGCCGCCGGAGAATGGCCGGAGAATCCCGCTGGTGTGAATGGCCGGAGAATCCCTCTGGCATGATTGGCTGGGGAATCCCGCTGGATTTTTTTTATCATTCTGGGGGCTATCACTGATCGCCAACCAGAAAAACACCCATTTAATCTCACTCTTTGCTTTCTGTTAGTTAACCAATCCTCTATCCATGCTAATACATTACCCGTGACACTGTACACCTTTATCTTATGTAGCAGCCTTTCGAGCGGCACCTTGTCAGATGCCTTCTGGAAATCCGGATATGCCACATCCACAGGTTCCCCATTGTCCACTGCGCATGTAATGTTCTCAAAGAATTCCACCAAATTAGTTAAATATCTAGCTGAAAGCTAAATGTGTATTTTTATTTGTCCAATGGGATATCTTTAAAGTTATAATTTGCGTAAGGCCTCTTAAACCCAAACTGACGAATGAGAGAGAGCCTGAAATTGGGAATCGTATGGGACACAATGGCCAGCGGAAACGCAGTGAACATTCATAGAAACATAGAAGATTGGAGCAGAAGGAGTCCATTTGGCCCTTTGTGCCTAATCCAGGGGTGTCGCTCTGTCTTCAATGCAAGTTATCATCATTCTCCCACAGATCCAGCCAATGGATTTAATGCCCTGTCCATGAACTTGGGCGACATCACAAGAACTGACTGCTGGCACCACATCACTGGTCAGATGTCAGACCCCATGTTGGGGGAGCACTTCACTCCCGAGTCCTGGTCGTCCCTGAACTGTGAGGCAATGGCTGCCTCCCGAGCTTTTCAGCCCATGTGGGCCCTGCCCATCACCTGAGGTTCTTCCTCCATCTCCGTCTGACCCATGCCACCTTCCTCAACCTCCTTGTCATCTGAAGTGATATGTCGCCCCCACCCCCCCATCTCCTCCTGGTTGAGATGGGCTCCATTCCTAGTACCAAATTGTGGAGAAGCACAGCAGACCATTATTATGTGGGACACCCTCTGGGGGCTATATTGTAGAGCAGCCCCAACTGGTTCAGATACCAGAACCTCATCTTTAGCAGTCCAATCACCTTCTCCACCAACATGTGCGTTGATGGATGAGTCTCGTTGTATCGAGTTTCCGCTGATGTTTGTCGCTTCCGCAGTGGCATCATCAGCCGTCTCCTGAGTGGGTACCCCTGGCCCTGAAGTGCTAGCTGGGATCTGAGAGTGCCCCAAGATGTAGCAGTCATGGATGTTCCTCAGGAAAGGTGGGCAAACCTGCATTATTCACATCAAATGGTCTCAAACGAGCTGGACATTGAGGGAGTGGTATCCCTGGTGGTTCATTTTTGTTGCTGCATGATGATGCCAAGGACCACAGGGCCACATGGGTGCAGTTGATGACACTCTGCACTGGGGCATGCCAGCTAAGCAGGCGAAACCCAATGGCCCAGCATCATTCTCACATGGTCCCCTATACACGCGGGCCCTTGCATAAAGGGCATCTGTAACCTCCCTTATGTATTTGATTGCAGCTGACTGGGCAATGCCAGGCAGCTCACCCATGCTGCCCTGAAATGAATCGCTCGCATTGATGTTCAGAGCAACAATTACTTTAAGGGCAGTGGGTCTTCTTCCATTCCATGTGGTTCCAGTTCTTGAGGACCTGGCAAAGGTGTTGCACTGTGCCCTGGGACTGGCAGAGTCTTCTCTGGCACTGCAGCTCTGACATCTGGAGCTAGGATGTCCTATATCTAATTTCTTCTTGAAATCACACAACGTTTTGGCCTCAACTACATTCTGTGGTAGTGAATTCCACACATTCACCACTCTCTGGGTGAAGAAATTTCTCCTCACCTCAGTTCTAAAAGGTGGGTTTTACCCCTTATCCTCAAACTATGACCCCTAGTTCTGGACTCCCTCACCACTGGGAACATTCTTTCTAAATCTACCCTGTCTAACCCTGTTAGAATTTTACAAGTTTCTATGAGATCTCCTTTCACTCCTAACCGACTTAGTCTCTCCTCATATGACAGACCTGCCATCCCAGTAAACCTTCATTGTGCTCCCTCTATAGCAAGGACATCCTTCCTCAGATAAAATAGGGGCAAGTTTTTCACACAGAGGATGGTGAATGCCTGGAACATGCTGCCGGAGGAGGTGGTGGAAGCAGATTCTATAACAACGTTCAAGAGGCATCTGGATAGATACATGAATAGGCAGGAAATAGAGGGATATGGACCACGTAGAGGCAAGAAAATATTAGATCAGAGAGGCATCTGTGCCGGCACAGACTTGGTGGGCTGAAGGGCCTGTTCCTGTGCTGTACTGTTCTCTGTTCTGACCTTGAGCACCTGGAGAAAACCCACGCAGACACAAGGAGAATGTGAAAACTCCACACAGACAGTGACCCAAACTGGGAATTGAACCAAGATCTCTGGCGCTGTGAGGCAGCAGTGCGAATCAATGTGCCACCGTGCTTTTGGATTTTCTGGATCACCCTCCCCAAATCCTGATGGGATTATGATGTACTTGTAATAAATTATTTGGTTCTGATCATGTTAAATTATTTAAGAGTCATAATTTCTTACTATCCTGCTGCTCTTCTGACAATTCATTAGAGGCTTTACATTGTTAGCTTTTGGTTAGGTGCATTGACCCGAACAGGCACTGGAGTGTGGCGACTAGGGGAATTTCACAGTAACTTCATTGCAGCGTTAATGTAAGCCTTACTTGTGACTAATAAATAAACTTTAACTTTAATGTGTTCAGATGTGTTAAGATTACCTGAAAGCGCTAATATTAAATTGAGAGCGCATTCACAAATGCTTAGAACATAGAACAGTACAGCACAGAACAGGCCCTTTGGCCCACGATGTTGTGCCGACCTTCATCTGAAACCAAGATCAAGCTATCCCACTCCCTATCATCCTGGTGTGCTCCATGTGCCTATCCAATAACCGCTTAAATGTTCCTAAAGTGTCGGACTCCACTATCACTGCAGGCAGTCCATTCCACACCCCAACCACTCTCTGCGTAAAGAACTTACCTCTGATATCCTTCCTATATCTCCCACCATGAACCCTATAGTTATGCCCCCTTGTAATAGCTCCATCCACCCGAGGAAATAGTCTTTGAACGTTCACTCTATCTATCCCCTTCATAATTTTATAAACCTCTATTAAGTCTCCCCTCAGCCTCCTCCGCTCCAGAGAGAACAGCCCCAGCTCCCTCAACCTTTCCTCATAAGACCTACCCTCCAAACCAGGCAGCATCCTGGTAAATCTCCTTTGCACTCTTTCCAGCGCTTCCATATCCTTCTTATAGTGAGGTGACCAGAACTGCACACAATATTCCAAATGTGGTCTCACCAAGGTCCTGTACAGTTGCAGCATAACCCCACGGCTCTTAAACTCCAACCCCCTATAAATAAAAGCTAACACACTATAGGCCTTCTTCACAGCTCTATCCACTTGAGTGGCAACCTTTAGAGATCTGTGGATATGGACCCCAAGATCTCTCTGTTCCTCCACAGTCTTCAGAACCCTACCTTTGACCCTGTAATCCACATTTAAATTAGTCCTACCAAAATGAATCACCTCACATTTATCAGGGTTAAGCTCCATTTGCCATTTTTCAACCCAGCTTTGCATCCTATCTATGTCTCTTTGCAGCCTACAACAGCCTTCCACCTCATCCACCACTCCACCAATCTTGGTGTCATCAGCAAATTTACTGATCCACCCTTCAGCCCGCTCCTCTAAGTCATTGAAAAAATCACAAAGAGCAGAGGACCAAGCACTGATCCCTGTGGCACTCCGCGAGCAACCTGCCTCCAGTCCGAAAATTTTCCATCCACCACACCCTCTGTCTTCGATCAGATAGCCAGTTACCTATCCAATCGGCCAACTTTCCCTCTATCCCACACCTCCTTACTTTCATCATAAGCCGACCATGGGGGACCTTATCAAACGCCTTACTAAAATCCATGTATATGACATCAACTGCCCTACCTTCATCAACACACTTAGTTACCTCCTCAAAAAATTCAATCAAATTTGTGAGGCATGACTTGCCCTTCACAAATCCGTGCTGACTATCCCGGATTAATCCGCATCCTTCTAAATGGTCATAAATCCCATCCCTAAGGACCTTTTCCATCAATTTACCAACCACCGAAGTAAGACTAACCGGTCTATAATTACCAGGGTCATTTCTATTCCCTTAAACAGAGGAACAACATTCACCACTCTCCAGTCTTCTGGCACCATCCCCGTGGACAGTGAGGACCCAAAGATCAAAGCCAAAGGCTCTGCCATTCATCCCTTGCCCCCCAAAGAATCCTAGGATATATTTCATCAGGCCCAGGGGATTTATCGACCTTCAATTTATTCAAAACTGCCAGTACATCCTCCCTCCGAACATCTGTTTCCTCCAGCCTATTAGCCTGTAACACCTTCTCTTCCTCAAAAACATGGCCCCTCTCCTTGGTGAACACTGAAGAAAAGTATTCATTCATCACCTCGCCAATCTCTACTGACTCCATACACAGGTTCCCACTATTGTCCTTGACCGGCCCTAACCTCACCCTGGTCATTCTTTTATCCCTCACATAAGAGTAAAAAACCTTGGGGTTTTCCTTGATCCGACCCGCCAAGGACTTCTCATGTCCCCTCCTAGGTCTCCTAAGCCCCTTTTTCAGCTCATTCCTTGCTGACTTGTAACCCTCAATCGAGCCATCTGAACCTTGTTTCTCATCCCTACATGGGTTTCCCTCTTCCTTTTCACAAGACATTCCACCTCTTTCGTGAACCATGGTTCCCTCACTCGGCCATTTCCTCCCTGCCTGACAGGGACATACCTATCAAGGACACTCAGTATTTGTTCCTTGAAAAAGTTCCACTTTTCATTAGTGCCTTTCCCTGACAGTTTCTGTTCCCATCTTATGCCCCCTAATTCTTGCCTAATCGCATCATAATTACCTCTCCCCCAATTGTAAACCTTGCCCTGCCGTACGGCCCTATCCCTCTCCATTGCAATAACAAAAGACACCGAATTGTGGTCACTATCTCCAAAGTGCTCTCCCACAACCAAATCTAACACTTGGTCCGGTTCATTACCCAGTACCAAATCCAATGTGGCCTCACCTCTTGTCGGCCTATCCACATATTGTGTCAGGAAACCCTCCTGCACACACTCCACAAAATCTGCCCAATCCAAACTATTTGACCTCCAAAGGTTCCAATCAATATTTGGAAAGTTAAAGTCCCCCATGACAACTACCCTGTGATCCCCGCACATATCCATAATCTGCTTAGCAATTTCTTCCTCCACATCTCTATTACTATTTGGGGGCCTATAGTAAACTCCTAACAACGTGACCGCTCCTTTCCTATTTCTAACCTCAGCCCATATTACCTCAGTGTGCAGATCCCCCTCGAAGTGCCTTTCCGCAGCCGTTAAACTATCCTTGATTAACAATGCTACTCCTCCACCTCTTTTACCAGCTTCCCTACACTTACTGAAACATCTATACCCCGGAACGTCCAACAACCATTCCTGTCCTTGTTCTACCCACATCTCCGTAATGGCCACAACAACGTAGTCCCAAGTACCAATCCACGCCCCAAGTTCATCTACCTTGTTCCGGATGCTCCTTGCATTGAAGTAGACACACTTCAACCCACCTTCCTGTCTACCGGTACCCACCCATGACCTTGATATCTTCCCCAATACCTCACCACCCTCAACACTGACTTCTGGACTACAACTCCTTTTCCCACTCCCCTGACAAATTAGTTTAAACTCCCCCTTGATCGTATAAGTGAGCCGAGAATTTCAAATTGCAAAATGCGGTGACTCTTGCTTGTCAAGAAGCTCCCACAGTAACTTGTGACCAGTTTTCAAACTCTGTTCAGTCCACAATGAAAATGTCTATTTAGAAATCGATACAATTCCAGCCAAATCTGGGGCGGCACGGTAGCACAGTGGTTAGCACTGCTGCTTCACAGTTCCAGGGTCCCGGGTTCGATTCCCGGCTCGGGTCACTGTCTGTGTGGAGTTTGCACATTCTCCTCGTGTCTGCGTGGGTTTCCTCCGGGTGCTCCGGTTTCCTCCCACAGTCCAAAGCTGTGCGGGTTAGGTTGATTGGCCAGGTTAAAAATTGCCCCTTAGAGTCCTGTGATGCGTAGGTTAGTGGGATTAGCGGGTAAATATGTGGGGGTAGGGCCTGGGTGGGATTGTGGTCGGTGCAGACTCGATGGGCCGAATGGCCTCCTTCTGCACTGTAGGGTTTCTATGGTTTCTAAATCATTTACAAATGCTTGCAGGAAATAAATCGAGGAGAGATTGTTTATAATCCAGGTGGTATTATCAATAGTCTCCCAACTGCTGAGTTGGTGGAGCTGTTGAGAATAGCCAATGCTGTTCCATTCTTTAAGAAGGGCAGCAGGGATAATCCAGGAAATTATAGGCCGGGGAGCCATATGTCAGTGGTAGGAAAATTATTGTAATAGATTCTTAGGGACAGAATTTACTCACATTTGGAAACAAATGGACTTATTAGTGATAGACAGCATGGTTTTGTGAAGGGGAGGTTGTGCCTCACTAACTTGATGGAGTTTTTCGAGGAAGTGATGAAGATGATAGATGAAGGAAAGGCAGTGGATGTTGTATACATGGACTTCAGTAAAGCCTTTAACAAGGTACCTCATGATAGAATAGTACGAATGGTGAAGTCACACGGGATCAGAGGAGATTTGGCAAAGTGAATGCAGAACTGGCTTGGGCAAAGAATGATGTGGAGATGCCGTGCATCTTTGTAGAAACTTGATGTCTGTGTCGATATGCGCGATCTTCTTGGCGATCCTCTCCACTTGGAGCCGGCAGTTTGCGGTGTCGATGGTAGTCATGATGTGGAGATGCCGTGCATCTTTGTAGAAACTTGATGTCTGTGTCGATATGCGCGATCTTCTTGGCGATCCTCTCAACTTGGAGCCGGCAGACATTGGGGAACATTGGGGAAACTATGCAGACGCTGCGACAACGGATGAATGAACACCGCTCGACAATCACCAGGCAAGACTGTTCTCTTCCTGTTGGGGAGCACTTCAGCGGTCACGGGCATTCGGCCTCTGATATTCGGGTAAGCGTTCTCCAAGGCAGCCTTCGCGACACACGACAGCGCAGAGTCGCTGAGCAGAAGCTGATAGCCAAGTTCCGCACACACGAGGACGGCCTCAACCGGGATATTGGGTTCATGTCACACTATTTGTAACTCCCACAGTTGCGTGGACCTGCAGAGTTTCACTGGCTGTCTTGTCTGGAGACAATACACATCTTTCTAGCCTGTCTTGATGCTCTCTCCACTCCCATTGTTTTGTTTCTTAAAGACTTGATTAGTTGTAAGTATTCGCATTCCAACCATTATTCATGTAAATTGAGTCTGTGTCTTTATAAGCTCTGTTTGTGAACAGAATTCCCACTCACCTGAAGAAGGGGCTTAGAGCCTCGAAAGCTTGTGTGGCTTTTGCTACCAAATAAACCTGTTGGACTTTAACCTGGTGTTGTTAAACTTCTTATTGGGCAAAGAAGACAGAGGGTAGCAGTAGAGCTTTTCTGAATGGAGGGCTGTGACTAGTGATGTTCCACAGGGATCAGTTCTGGGACCTTTGTTGTTCATAGTATATATAAATGATTTGGAAGAAAATGTAGCTGGTCTGATTAGTAAATTCGCAAATGACACAAAAATTGGTGGAGTTGCGGATAGTGAAGAGGATTGTCAGAGGATACAGCAAGATATAGACCGGTTGGAGACTTGGGCAGAGAAATGGCAAATGGAGTTTAATCTGGACAATTGTAAGATAATGCATTTTGGAAGGTCCAATGCATGTAGGAATTATACAGTAAATGGTAGAACCCTTAGGAGTGTTGACAGGCAGAGAGATCTGGGTGTACATGTCCATCGATCACTGAAATTGGCAACGCAGGTGGATAAGGTAATCAAGAAGGCATACGTCATGCTTGCCTTCATCGGTCGGGGCATTGAGTATAAAAATTGGCAGGATATGCTGCAGCTGTACAGAACCTTAGTTAAGCTTCATTTAGAATATTGTGTACAATTCTGGCCGCCACACTGCCAGAAGGATGCGGATGCTTTGGAGAGGATACAGAAAAAGTTTACCAGGGTGTTAGCTATGAGGAGAGGTTGGATAAACTCGGTTTGTTCTCACTGGAACGACGGAGGTTGAGGGGTGACCTGATAGAGTTTTACAAGATTATGAGTGGCATGGACAGAGTGGATAGTCAGATGCTCTTTCCTAGGGTAGAAAAGTAAAGTATTTGGGGACATAGCTTTAAGGTGCGTGGGGAAAAGTTTAGAGGAGATGTGCGAGGCAAGTTTTTTTTACACAGGGGGTGGTGAATGTCTGGAGCGCACTGCCCGGGGAGGTGGTGGGAGCAGGTACGATAGTGGCATTTGAGGGGCAACTAGGCGAATACATGAACAGGATGGGAATGGAAGGATACGGACTCTGTAAATGCATACGATTTTAGTTTAGGCAGGCATCATGATCGGCGCAGGCTTGGAGGGCCGAAGGGCCTGTACCTGTGCTGTACTGTTCTTTGTTCTTTGTGAAGAATCTTTTCTTGTTTATTGTTTAAGGTTGAGTCTCAATAAAACTCGAATGTTGACTCGAGCTGCCAAAGGATTCCTGTGTCGGTCAGTCAGTAAGATGAGTGAGTGTGTCTGTGAGCCAGCGACAGAGAACAATAACTACTTACCACTGGTTAGTAACTTCCCACTAAATGTTGCATTTTATTCAACAAATATGATTGTTAACAGCTACAAAGTAATTGGTCTCCAGGATAGAATTCTGACTAAAATCTTGTATTTTGATTGTGTTGAAGCAGATTTTCCAGAGTATAACTGTACGTTTCTTCATCTGATTGAAACACATAGATGTCCACAGCAAAAGTAGAAAAATTCATTGAGAAACAGGAAAGGAAGAAAAACAGATGGAATATGTGATTCTAGAATAATCGAATCCTACAGTGCAGAAAGAGGCCCATCGAGTCTGCACCAACCACAATCCCACCCAGGCCCTATCCACATATCCCTACATATTTACCCACTAACCCCTCTAACCTATGTATCCCGGGATACTAAGGGGCAATTTAGAATGGCCAATCAACCTAGCCCGCACATCTTTGGACTGTGGGAGGAAACCGGAGCACCTGGAGGAAACCCACGCAGACACAGGGAGAATGTGCAAACTCCACACAGACAGCGACGCGGGCCGGGATTCGAACCCAGGTCCCTGGAACTGTGAAGCAGCAGTGCTAACCACTGTGCTACCGTGTCGCCCCAGTAGACAGATGGAAGCTCAAAGTCCCTCCCCACAATAGTTTGTCAGTTATAACAATGACTTTTTGAATGTTTAGCTCACATTTTATTGTCCCCTCGGTGGGTAGCATCCTTTCCTCTGAGTCAACAAGTCTCAACTTCTGAACACAGTAATCAAGGCTGACGCTCCTGTGTTATACCAATGGAGTACGGCACTCTCAGACGTTCCAACTTTCAGATGCATTGTTAAACTGAGATCCTCTCTGCCCTATTGGGTGGCTGTAAATGATTCCCTGGATCTATATGGAAGGAAATCAGGGGAGTTGTCATGGCCAATATCTACCCCTCAATCAAATCAAAAAAACAGATGGTCTGATCTTTTACTTGGAATATAGTGTTCAGTTCTGGTCACCACACTACCAGAAGGATGTGGAGGCTTTGGAGAGGGTACAGAAAAGATTTACCAGGATGTGAAGGGCATTAGCTATTAGGAGAGGATGGAGAAACTTGATTTGTTCTCACTGGAGCGACGGAGGTTGAGGAGCGATCTGATAGAAGTCTACAAGATTATGAGGGGCATGGACAGAGTAGATAGAAGCTTTTTCCCAGGGTGGAAGAGTCAATTACTAGGGGGCATAGGTTTAAGGTGCGAGGGGCAAGGTTTAAAGGAGATGTACGAGGCAAGTTTTTTACACAGAGGATGGTGGGTGCCTGGAACTCGCTGCCGGGGGAGGTAGTGGAAGCAGATACGGTAGTGAGTTTTAAGGGTCGTCTTGACACACACATGAATAGGATGGGAATAGAGTGATATGATCCCCGGAAGGGTAGGGGATTTTAGTTCACATGGGCAGCATGGTCGGTGCAGGCTTGGAGGGCCGAAGGGCCTGTTCCTGTGCTGTAATGTTCTTTGTTCTTTGATCATCATCACATTGCTGTGTGAAAATTGGTTGCATGCTTTTTACATTACACTTCAAATGGTACTCCATTCGCTGGAAGGCTTTTTGGGAAGTGCTGAAGTTGTGAAAGATAAGTGTACATCTTTATTTCTAGTTTGTATTTCTAATTCTCTACTTGCTGTTGGCTCTTCCTTGAGCCTGGTTCAGTTAGAGGTGTATCCTGCTGAAGATATTCGCTAAATCACTGAATTTCAGTCATTTGTGAACTCTTAGTCGACAGTAATTGGAAGGATAATTATATATTATTAAGAAGTATAATGAGTGGACTTTGGATTTTCTGTTAATTATATGAAATGATTGACAATTTTTATCTATTTCTGCTGTAAATATTACTGTAAAGTAGTGATAAAATTGCATTCTTCAGGTTAATTTGCAGTTGGCATCGGGAGCTTTCTTGCTCAATCTGGCTTTTTGTGAAGCCATTAATATTTCCATGGAGCAGCTGAAATGGACTTCACCTTTTACCAGTCACCGATCAAATGTCACTCCGACTTCTCAAGGCCACTCCAGTACCTTCAGCGACAGAAACGGAGCTTTGAGTGGCCAAGAGAATGGATCCACAGGGCACGCCCATCTGAAAGAAGCTGGAAAAATGGCAGCATTGAATTACTTGGGAATAGATGAATCCCAAGGTGAACAGTTAAGACCTCGTCACTTTTCAAGCAGTTTGGTTGAAATTCAGTCAACGGCTCCGAGTGGTAGTTCTGCGCTTCTCCCTCCGTCAGTAACTGTACGGCGGTTCTCCTCTCCAGGAAACCCCGAGGCTGCGAGTGCCTTGCAGGCCGACAGTGGCAAAGGCTCTGAAACTGACAGTAATGATACTTCCTTCTCAACAAGTTCCAATGAACTTCAGCAGTTCACTGACCCAGAGGGAACAGTCTGGTCCACAGCAGTCGCCCTGGCCTGGCTGGAGCACAGTTCCGCTGCTTATTTCATCGAGTGGGAGTTGGTGGCTGCAAAGGCCAGTATGTGGCTGAATTCACAACACATTCCTGAGGGCCGGGAGCTCACCACTGTCAAAGCTTCAGCAAGACAGCTCTTTGTCCTGTTAAGACACTGGGATGAAAACCTCCAGCTGAATATGTTGTGCTACAATCCAAACAGTGTTTAAATGTCTTGCCTTAGAATAATTAGACAGCTGAATTTTCAATCTTTATTCTTAACACAATTCTTGATAAATTTAAAAATCAACAATTTGTTAACAATTACATTTGACATGAATTTTGTCTTAAAGCTTTCCTGCAAGCATCCTTTCCTGGAGAGCATGTTGGTGTGAGTTGGGGCAGTCCTGTAGTGACCCCAGCACTGGCAGTCCGTGTTGCCGATAGGGTTCATTTCTCTGGATTCCACAGGTTGATATTTGAAGCAGTATTTCAGATTTGGAATTTTAATCTGTGTATTCAGCAGATATCCTGGGCCATTCTTTATTTAAATCTGATGAATATCGTGGATAGTTTCACAGAGATCAGCGTGATGATGTCCCTTCACCATTTGTCTCCCTGATTTAATGTATAAAAACATGTCAGAGTTTGACCTGATTTCACCCATATTTTATCTGTGTAAAATTTTGAAGTATAGACTTTTGATTGGCTAGATAAATAGCATTAAACTGCCCAAAATTAAAGGACAGATTTTCTAAATAAAACAAAATAAATGTCAGGGGGAAGAAAGAGCGAATAACTGACTTCAAACAGCTTGAACAAAAGCCACCAGGGGCGGGGGTCGGGGGGGCGGTGGGGTGGTGGTGGGAGTAGGGGGCCGGGGGGACTGGAACTAGATGACCAGACTGTGCATTGTTGGTGCAGAGTAAAAGAGGCTTCATGTTGAGTGGGTGACCAATCGCATCCTGTTGGATTTTCCTGGGGAGAATCGATTAATAAGAACATAAGAACCTAAGAACTAGAAGCAGGAGTAGGCCATCTGGCCCCTCGAGCCTGCTCTGCCATTCAATAAGATCATGGCTGATCTTTTTGTGGACTCAGCTCCACTTACCCGCCCACTCACCATAACCCAAAATGTTATCCCCATGGTGATTCCTCTCTGCTAAAGACATGCATCTGAAATTCCTTTAACAGATTTGCTACAATAGTGTAGAGAAAAACTTCAAACACATTTAATCTTCAAACACTGGGATTGTCTGATGTAATCTTGGCGCTGTTAGGGAATTTTCACATTGGTGATGGTGTAGAATGAACAGCCCGATTCCCACTTCCATTAACTTCACTGCATATCTTTGAAAGTTAAAATTACCTCCATTGTGTTTGGGAAAAGCAAAGATAAGAAAAGAAAGAATAATGTTGCTTCGGTAGAAATGAAGTAAAAATAAACTTTAAAAAATGAGTCAAGTAGATAATGGGAAAGCAGAGAAGTGGGAGACAGGATTGGTGAATAGAATTAACTATTAACTTCTAATTTTACTGGAATTCTATCTGAAATTGCCATTTTATTTGTTTAGAATTAAGATTAATGCAGTAAAGGACTCTTAACGCTGAAGAGTCTTTTCAATGTCATATGTGTGGTTGATTCCGTGAGTACAAAATGTCCAGATTTGGATAGTGTGGGTGATAGCGCAGGGAATCTATCCACCTCTTGGTAGAGTCCATGGTTTAAACTTCTTTAAACTGGTAATAAGAGTCAAACAGACCAAACTGGGAAATAATCCTTTGTATCAGTTTGCTTTAACATCAGAACGAATGACCTCAAGATTATTGTAGGTGCATAAACAACAATATTCATTATACCCCAACTGCTCCAGCATAATTACAGCTGTGCACGGTTTTAAATTGTAAAATTTCAGATTAACAAGGTGGGTGGCCAGATTGTCAATGTCTTATTGTGGATTTACTGAGAAGATTAGATTTCCTTTCAGTTTTTGTAAAATGGGCACCAGGTCCAATTGGCCTTCCAGCGATTTCACCACCAACATACCCATTTCTTTCAGAATATTGCGACGTTCGGAGATAAACATTGAGAATGCAGCAGTCTAAGTGCATGGTTGGTCATTATTTTAGTTGTTTCAGTCCTAAAATTTTGTACTATTGTTTGGTTTGGCTTTTCAATGTGTGATTACTAAACAAAGTGCACAATGGTTCATTTGTGTTCAAAAGATTGTTTTATTCAGTGCTGGGAAAAGTCTTACATCAGTCGCTGATGCTTGCTGAATACAATGTACATCAATTCTGTCTGTCCGATAATATTCATGTGCCAAAATATTGTGAACTGGGAAACAAATTCTAAAAATAAATTGCACCTTTTGGTAAGAACAAGGAATGAGAATATTGAAGAACTCCAGTAGACCACAACTGGTTGGAAACTTATGCCTGTCGAGTACATTTTCCTGCACAGTTAGAATGATTCCAGAGATTGAGTAATTCTAGTTACGCAACGTGACAAGAGAAATTGGGATTATTCTCCTTGGAGCAGGGATGGTCAAGGGGAGATTTAACAGAGCTGTTCAAACTTAGAAAGGGTTTGATGGGGTAAATATGGGGAAAGTGTTTCGACTGGCAGCAAGACTGGTTATTAGCAAAAGAACCAGAGGGTAAACGAGGAGAATATTTTTAATACAGTGAGTTGTTCTGGTGTGAAATGCACTGCCTGAAGCTGGTTCATTGGGAATTACAAAATTAAGTTAGATACATACTGAAAAAGGGAAACCGCAGGGACCATGGGAAAACGGCAAGGTGAGAGAGGCTGAAAGCTTCGGATTTTTCAAAGTGCCCGGACAGAACATAAAGGGTTAAATGCCTCGTGTGCTGGAAGATGATTTTTGGTGCACCTTAATTCTCATAAAGTGCCTAACTAGTGCCATTGTTCTTTCATATCTAAAATGTAAAATATAGTGATTGTTTACAAATTCATCAGTTCTTCAGAGCGGCATTATATTGTCTCTTGGCATTGTGTTTCTCTGTAATGGAATAGAACATAAGCAGTTTGTCTGGTTGTGTGTATTGTATCCAGTGTTTGATTATAACGATGACATGAACACTCTTTTTGTTTATGTATCGTAAATTGCATGATGCTAACCAGTGTTGACTTTAAAAAAGATTATAATATATTAAAAAATAACTTGTTTACTGTGTTAGAATTATTCCCTTATTCAAAAAAATGTAACTGCTTTAATTTTAGATCAATTGAGTTTAAACCTCGCCTCTTTGCTCATTCCATCCATTCTCTCTGACCGCTTGCCTTAATCTTCAGCCTGGGTTTTTAAAGGTGCACTCTGATTTCCATCATCCTGAGCACATCATTCTTATTTTGCACCAGATTTACACTCCAGAACCATCAATGACCTGAAAAAGAGGAGACCCAGCACAATTAGCCAGATTCATTCCTCATGCAACCTGACACATGGAATTTCAGAGCAGCCAATACCTGATCCTAGCCTTGACTGATTCAGAGTTCATGAGTTATGATCACAATGAGGCTGGATCCTTAAAAAGCGTTTGACAGAAATGGTTCAAAATCCCAGACGTCACTAAATTATTATAATCTGTGATAAAGCAATGGTTGAGATGCATATTGACAAACTCTACTGTAATGGGTTTAAAAATTCAGTTTGAATCTTACTGGTTAAAGATTTACTTGCATTAACACACTACTTGAGATAAATTCTGTCTGAGATATGACTTTGATTAAAATACGAAGACATGAATTTGGAAATCCTAACAGATATGTTTGTGATTGTATCCAAAACCTATTCGTTGCCTAATATCATGGGAGGAGAATATCATGGGAAATAAGGAAGGGAAGGTGACGGAAGTGTTAGTGAGGGATCACTTTGGGACAAGTGACCATAATTTTATTAGTTTTAAGATAGCTATGGAGAATGATAGGTCTGGTCCAAAAGTTAAAATTCTAAATTGGGGCAAGGCCAATTTTGATGGTATCAGGCAGGAACTTTCAAAAGTTAATTGGGAGAGTCTGTGGGAAGGCAAAGGGACGTCTGGTAAGTGGAAGGCTTTCAAAAGTGTGTTAACCAGGGTTCAGGGTAAACACATTCCTCTTAGAGTGAAGAACAAGGGTGGCAGAAGTAGAGAACCCTGGATGACTCAAGATATTGAAGCCCTGGTCAAGAAGAAGATAGAGGCACATGACAGCATAGGCAGTTGGGATCAAGTGAATCCCTTGAAGAGTTAAGAGAGAAATCAGGAGGGCAAAAAGGGGACACGAGATTGTATTGGCAGATAAGGCAAAGGAGAATCCAAAAAGCTTCTACATTAATCTTAATCTTAATCCCTAATTGCCCCTTGAGAAGATGGTGGTGAGCTGCCTTCTTGAACTGCTCCAGTTCCTCAGGTGTAGGTGCACCCGCAGGGAGGGAGTTCCAGGGTTTTGACCCAGCGACAGTGAAGGAATAGTGATATATTGCCAAGTCAGGAAGGTGAGTGACTTGGAGGGGAACCTCCAGGTGGTGGCATTCCCAGGTATCTGATCTCCTTGTCCTTGGGGAGGCAGAGCAGTGTAGAGAAAGAATCTCAAAGCTGGGGCCCAGGTAACTAAAGAATCAATGGAGCAATTATTATTCGGAATGCACAAAAAGCCAGAATTGAGGAACACAGATATCTCAGAGGATTGTGGAGTTGGAGGAGATAGGGAAGGGCAAGACCATGGAGGGATGTGAAAACAAGGATGAGAATTTTAAAAACAAGACTTTGCTTTACTGGGAGCCAGTGTAGGTCGGTGAGCACAGAGAGAACCATTAATGTTTTGTTCAGTGTAGATAAAGATTGAGATTCAAGCCACTTACCAAGAGAATGAAGTGTGGTTTGGAGTGGGGGGAGTTCCCTCAGGAGGGCGTGGGGGGGGGGGGGGGGGGGGGCGTGGTGAGGGTGGGTATGGGATGTGTCCCGTGTGAGGCTTAGTCTGGGTTGTTAAAATAGTTGCTCAGAGTAACGATTAGCGAAACTGGCAGAACCATCTAAAGTTAGCCGTTTAACCCACTTTGTCAGATGGTTCCCAGCTCAACACAATTGTCCAGGGGAAGTTGGCACTTCTGGACAATAGCCGGGTAAACCCTTGCATGGGATTGTCCGAGAGGGATTCCCCTGTGTGTCTTGGGGGTACTTCACAAATGCGGTACTGGGGAGCCAGGAAGTTACAGGGCAATAGATAAGAAAGTGCAAAAAACAGAATAAATGGAAGCAAACTGATTGGAGGCAGTTTCATCCTCTCCTATTATTGGAGGTTGTTCATTTGTCGAATGTTGCTACAATTCCACTCTTGAACAGCACCTTGTGTTTTCCTCACTGCGAAACAGAAAGATCAAGGAATTTCCGGCTATTTAAAAACAACAAATCCTCTCAATAATCTTCATAATAACACTCATAACTTCCAGAATTCTTTGGAGAAGAGAATTACTTCTGTTTTATAATAAATAACTTTAAGAAAAAAGTCAAAGACTGTTTACCCGGGACTGTTTCTCCTGTAATGAATGCTGTGTTTTCAGAAGTTTGGTGTGTAAGATTAATATAATGAAAGAATGGTTTAAAACACAAATAAATTGTTTTTTTTTCACTATATTGTAAAGATACAGAATGGTAAATAAACAAAAGGTCATTTCTACTGCCTGACATGGGAATAAGGAGACAGAGATATAGGATCCAAAAAATGTGAATTCTTTATTCATTCAGCACATCGCTAGAACATGGAATTGCGTTCTACAAGTAACTATTGAGGCACAGACCTTAATATGACTTTAAAAGGGATTGTTTAACAATTAAAAATATAGACTGTAAAAGGACAAGAACATAGAACATAACAGCGCAGTACAGGCCCTTCGACCCTCAATGTTGCGCCGACCAGTGAAACGAATCTAAAGTTCATCTAAACTACACTATTTCAATACCATCCATATGTTTATCCAATGACCCTTTAAATGCCCTTAATGTTGACGAGTCCACTACTGTTGCAGGCAGGGCATTCCACGCCCTTACTACTCTCTGAGTAAAGAACCTACCTCTGACATCTGTCCTATATCTATCACCCCTCAATTTAAAGCTATGTCCCCTCGTGCTAGCTAGCCATCCGAGGAAAAAGGCTCACACTGTCCACCCTATCTAATCCTCTGATCATCTTGTATGCCTCTATTATTATTGTATGTCAACATCTTCGATGTTGTGGCTATTTCGGAGACATGGATAGGGCAGGGACAGGAATGGTTGTTGCAGGTTCCGGGGTTTCGATGTTTCAGTAAGGTCAGGGAAGGTGGTAAAAGAGGGGGAGGTGTGGCATTGTTAGTCAAGGACAGTATTACGGTGGCAGAAAGGACGTTTGATGAGGACTCGTCTACTGAGGTAGTATGGGCTGAGGTTAGAAACAGGAAAGGAGAGGTCACCCTGTTGGGAGTTTTCTATAGACCTCCGAAAAGTTCCAGAGATGTAGAGGAAAGGATTGCAAAGATGATTCTGGATAGGAACAAAAGTAACAGAGTAGTTGTTATGGGGGACTTTAACTTTACAAATATTGACTGGAAAAGCTATAGTTCGAGTACTTTAGATGGATCAGTTTTTGTCCAATGTGTGCAGGAGGATTTCCTGACACAGTATGTAGATAGGCCAACAAGAGGTGAGGCCACATTGGATTTGGTACTGGGTAATGATCCAGGCCAGGTGTTTGATTTGGAGGTAGGTGAGCACTTTGGTGATAGTGACCACAATTCGGTTATGTTTACTTTAGCGATGGAAAGGGATAGGTATATACCGCAGGGCAAGAGTTATAGCTGGGGGAAAGGAAATTATGATGCAATTAGGCGAGATTTAGGATGCATAGGATGGGGAAGGAAACTGCAGAGGATGGGCACAATTGAAATGTGGAGCTTGTTCAAGGAACAACTACTGCGTGTCCTTGAGAAGTATGTACCTGTCAGACAGGGAGGAAGTGGTCGAGTGAGGGAACCGTGCTTTACTAAAGAAGTTGAATCTCTTGTGAAGAGGAAGAAGGAGACTTATGTAAAGATGAGACGTGAAGGCTCAGTTAGGGCGCTTGAGAGTTACAAGTTAGCCAGGAAGGACCTAAAGAGAGAGTTAAGAAGAGCCAGGAGGGGACATGAGGACAAGGGAAGAAAGCAGAGAAATGTGACCACAATAGTCAGCTCAAATTAACAATCTGACATCAGCATATATTCAAAGGAACCAGAGAACCACTGCTCTGCTCCAATGTCTTGGATTCTGTGATTGTGTGAAACTATCTCCAGGTTAAAGTTTTATCTCCTGTGACAGTGTGAAGAATTACTTTAATATTTTGCTTTCCAAATTTCAAAATGCAACATATCGAATAATGTCTCCTTCGGTTCCAAACGTAATTTCAACCCAAGAAAGAAACAGAATAGCAGATTAAATATAATTTACTGCAGCATCAGTACAATTTGGGAATCATTAGAAACAATATTACAAAAACTGACATTAAATAATATTCCAGCAATGCTAATTTTTGGGTTTTTCTATTTGGGTGGAATGTCTCAGCCAATGGACAGTGTGATGGGAAAGTCAGTGCGATTCCATTGGCTGGCAGTGTGGATTTCTGAGCTGACTTTTCAGATTATTAATTTTGCAACAACAAAGAACTTGTCAAATCCCACGGTGGAGTGGCCAGTGATCTGCCCACAATGCCGTTACCTCATGGGTTGGAAGATCCTGGAGCCAAGTTTAAATTGCACCTGGAGAGATATTCACCCACTCCAGGCCAGGTGTGGCCTGAACTTTTGCATTACGATGGCAATCAAATACAACTAACCCTTGGCTCCACAATTCAGTCTGGCCTCTCTGGGGAATTCTGCTCCAGGTCACGCAAGAAATGGGGGAGGTCCTCGTTCCTTGGGATGGGGGCAGCAGATCCTCCCACCTGTCCACACCAGCCGAGGAGGAGGTCGTTAGGGAGGTCGGTGCCAATGGCTAACAGAAAAGGGCTGCCCTGCAGTGCAGGAAAAGAATGCATGATCTGGCACACTCCTCCAGGGTAAGTGAACCTTCTGCTCTCTCCAGACTCACACTTTGATAAGGCCATCAGGTAATCTAAGTGTTAGAATCCACAGGGATGCCACGTGCAGCCAGTAGGTTGGGCATTTGCACTGCATATCTGCCAGCCACTTTCAAATCACCACTTCATGTAATTTTCTCTGTATGTAACATCTTAATCTCTTCCTGGGAAGGGTTCAGCACACACACGGACATGCTGCTGGAATGATCTTTCCTCCACAGTGCTCACAGTCAATCCACCTGCCTTCATGAAGGACCAAGATCGGCCATAACCAATTGGAGATGGAGAAGACCGGAGGGGCGGACCCCAGAGCTCAGGATACTCTCCCCCAATGAGGAGCAAGCAGCAGAGATCCCTGGAGAGATGGAGATCATTCCTGCATGGAAGACAAGATCATCCTACCCCAACAAGCCAGCGAGGGTCCATCCAATACACATTGACCCCCTGTGGATAATGGCTATGAGTGGCCTATATTGTTAGAGACTGTCTAATCAATCACTAATTATCTCTTCTCTCCATTCCAACTACTAACAGGAAAACATGATATGGAGATGCCAGCGTTAGACTGGGGTGGGCACAGTAAGTAGTCTCACAACACCAGGTTAAAGTCCAACAGGTTTATTTGGTATCACGAGCTTTCGGAGCGCTGCTCCTTCATCAGGTGAGTGGCTACAACAGGAAAAGACATTGGAAGATGCAAAGCATCAGCCCTCAGCCTATCAGATAAAGAGGCAGAGGCAGCATCGGATGAAGACCAGTCACTGCAGTCACCTGTACCCTGGAGCAGTGTAGATCCATGCATCTCGAAAATGCCTTATGAATTACAGTGTTATTGTTTGTTCATTTTAATTACATTGTTAAGGGAAACAGGTGATGGGTATTTGACCACATAAATAGAGGATAGCTGGGACACTGGATGTAGATGAGGAAAGGCCCTGATTGGAATTTTACTGCCCACCTGCCACGTTAATAGCAGCAGACAAGGGGTGGACAATGGGGAGGTCCATTGACCTCTGGTCAAGGCCGTAAAACCCTCTGTGTTTTGTTTTGATTTCACCAACTGACATGAATCCTGTTAACAGTGGGAGCAGCAAATGGAGGATTGGAAACAAACATAACTTTTCAAGCAGAATGTTGTGACTGGAGTTATTTTGGTGAAGAATGGCTAAAATCAAGTGGAAAGTATCTGGGAATGATTTTCCATTTGTTCTGTGAAGCTGAACCTTGTGACCAATGGAAGAATGAAGCGGATGTGTGGATGTGGTTACGTCCTTACCAAGAAAAAGCCAGCTACGGATTTGGCAACTTCACTTCCCAACAGGAGCAAAATAAAGCTCAACAATTGGACACTGAGGAAAGTTTGGACAAACTCAAAATTTATGGACAAAATTTATGAGAAAGTTGGTCTGTTAACTACAGGTGATGCACGGTCAGACTTTAAGATATTTGGAAAGGCTGGACAGTTATTCCATAGATAGATAAATGTAACAGGTTATATTGCAGATGGTATAATTCTATTCGGATATCCCTAATTCTGTTCTTGCTTTCACATTGTTGGATTGTGTAAGTATTGAACATGGATAGGCTCCTGGTCGTGGCTGGAGTTAGATTCTCAGAAAGAGAAACTTCTTTGGCACCAACTGAACATTCAGTGAAAACACAAGATGCAGGATTGACTGTTGACGACATTTCACGATCGTTTAGGTTTGGGGCACAAGAGCCCATCTGAAAGAAGAACCACAAACAAAATAAATGAAGATAATGATTCTTCTGGTACCTTTTACAGACAACAGGAATTGGTTCACTGGCAAGAAATGTGACTCAAACTATCATCATGGGATTAACTATTTGAAATGGAATAACAGGGTTTTTGAAACAGTGTCTGACAAGGAAGGTTTGGAAGGAGAAGATGATCAGTCAGTAGGAATTGTGTTTCTGAGGGGATGCCCGAGCCAGATGGTGGCAAGTCAAGGGGTCCATACTGGATTAATAACTTTGGGGAACTCCACCCGGGGCTGGTCATAACAATATTTTTCTTAGAATTTTCCTTATCTGCTGTTAAAGTCTGGATTTGTTCTTCTGTAAGAGTTTTAACAACACCAGGTTAAAGTCCAACAGGTTTATTTGGTAGCAAATGCCATTAGCTTTCGGAGCGCTGCTCCTTCATCAGATGGAGTGGAAATCTGCTCACAAACAAGGCACAGAGACACAAACTCAAGTTACAGAATACTGATTAGAATGCAAATCTTTACAGATAATCAAGTCTTAAAGATACAGACAATGTGAGTGGAGGGAGCATTAGGCACAGGTTAAAGAGATGCGTATTGTCTCCAGACAGGACAGCCAGTGAGATTCTGCAAGTCCAGGAGGCATGATCCCAAGATCCCGGTTTAGGCTGTCCACAAGTGTGCGGGACTTGGCTATCAGTTTCTGCTCCGCGACTCTGCGCTGTTGTGTGTTGTGAAGGCCGCCTTGGAGAACGTTTACGTGAAGATCAGAGGCCGAATGCCCGTGACCGCTGAAGTGCTCCCCCACAGGAAGACAACAGTCTTGCCTGGTGATTGTCGAGTGGTGTTCATTCATCCGTTGTCATAGCGTCTGCATGGTTTCCCCAATGTACCATGCCTCGGGACATCCTTTCCTGCAGCCTATCAGGTAGACAACATTGGCCGAGTTGCAAGAGTAGGTACCGTGTACCTGGTAGATGGTGTTCTCACGTGAGATGATGGCATCCATGTCGATGATCCGGCATGTCTTGCAGAGGTTGCTGTGGCAGGGTTGTGTGGTGTTCTTCTGTACAGCACATCTCATCTTTAATGCTCTTCAGCTTGGATTGAAGTTGAAGAATTTCAGTCATGTTTATTTTGCATTCAACCAACTGTCCTCAGCAAACCCTCCAGCTGGTCCAGGAATCTTTCATAATACTTCACAGAGACTTCTGATATCTGGGGCGGGATTTTCTGGCCTCGCTTGCCCTGAAAGGAAATTATGATGCGATTAGGCGAGATTTAGGTGGCATAGATTGGGGAAGGAAACTGCAGGGGATGGGCACAATTGTAATGTGGAACTTGTTCAAGGAACAGCTGCTACGCGTCCTTGATAAATATGTACCTGTCAGGCAGGGAGGAAGCAGACGTGTGAGGGAACCGTGGTTTACTAAGGAGGTTGAATCTCTTGTGAAGAGGAAGAAGGAGACTTATGTTAAGCTGAGACATAAAGGCTCAGTTAGGGCACTTGAGAGTTACAAGTTAGCCAGGAAGGACCTAAAGAAAGAGTTAAGAAGAGCCAGGAGGGGACATGAGAAGTCTTTGGTAGGTAGGATCAAGGAAAACCCTAAAACTTTCTATAGGTATGTCAGGAGTAAAAGAATGATGAGGATAAGATTAGGGCCAGTCAAGGACAGTAGTGGGAAGTTGTGCGTGGAGTCTGAAGAGATAGGAGAGGCACTAAATGAATATTTTTCATCGGTATTCACACAGGAGAGGCACAGTGTTGTTGAGGGGAGTGCTGAGATGCAGGCTGTTGGACTGGACAGGATTGAGGTTCATAAGGAGGAGGTGTTAGCAATTCTGGAAAGGGTAAAAATAGATATGTCCCCTGGGCCGGATGGGATTTATCCTAGGACTCTCTGGGAGGCTAGAGAGGAGATTGCAGAGCCTTTGGCTTTGATCTTTGTGTCGTCATTGTCTACAGGAACAGTGCCAGAAGACTGGAGGATTTCAAATGTTGTTCCCTTGTTCAAGAAGGGGAGTAGTGACAACCCTGGTAATTATAGGCCGGTGAGCCTTACTTCTGTTGTGGGCAAAGTTTTGGAAAGGATTATAAGAGATAGGATTTATAATCACCTAGAAAGGAATAATTTGATTAGGGATAGTTAGCACGGTTTTGTGAAGGGTAGGTCGTGCCTCACAAACATTATTGAGTTCTTTGAGAAGGTGACCAAAGAGATGGATGAGGGTAAAGCGGTTGATGTGGTGTATATGGATTTCAGCAAAGCGTTTGATAAGGTTCCCCATGTAAGCTTTTGCAGAAGATGCGGACACATGGGATTGAGAGTGATTTAGTGGTTTGGATCAGGAATTGGCTAGCTGGAAGAAAACAGAGGGTAGTGGTTGATGGGATATATTCATCCTGGAGTTCAGTTACTCGTGGTGTACCGCAAGGATCTGTTTTGGGGCCACTGCTGTTTGTCATTTTATTAATGACCTGGATGAGGGCGTAGAAGGATGGATTAGTAAATTTGCGGATGACACTAAAGTCGGTGGAGTTGTAGACAGTGCGGAGGGAAGTGGCAGGTTACAGAGGTGGAGATGCCGGCGTTGGACTGGGGTAAACACAGTAAGAAGTTTAACAACACCAGGTTAAAGTCCAACAGGTTTATTTGGTAGCAAAAGCCACACAAGCTTTCGAGGCTCTAAGCCCCTTCTTCAGGTGAGTGGGAATTCTGTTCACAAACAGAACTTATAAAGACACAGACTCAATTTACATGAATAATGGTTGGAATGCGAATACTTACAACTAATCCAGTCTTTAAGAAACAAAACAATGGGAGTGGAGAGAGCATCAAGACAGGCTAAAAAGATGTGTATTGTCTCCAGACAAGACAGCCAGTGAAACTCTGCAGGTCCACGCAACTGTGGGAGTTACAAATAGTGTGACATAAACCCAATATCCCGGTTGAGGCCGTCCTTGTGTGTGCGGAACTTGGCTATCAGTTTCTGCTCAGCGACTCTGCGCTGTCGTGTGTCGCGAAGGCCGCCTTGGAGAACGCTTACCCGAATATCAGAGGCCGAATGCCCGTGACCGCTGAAGTGCTCCCCAACAGGAAGAGAACAGTCTTGCCTGGTGATTGTCGAGCAGTGTTCATTCATCCGTTGTCGCAGCGCCTGCATAGTTTCCCCAATGTACCATGCCTCGGGACATCCTTTCTTGCAGCGTATCAGGTAGACAACGTTGTCTACCTGATACGCTGCAAGAAAGGATGTCCCGAGGCATGGTACATTGGGGAAACTATGCAGACGCTGCGACAACGGATGAATGAACACCGCTCGACAATCACCAGGCAAGACTGTTCTCTTCCTGTTGGGGAGCACTTCAGCGGTCACGGGCATTCGGCCTCTGATATTCGGGTAAGCGTTCTCCAAGGCGGCCTTCGCGACACACGACAGCGCAGAGTCGCTGAGCAGAAACTGATAGCCAAGTTCCGCACACACAAGGACGGCCTCAACCGGGATATTGGGTTTATGTCACACTATTTGTAACTCCCACAGTTGCGTGGACCTGCAGAGTTTCACTGGCTGTCTTGTCTGGAGACAATACACATCTTTTTAGCCTGTCTTGATGCTCTCTCCACTCCCATTGTTTTGTTTCTTAAAGACTGGATTAGTTGTAAGTATTCGCATTCCAACCATTATTCATGTAAATTGAGTCTGTGTCTTTATAAGTTCTGTTTGTGAACAGAATTCCCACTCACCTGAAGAAGGGGCTTAGAGCCTCGAAAGCTTGTGTGGCTTTTGCTACCAAATAAACCTGTTGGACTTTAACCTGGTGTTGTTAAACTTCTTACTGAGGTTACAGAGGGACATAGATAAGCTGCAGGCCTGGGCTGAGAGGTGGCAAATGGAGTTTAATGTGGAAAAGTGTGAGGTGATTCACTTTGGAAGGAGTAACAGGAATACAGAGTACTGGGTTAATGGTAAGATACTTGGTAGTGTGGATGAACAGAGGGATCTGGGTGTCCATGTGCATAGATCCCTGAAAGTTGGCACCCAGGTTGATAGGGTTGTTAAGAAGGCGTACGGTGTGTTAGCTTTTATTGGTAGAGGGATTGAGTTTCGGAGCCAGGAGGTCATGCTGCAACTGTACAAAACTCTGGTGCGGCCGCATTTGGAGTATTGCGTACAGTTCTGGTCGCCGCATTACAGGAAAGATGTGGAAGCGTTGGAAAGGGTGCAGAGGAGATTTACCAGGATGTTGCCTGGTATGGTGGGAAGATTGTATGAGGAAAGGCTGAGGGGCTTGAGGTTGTTTTCGTTAGAGAGAAGAAGGTTAAGAGGTGACTTAATAGAGGCATACAAGATGATCAGAGGATTAGATAGGGTGGATAGTGAGAGCCTTTTTCCTCGGATGGTGATCGCTAACACGAGGGGACATAGTTTAAATTGAGGGGTGAGAGATATAGGACAGATGTTAGAGGTAGGTTCTTTACTCAGAGAGTAGTAAGGGCGTGGAATGCCCTGCCTGCAGCAGTAGTGGACTCATCAACATTAAGAGCATTCAAATGGTTATTGGATAAGCATATGGACGATATTGGAATAGTGTAGATTAGAGGGGCTTTAGATTGGTTTCACTGGTCGGTGCAACATCGAGGGCCGAAGGGCCAGTACTGCGCTGTAATGTTCTATGTTCTATGTTCTATGAAACCGTAAAATCCCACCCAAGGTCAACAGACCTTTTCATGGTCCACACCTTGCCCGCTCCAATTCCCGTGGCAGGCGGAACAGGAAAATTTTACCCCCTGGAGTTCATCAGATTCTAAGTGAAGATCTACGTTTGTTGATCTGACAACATTTTGAGGGTATACTACAGGCCCCCCAACAGCCCAAGGGAAGTGGAATAACGGATATGTCAGGAGATAATGGATAGGTGCAGGAAAAATAGGGTTGTTGTAGTGGGAGACTTCAATTTCCCTGGTATAGACTGGAAATCGCATAGGGCTGGGACTCTGAATGGGGAGGAATTTGTAAAAGGTGTACAGGAAGGTTCTTTGGAACAATATGTAGATAGCCCGACCAGAGAGGGGGCTCTACTGGACCTAGTACTGGAGAATGAGCCCAGTCAGGTCTTCAAAGCTTCGGTAGGGGAACATGTGGCAAATAGTGACCACAATTCTGTTAGCTTTAGGATAGTGATGGAAAAAGATGAGTGGTGTCCCAAGGGTAAGGTGTTGGATTGGGGGAAGGCTAACTTTAGTGGAATTAGGCAGAAATTGGCAGCTGTTGATTGGGAGAGGCTGTTTGAGGGTAAATCCACTTCTGGCATGTGGGAGTCTTTTAAGGAACAGTTGTTAGGGCTGCAGGATAGGCATGTGCCTGTAAAAAAGGATAGGAAGGGTAGGATTCGAGAACCGTGGACAACCAGGGAAATTGAGGGATGGTCAAAAAGAAAAGAGAGGCGTACATTAGGTCCAGGCAGCTAAAAACGGAGGGAGCTCTGGAGGAATACAAAGAAAGTAGGAAAGAACTCAAACGAGGAATTAGAAGGGCAAAAAGGGGTCATGAAATGTCCATGGCAGGCAGGACTAAGGAGAATCCCAAGGCATTTTATTCATACGTTAGGAACAAAAGGGTTGTCAGGGAAGAAATCGGACCTCTCAGGGTCAAAAGTGGGGAATTATGCTTAGAGCCCAAAGAAGTAGGGGAGATCCTAAATGAATACTTTGCGTCGGTATTCACAAAGGAGAGGGATGTGTTGACTGGGAGTGTCTCGGAGGGGAGTTTTGACCTGTTAGAGAAAATCTCCATTACAAGGGAAGAAGTGTTAGGTTTTTTAAGGAATATAAAGACTGACAAATCCCCAGGGCCTGATGGAATCTATCCAAGGCTGCTCAGAGAGATGAGAGATGAAATCGCTGGGCCTCTGACGCAAATCTTTGTCTCATCACTGGACACAGGTGAGGTCCCAGAGGATTGGAGGATAGCTAATGTGGTCCTGTTATTTAAGATGGGTAGGAAGGATAACCCGGGAAATTATAGCCCGGTGAGCTTGACGTCCGTGGTAGGGAAGTTGTTGGAGAGGATTCTTAGAGATAGGATGTATGCGCATTTAGAAAGGAATAAACTCATTAACGATAGTCAGCATGGTTTTGTGAGAGGGAGGTCATGCCTCACTAACCTGGTGGACTTTTTGAAGAAGTGACTAGAATGGCTGACGAGGGAAGGGCCGTGGATGTCGTCTATATGGACTTTAGTAAAGCGTTTGACAAAGTCCCTCATGGTAGGTTGGTGCAAAAGGTTGGATCTCATGGGATAAAGGGGGAGGTGGCTAGATGGGTGGAGAACTGGCTTGGTCACAGAAGACAGAGGATGGTAGTGGAAGGGTCTTTTTCCGGCAGGATGCCTGTGACTAGTGGTGTTCCGCAGGACTCTGTATTGGGACCTCTGCTGTTTGTGATTTATATAAATGATCTGGAAGAAGGTGTAACTGGGGTGATCAGTAAGTTTGCGGACGACACGAAAATGGCCGGACTTGCAGATCGTGAGGAACATTGTCAGAGGCTACAGAAGGATATAGATAGGCTGGAAATTTGGGCAAAGAAATGGCAGATGGAGTTCAATCCAGATGATTGCGAAGTGATGCATTATGGTAGAACTAACGTAGGGGGGAGCTATACGATAAATGGCAGAACCATAAAGGGTGTAGATACGCAGAGGGACCTGGGTGTGCAAGTCCACAGATCCTTGAAGGTGACGTCTCAGGTGGAGAAGGTAGTGAATAAGGCATATGGCATGCTTGCCTTTATAGGACGGGGCATAGAGTATAAAAGTTGGGGTCTGATGTTGCAGTTGTATGGAACGTTGGTTCAGCCGCATTTGGAATACTGCGTCCAGTTCTGGTCGCCACACTACCAGAAGGACGTGGAGGCTTTAGAGAGAGTGCAGAGGAAGTTTACCAGGATGTTGCCTGGTATGGAAGGTCTTAAAGAACAAAGAACAAAGAACAATACAGCATAGGAACAGGCCCTTCGGCCCTCCAAGCCCGCGCCGCTCCCTGGTCCAAACTAGACCATTCTTTTGTATGCCTCCATTCCCACTCCGTTCATGTGGCTATCTAGATAAGTCTTAAACGTTCCCAGTGTGTCCGCCTCCACCACCTTGCCCGGCAGCGCATTCCAGGCCCCCACCACCCTCTGTGTAAAATATGTCTTTCTGATATCCGTGTTAAACCTCCCCCCCCTCACCTTGAACCTATGACCCCTCGTGAACGTCACCACCGACCTGGGAAAAAGCTTCCCACCGTTCACCCTATCTATGCCTTTCATAATTTTATACACCTCTATTAGGTCACCCCTCATCCTTCGTCTTTCCAGTGAGAAGAACCCCAGTTTACCCAATCCCTCCTGATAACTAAGCCCTTCCATACCAGGCAGCATCCTGGTAAACCTCTTCTGCACTCTCTCTAAAGCCTCCACGTCCTTCTGGCAGTGTGACGACCAGAACTGCAGCACTCCCTCAGTACTGATCCTCTGACAATGCAGCACTCCCTCAGTATTGACCCTCTGACAGTGCAGCACTCCCTCAGTACTGACCCTCTGACAGTGCGGCACTCCCTCAGTACTGACCCTCTGACAGTGCAGCACTCCCTCAGTATTGACCCTGTGACAGTGCAGCACTCCCTCAGTACTGACCCTCTGACAATGCAGCACTCCCTCAGTACTGACCCTCTGACAATGCAGCACTCCCTCAGTACTGACCCTCTGACGGTGCAGCACTCCCTCAGTACAGACCCTCTGACGGTGCGGCACTCCCTCAGCACTGACCCTCTGTCAGTGCAGCACTCCCTCAGTACTGACCCTCTAACAATGCAGCACTTCCTCAGTACAGTCCCACTGACAGTGCAGCACATCTCAAAGTTTGAGCATTGCGTCATCTAACTCACTCTACGTAAAAAGCTGGGAGTTCTGTTGATATTTTTCTTAACCAATTAAAATATGTAAATATTATCAATACAGCACTAATATCTGTTTAGATGCTGTAAACACTGCTAAGTATGTGAAAGAAAACCTGATCCACATATTTGACTAATTTAGTTTACTGAGCAGAATGTTTTTTAGATAGTTCGTTACAAAGTCAGCACTGCATTCCGATCAAAGATTTTTTATTATAAAACCTTTATTGAATTTCTTTGTCCAGATTTCAAAATGATCTGATTGCTTTCAGCTTTCAGGAGTCCTGATTAGAATTCTATGAAGAATACAGTGTAGCACACACATAAAAATCAGCAAGGTTAATTAATACTAACCTCCCAACCAGAACCACTGTGTCAGGACCGCATATATCACCACTAATTCCAGAAGGTGAGTGACAGAGTAGTATTATAGAAAGATCCAGAATTTGCACTGGATTAATTCTGATGGATCCCTGATTGCTTTTACCTTAAAATCTAAGATAGAATTTGGAAAATCACTTGTAATTTGTGTTAATTTTAATCTCAAATCCCATGAATAAACTGTGTTGCGTAAACCTACCACACGTTTCATAATTTATGGCTCTGACCGTTACACAATCACTGTTTGGGTTAATGATTTAAGGACAAAACAGGTCGGAACTTAAATATAAATTTCCCCATAAATCGTACACGGTGACAAGAAATCTTACTCCCAAATGGAACATGGAGCAATGTAATATTTATTCCAATTAGGACAAACATTAAAAATCTAAATAACTTTTAAAATGTCCTGTTCAACAAACTTTGACAGAGCTAATACCCAAAAATTAAAAATCTCCAAGGCTTCTCTCTCATTCTTACTGGAACAGAGCACGTGGATTAAATACGTGGTTCGAATCTGTAGCACATTCAGCATGTGTTCACCATTTGAAACTCAAGGGAAATATTCCTTAAATTGCCTCTTACTCAATTGTAACTTTCCCATGTAACTAATACCTCACAATGTCTATTGGTTGTTGTGAATGTTGGCCTCTGTTTAGAACAAAGAACAAAGAACATAGAAAATTACAGCACAGGAACAGGCCCTTCGGCCCTCCAAGCCTGCACCGACCATGCTGCCCGACTTAACTAAAACCCCTTACCCTTCCGGGGACCATATCCCTCTATTCCCATCCTATTCATGTACTTGTCAAGATGCCCCTTAAAAGTCACTACCATATCCGCTTCCACTACCTCCCCCGGCAGCCAGTTCCACACACATTATTGTCTGTGTAAAAAATCTGCCTTGTACATCTCCCTTAAACTTTGCCCCTCGCATCTTAAACTTATGCCCCCTAGTAATTGACTCTTCCACCCTGGGAAAAAGCTTCTGACTATCCACTCTGTCCATGCCTCTCATAATCTTGTAGACTTCTATCAGGTCTCCCCTCAATCTCCGTCGCTCCAGTGAGAACAAACCAAGTTTTTCCAACCTCTCCTCATAGCTGATGCCCTCCATACCAGGCAACATCCTGGTAAATCTTTTCTGAACCCTCTCCAAAGCCTCCACATCCTTCTGGTAGTGTGGCGACCAGAATTGAACACTATATCCCAAGTGCGGCCTAACTAAGATTCTATAAACCTGCAACATGACTTGCCAATTTTTTAACTCAATGCCCTGGCCGATGATGGCAAGCATGACTACCTTCTTGACTACCTTCTCCACCTGCATTGCCACTTTCAGTGACAATTTAGAGGCAGTTTAGAGGCAGTCTGTGGATATGGAAATGGGTGCATTGCATTTCAGGAGCCATTTCCAATTTGAGAGATTTGTGTCCCTCGGTGACAATCAGTAAAATCATTCCTTCAGGTGGAGACTCGGACACAGTTCATCAGAGACAGATCAGTGGTGGGGTCTAACTCCCATTCTATCCTTGGTTAGTCTTTGTGGCCAGAATGACTTTGCTCAGAACTAAATAATCAGAAAAAAACCCTAACTACATTGTTTCTGTAATAGAACATAGAAACATAGAAAAGCTACAGCACAAACAGGCCCTTCGGCCCACAAGTTGTGCCGAACACATCCCTACCTTCTAGACCTACCTATAACCCTCCATCCTATTACGCTCCATATAAGTACAAGCTTCTTTCGCAAAGAAATATTTTCTGCACTTAAATTAAAATAATATTTAATGATTCATCCTGAAAAGTTAATCCAGGACTATTGAGTATTTTGTTATCTTCAGTTTTAGTAAAGATCAAGGTAGTTAGCAGCTGTTACAGTCAATCTAGTACTTCCGAAATATAATCATTGTGTAAGTGGCAGCAAAATAGCGCAGTAAAATTTATCATGAGATAAATGACTAGATTACTTGCTTTGTTTTGTGATGTTAATTGAAGGGCTATGGGCCGTGTGCAGGAAAATAGGATTAGAAAGGGCACCTGGAAGTTTTTGGGTCAGCATTGGCAAGATGGGCTGAATGGCCCCTTCTATGCTGTATCATATCCGTGGTTCTATGTTGGTTGAAGGATGAATATGGACAAGGACATTAGGAGGACAGCTCTGTTCCTGTTTGGATAATTCCATGGGATTGACAACAGTTACCAAGAGGACAGACAAAACCTTAATTCTCCTCATTCAAATAACCCACAGTGTAACACACCCTCAGTGTTGAAATGTCAACCTTCAGAATATCACCAGAATGGGGATTGAATGAATAACTTTCTGACTCAAAGGGTAAAGTATTGGAGTTAAGCATCAGCTAATGACTCATCCCAATCAGGAAATTTAAGATGAACTTTTAATTTTTCAAACACAAAGACTCAGACTTCATGCCAGAATTGTGAATTTGTGAAAGGGTTAAAGTTAGGATAACTAAAGTCAATGACTGAAAGGTACATTTGTGAAGTAAGTTTTGGTGAGGTAGGTAGAGTGGGTATCTAGATCGGGGGGTAGTGAGATCTGGCCATGGAGGAGTCGGGGACCGGGGGTGGGGTACTCAGGTGGTGGGGGCTGGCCAGGCCAGGTTGGGGGATGGTGGTTAGTCGGGTTTCTGGGGGACGGGGTTGAATCAGCTCAGTTTGAGGCAGAATTGGGGGTCAGGAGTGAGTCAGGGAATCGGGGGATAGTTGGGGGATTGAGGGGGCAGCAGGAGGTCAGTTGTATAGTTACACAGGAGTTAGACAAGGACTTGTCTATTTAACATTTAGAACAAAGAGCAAAGAACAAACTTTCAGGTAAATAAGAACTGTCTGCGTCCAACTCAAAGTTGAAGACTTTTTCAGAGGGTCCCTGGGAAGGGGGAATTGTCCATTGGAATTTGAACTTTCCCAGGCAATTCCCATGGAGACAGTGCATTGGAACTTTTGAAGGGTCTCACAGCACATCTTGGGAGTAGGTCTGGTTTATGACCATCAGGTGACTGGAAGATGTGGGTCAAAGTTTCCCGCCTTGAGTGACAATGTTTCAATTCTCCACCAGCCCCATCCACAACGGCGCTTTTGTGCCAATTAGTTTCCCAATGTGTTCCCACCATGTCCCCAGCACCTTCCTTAATATTCCCTAAAGTTCCCTCATGCTCCCAGCCTATCACTCCTCACACCATCACTCCTTGGAGGGAGTTATTAGCTGGGCAGTTGGGTTTGTCTGTTCTTTGTGGCGAAGAGTTTTTAACATTTTTATTTTGTTGGCGGGTTCTCTGATTTCTGGTGTTTATGTCAGTAAATTGTCAGTTACCATGGAAACAGTGTTTAAGCTAGTTCCTTTGGCTTTACGTCTGCCTTTGCCACAGTCTGCGGCTAATTGGAGATTTTGACATTCTCGACGATCCAGACAAACTTTCTGCACATTTCACGGAAAGGAATCTGCTCATTTTCCAACCTGTTCTTTGATTAGAAATATTTTCATTTCCTCAGGATCAGTGCTGAGGGAGTGCCGCACTGTCAGAGGGTCAGTGCTGAAGGAGTGCCGCACTGTCAGAGGGTCAGTGCTGAGGGAGTGCCGCACTGTCAGAGGGTCAGTGCTGAGGGAGTGCTGCACTGTCAGAGGGTCAGTGCAGAGGGAGTGCCGCACTGTCGGAGGATCAGTATTGAGGGAGTACTGCACTGTCAGAGGGTCAGTTGCGGGGAGCGGGTGGGGGGGGGGGGGGGGGGGGGGCGGCGGGGGGTGGCGGATAGACCTGATAGTAAAATATGACATAAGGATGTTCGTGAGAAAGGATCTGACCTCGGAATATCATGAAGTAGAATCAGTATGAGTGGAAATGAGGAACAGCAAGAGTCAGCTGAGGGCAGTTTGTACACTCCATAACAGTAATTGTATTATTGTGCAAAGCATTAAATAAGAAATGATTCACCTTATAACAGTGTAATCTGACCCAGTCAAATACTGGAGAAACGAGAGGGACTAAATTCTGACAAATCTCCAGGACCTGATGGCGACACCCTAGGGTTCTAAAAGAGATAGCTGCAGAGATTGTGGATGTTCTGGCTAAAATTTTCCAAAATTCCTCAGATTCAGGGATGGTGCCAATAGATTGGAAGTTGGAAAATGCCCCATAATTTTTCAAGAAAAGCAGGAGAGAGAAAACAGCAAACTGTAGGCCAGTTAACCTAACATCAGTCACTGGGAAAATGCTGGAATCTATTATTAAGGAAGTCTTAACAATGCACTTCAGTAATCACTGTGCCATTAGTACAAAGTTTTACTGAGGGGAAATCCGGTTTGACAAATTTATTAGAGTTTTGTGAGGATGTGAACAATAGGATAGACAATAGGGAACCAGTAGATGTGATATACCTGGATTTCCAAAAGCCATTTAACAAGGTGCCACACAAAAGTTTCGTAGGCAAGATAAAGGTTCTTGCAGTTGGGGGTAGTATTTTATAAAACAGATGAACTCAGAGCAGAAATAGACCATTCAGCACTTTGAGACTGTTCTGCCATTCAATAAGATCAAGGCTGATCGGACTGTAACCTCCCACCTACCCCCAATAATATTACACTCTATTATTTACCAATAGTCTAGTATTGGTAGAGGATTGGTTAATGAATAGAACGCAGAGAGTGGGCATAAATGGGTTTTTCAAGTTGACAACGAGTGAAT